>NW_020837946.1:48077402-48207734 GCF_003676395.1 Aethalodelphis obliquidens
TATATATATATATATATATATATATATATATATATATATATATATATTTATTTATTTATTTATTAGAATACACATTATATATATATATTTACTAATATATAAATCCTATTGGTTCTGTTTCTCTGAAAAACCCTGACTAATAAATACATAAATTCATATGTGTTTGTACAGAAGCAAATCTATTTCAAAAGATCTCAGTATAAATTAGTGCAGAACTGGTAAGCTATTTAGTATAAAACTTTGTGTATTGACTAATTAATAGTTATTTGATAACAAATAGTATTAATACTCTATATAGCGTAATGTATAGTTTCAAATCATTTTCAAAAATATTTTCTTTCTTTCTTTTTAACCTTTATAAGCTTGTGAAATAGATATAGAGGCAATATTGGTGAGGATTTCAAGCACATATTTAAAATAAATATAATATATAAAGTTTTGAGGGAAAAACTTTCAGGATAGAATCAAGAACTCAACTATGCACCATGTACCTGTAGTACATGCCTATTTTTATAAGAATATATTTCTCTCTCGTTCATGCTGAAAGGACCTATTGTAGCAATACTAAAACATCTGGCATGGTGGTTGTAATTATTGCTATTATTTAGCTGAGTTTTCTAAACCACACTCCCGAACCATCTTTGTCTGGTTTTGGTATCAGGGTGGTTGTGGCCTCATAGAATGAGTTTGGGAGTGTTCCTCCCTCTGCTATATTTTGGAAGAGATTGAGAAGGATAGGTGTTAGCTCTTCTCTAAATGTTTGATAGAATTTGCCTGTGAAGCCATCTGGTCCTGGGATTTGTTTATTGGAAGATTTTTAATCACAGTTTCAATATCAGTGCTTGTGATTGGTCTGTTCATATTTTCTATTTATTCCTGGTTCAGTCTTGGAAGGTTGTGCATTTCTAAGAATTTGTCCATTTGTTCCAGGTTGTCTATTTTATTGGAATATAGTTGCTTGTAGCAATCTCTCATTATCCTTTGTATTTCTGCAGTGTCAGTTGTTACTTCCCCTTTTTCATTTCTAATTCTATTGATTTGTGTGTTCTCCCTTTTTTACTCGATGAGTCTGGCTAATGGGTTATCAATTTTGTTTATCTTCTCAAAGAAACAGCCTTTAGTTTTATTGATTTTTGCTATTGTTTTCTTCATTTCTTCTTCATTTATTTTGGATCTGATCTTTATGATTTCTTTCCTTCTGCTAACTTTGGGGTTTTTTTCTTCTTCTTTCTCTAATTGCTTTAGGTGTAAGATCAGGTTGTTTATTTGAGGTGTTTCTTATTTCTTAAGGTAGGATTGTATGCTATAAACTTCCCTCTTTGAACTGCTTTCGCTGCATCCCATAGGTTTTGGGTCGTTGTGTTTTCATTGTCATTTTTTTCTAGGTATTTTTTGATTTCCACTTTGATTTCTTCAGTGATCTCTTGGTTATTAAGTAGTATATTGTTTAGCCTCCATGTGTTTTTATTTTTTACATATTTTTTCCTGTAATTGATATCTAGTCTCATAGCGTTGTGGTCAGAAAAGATACTTGATACAATTTCAATTTTCTTAAATTTACCAAGGCTTGACTTGTGACCCAAGATATGATATATCCTGGAGAAAGTCCCATGAGCACTTGAGAAGAAAGTGTATTCTGTTGTTTTTGGATGGAATATCCTATAAATATCAATTAAGTCCATCTTGTTTAATGTATCATTTAAAGCTTGTGTTTCCTTATTAATTTTCATTTTGGATGATCTGTCCATTGGTGAAAGTGGGGTGTTAAAGTCCCCTACTATGATTGTGTTACTGTCGATTTCCCATTTTATGTCTGTTAGTTTTTGCCTTATGTATTGAGGTGCTCTGATGTTGGGTGCGTAAACATTTACAATTGTTATATCCTCTTCTTGGATTGATCCCTTGAAGATTATGTAGTGTCTTTGTCTCTTGTAATGGTCTTTGTTTTAAAGTCTATTTTGTTTGATATGAGAATTGCTACTCCAGCTTTCTTTTGATTTCCATTTGCATGGAATATCTTTTTCCATCCCCTTACTTTCAGTCAGTACGTGTTCCTAGGTCTGAAGTGGGTCTCTTGTAGACAGCATATATACGGGTCTTGTTTTTCTATCCATTCAGCTACTCTATGTCTTTTGGTTGGAGCACTTAACCCGTTTACATTTAAGGTAATTATTGATAGGTATGTTCCTACTACCATTTTCTTAATTGTTTTGTGTTTGTTATTGTAGGTCTTTTCCTTCTCTTGTGTTTCCTGCTTAGAGAAGTTCCTTTAGCATTTGTTGTAAGGCTGGTTTGGTGGTGCTGAATTCTCTTAGCTTTTGCTTGTCTTTAAAGGTTTTAATTTCTCTATCAAGTCTGAATGAGATCATTGCTGGATAGAGTAATCTTGATTGTAGGTTTTTTCCCTTTCATCACTTTAAATATGTCCTGCCACTGCCTTCTGGCTTGCAGAGTTTCTGCTGAAAGATCAGCTGTTAACCTTATGGGGATTCCCTTGTATGTTTTTTGTTGTTTTTCCCTTACTGCTTTTAATATTTTTTCTTTGTATTTAATTTTTGATAGTTTGATTAATATGAGTCTTGGCATGTTTCTCCTTGGATTTATCCTGTATGGGACTCTCTGTGCTTCCTGGACTTGATTAACTATTTCCTTACCCATATTAGGGAAGTTTTCAACTATAATCTTTTCAAATATTTTCTCAGTCCCTTTCTTTTTCTCTTTTTCTTCTGGAACCCATATAATTCGAATGTTGGTGCGTTAAATATTGTACCAGAGGTCTCTGAGACTGTCTTCAATTCTTTTTATTCTTTTTCTTTATTCTACTCTGCAGTAGTTATTTCCACTATTTTATCTTCCAGGTTACTTATCCGTTCTTCTGCCTCAATTATTCTGCTATTGATTCCTTCTAGAGAATTTTTAATTTCATTTATTGTGTTGTTCATGATTGTTTGTTTACTCTTTAGTTCTTCTAGGTCCTTGTGAAATGTTTGTTGTATTTTCTCCATTCTATTTCCAAGATTTTGGATCATCTTTATTATCATTATTCTAAATTATTTTTCAGGTAGACTGCTTATTTCCTCTTCATTTGTTAGCTCTGGTGGGTTTTTACCTTGCTCCTTCATCTGCTATGTGTTTCTTTGTCTTCTCATTTTGCTTAACTTACTGTGTTTGTGGTGTCCTTTTCACAGCCTGCAGGCTCGTAGTTCCCATTGTTTTTGGTGTCTGCCCCCATGCCTAAGGTTGGTTCAGGGGTTGTGTAGGCTTCCTGGTTGAGGGGACTAGTGCCTGTGTTCTGGTGGATGAGGCTCGATGTTGTCTTTCTGGTGGGCAGGTCCACGTCTGGTGGTGTGTTTTGGAGTGTCTGTGACCTTATGATTTTAGGCAGCCTCTCTGCTAATGGGTGGGGTTGTGTTCCTGGCTTGCTAGTTGTTTGACGTAGGGTGTCCAGCACTCTATCTTGCTGTTCATTGAGTGGAGCTGGGTCTTGGCAATGAGATGGAGATCTCTGGGAGATTTTCACCATTTGATATTACATGGAGCTGGGAGGTCTCTTCAACTTATTTATATACATTTGTAGACAGTCCTTTTGGCATTCTTCCAGGATTCTGGTGGACCTCTTTTTCTAGGGGAACCATAGAAGAGGAAGATTATTGGGAAGAACTGTGGGTCCCACCATTGCAATTCATCTTGGGGGTGTAACTGATACTCATCATCTTTTTCTTCTACTGTTTCTACATTCCCTTTACTCTCAGCTACCACCCCTACTGGCCTTATCTAGATCCTCATCCCAGAGAGATATGAGTCCCTAGTCAACATGTTCTCAGGTCAGGGGTGCTGTGTCTGTTCATTTATAGTCACAATTGCTCAAGGGAGTAAGTATCAAGAGGCAACGAAGCAGATCACCTGGGTTCAAAACATATTTCTCTTTGTCTCCACTGTGAAAGCACTCCTTGCTCCTTCTGATAGGCTCAATTACTCCTAGCAAAATAGTGTGTGTGGTTTTTTTTTAATCTTCTGGTCCACAGATACAAGGAGCCCAAAGTGACCTAGCAGCAGACATAGTTTGTAGTTCAATAGGTACTTACTGTGTCCCAGGAAGAGGTGTTCTGCCTTTTATGTCTAATACAGAACCCAGAGTTGGGTAGCACAAATCCTCCAAGAAGGTCATTGGGAGTGATGGTAAGTGTAGTCATTCCTAGTCCCAAACTTTGCTTCCAAGATTTATGGGATGTAGTTCTATGTAAAAATCTTTGACACAAACTATACCCTTTATGTATAATAAGTGTATAGTGGATTATCCTTGCTATCCTTTTAAAAGACCTTCTCTAAGCTGGTGCTCAAGCTGTGTCTTCAGCAGATTGTTCTATCTTGCTAGCAGCTCCTAGTTAGTGGAGCATGTGATACAATCAGTGAATCTAATGGTCATGAAAAAAACTTGTACTTCCTCTTCTCTAAAAGGGATCCCATAATGTCACTTAATGTTATGTTGGGATCCCATGACATTTCATAAGCCATTTAGTGGTGCTCATGCTGCCTTGCAGACAGGAAAAGAAACCCCATACCTGTAGTAGATGCCTATTTTTATAAGAATATATTTCTCTCTCTTTCATGCTGAAAGGACCTATTGTAGCAATACTAAAACATCTGGCATGGTGGTTGTAATTATTGCTATTATTTAGCTGAGATTTCTAAATTTAGTCTTCTCAGGGCCTCCCAAATCAGGAGATAAGAGCCTCTTTTGCTACTAATGATACCTCTGGCTTTCACGCTTAGCTTTCAATTGTCTGTTAATTGATCTCAGCCTTTACTTTTTTTTTTTTGTTTTAGCATCTGTTGATCTAGCAATAGCCACTCTATTTCATTGTTCTTGAAATTACTGCTTCCTTCATATTTCTCCAGTAGATAATATATTGCACCACCTAAACCTAACCTTAAGATTGAGATGCCTAGTAGAGTTGTCAGTGTTGTTGAATAGGAACCAGTATTTATGAGTATGGAATTATGAAAAGAGATCCACATGGGAGCAGTCCAGTGGTGGATGGAAATATGACTTTTTTTCCGCAGCCAGGAAAGTTTATCTTCTCTTTCTGAATCTGATTTATTTTCTCAAACTTGTGGAAAAAGTTGAAGTTCAACATACACATACATAACCTGGTGACAACAGTTACCAGTGTTACAAGATATGCTAGGTTAGAAATTATAAGAAAATTCAAAGGGAATGGGAATAAAGGATGTGGGGACATACTAATATGTGGGATCTAAAAAGAGAAGATGAATTCACACTTAAATCCAAAGAAGTATCTTAAGATCTACTTGGGCATTGCAAACACCCTCTCAATTAATTTTTATTGGTGTAGACAGTTACAGGTTCAGTAAAACTTCATATAATTGGGAATTAACCTCAGAACCAAAATTTGAGATTATGTCATTAAGTAGTTCATGTCAACACAGAATAGCATTTAATAGAATCCTGTAAATTTGAGAGACTATTCAGAGCATTTTATGTGGGAATGGCGTGGACAAATAAATGACTATCAAAATAATAATATAACCACTCAATGGTGGAACATCTGATTTAAAAATCTAGAATAATTTATTTCATGACTAGAGAAAAAGTAGATTGGGATAGCTCAAGCATGGCTATGAAATATTGATTTTACCTGAATTTTGCTTAATATTATGAAGGTTTTTATACCCAATAAATGAAGCATAAGTACTTCAGTCTTTAGATTTATGGTCAAGTTGCTTGAATATTCAGTTTCTTTGAGGTGTAAAAAAAGGAAATATCTTCAGAAAGGCATTTTATAGGGGAGGAAAAATAATTTTCCCTCTACCCTTCTAGGTTCTTGGATGAGACATCCTGCCCCCATAATAAAAGGTAAATTAACAGGAGAAAAACAAACAGAAGTTTAATAACATATATACCTCTTGTATATATGGAAAATATCCAGGAAAACTGAGTAGCTCCCGGAAATGGAAATGGCCTAGCACCACCCTAAATACTGTCTCCAGCTAAAGACAAAAGGTGTTGGGGGTTGGGGAGACAGTTATGGAAGGTTGTCAGGCAAAGCACAGTAAACAAGTGTATGGTTGTTATGCAGATTTAAGTCCAAGCCATCTCCATTGATAAATTTCTAGAAATTTATCAACCTCTTTTTCCTGGTACAGAGAGGAAAACACCCTTAAAAATGGAGATTTCCCTTTCAAATATAAATTTTTCTTACTACAGGGTAACTTCTACTGATTTTCAGAGTTTTTCCTCTTTCTCCAATTTCTTAAAAATAAATAGCTCAAGATAACCCTTACACCAATGTGGAATATTTTGGGATGGCAAATTCTGCTCCCCTTCAAGTTCATATGTAATTATAATACTTCTGAAGAAGATAAAAGTTAGCATCCTTTAGGGCTTCCCATTGTTATAAAATGTTTTTGCCTGCCCCAAGAACCACAACAGGTGATAGGGCATGGTCACAACTACTCAAGTTTGGAGCTGAACACAGCTAGAAGTAGGGTTTAAATGATGCCAAGATTCCTGAGATGCAAAGTCATAAGTGGCTCTGAATATTGAAATGTTAAAATTAGATATTGAACTGTGTTTCAGTTTCAAGTACTCAGATGTCATGTGACACTCATCAACATATATTGAGACTGAGCAGGACCCCGTGAGGCCTTCTCAGTGTCAAGACTACTCTGTGCCCCTCATTTTTTGTTTGTAGGAAAAATGCTTTAGTCTCGTAGGTATTCCTTGAGTTCCAAAGAGCAGACTCAAGCAGTTACTAATTAGAGAAGTGATGGAATGCAGAACCAAGCAAGATAGCATGAACAAGAGCTCAGGGATAAAACAGAGTCCTAGTTCCTCCTCAAGGGATATACATAACAATCAGATGAATATTTTTGAGTTGTTATGCAGAAACTAAGACCCCTGACCAAGTGGAGGATTGTGGCGACATGTTGACCACAAGCAAGTAGACCCCAGACTGGTTGGAACCAGGTTGATGATTAAGACTCCTGAAACATCAACCCTGCTACCTCACCACCAATTAACCAGAAGAAAGTCTACAAGCTGCAACCCTCACCCCAAATGTTGCCTTTAAAAACCCTTCCCTGAAAGCCACTGGGGAGTTTGGGTCTTTTGAGCATGAGCTGCCCATTTTCCTTATTTGGTACCCCGCAATAAACGCTGTACATTCTTTCACCACAACCTGTGTTAGTAGATTGGCTCTGCTGCATGGCAGGCAAGTGGACTCAAGTTCAATTCCGTAACAATGTCAATATATTTTATCTACACATTTATCACTGGATGCTGAGGCAGAACGAAATATGCCACCCTAGAATATGCCACTTTGACATACTGACTATTTTGAATTAAAGTTACTTCAGAAACAGCTGGTGCAAGAAGGACATTCCAACTCTTCCTTGTCCCCCTGAAAGCAGGAAATATATTCCCCATGTGAAGGGCACCCTCCTTGAAACTGGTGGGTAGAAAGCATCCTTATTACCAGAGATAGTGAATTCAGGTAATAAGGTATAAACAAACTTTGTTATTTCTTCATTAATTTGCTACCTCAAGCCCCAAACCCTTTGTCAATTCTTTGCATATAATTGTTTCTTTGTTTAAAAGTATAAAAGCTGCCTGCTTTGGTCACTTCTTTGAGTCTCATATTTTTATGAGCTCCCATGCATGCAAAATTAAATTTATTTTTCTCCTGTTAATTTGTCTCGTGAGTTTATTAAATCATCCAAAGAACCTAGAAGGGAAGAAAAGAGAAAAATTTTCCTCCCCTACAGTGCCCTCATGCTCTATTCGATAAGCCTATGATTAATTTATATAAGTAGAAGCGGTGTTCTCAGTTCTGGGCAACCTATATGACACAGACATTTTCAGTAAAATTTTTGTCTTAAAGTTTAATTGTACTGAAATTTTAATGATGATGAGGCAATCTCCCAAGTTAGAATGCTGGATTTTATAATGGAACACTGGACAAGAGCAAATAAATCTTATACAGTCTCTCACTGGCTACATGTTTTAGGGAAACACAAATATCCTATACTTCTTTTTCTGTTGTTTATTTCAATAAATTGAAGAGATTTATCAAACTCCTATCAAAGCTTTTTCCAAATTTTATATATTATAACATGATCCTTAAATGATTAATTTTTCTAAAAGCACTCACACGATATTTTTATGCTAAAGAGTAGGTCATCCTGTGTTTGACTCATTAGTGACTTCTATTTTACATGAAATATGTTTGGCATTTGTACTTATTTATGTAGGAGAACAACCATGAAAGTAGAAAATTGTCTCAGAAAGTAGGTATGGGTTTCTTGCGTATGAGAAAGAAAATAGATAAAATGAGTTGGTCTATGATGCATAGCAATTGGTAACATTGGTGCTGATTCTGATGTTTATTGGGAAGAAATTTTGATTAGATTTCATTTAGCATGGAAAATTGGACCCTGCTACAAACTCTATAGTATTCCGTGCTCCAGACAGGCTTACAGACCTCTCCATCTGTCAAATATCATGCTCTTTGGTTTGGAACATATTCCTAAGTTTGGAACATTATGTTTGAACAGATGGAGTGGCCTGTTTGTAGATAAAATTAACAATGCATTTCTGTATATATTAGTTTGTTCTAGTCTTCATAATTTTTTTCCCTGTGGTATTTAAAACCCAAATTATGTGTGTTGTCTAAAAGAGAGAGAGAATATGAAAATGCTGAGCTTGAGCAACTCAAAATAACTCTGCTGGAATTGTGGCCAACATTGAAGATTTTGAAAAATTACTTGGCATGTAGAGGGTGTCTTTTGAATACTTTTAGAAATATTGAATAGCAAAAATTCTTATGTACAAAATCTCTAAAACTGTAAGTTAGAATTATAGAATCAATATGATTTGATACTTTCTACTAAAATGCCATTCTCAGATATTGAAAACTATCACTGTTCTATGAATAGAGAATACAAGAACTTTAATGGTCAATAGAAATAGATGACATTATGATACCTCAAAAATGAAAATTATTTCCTACTGTGACAAATGTATGAACAGGTAAAGTCATAATTATCTGTTGTCTAATTTTCATTGTCTTCATATTTTCTTATTGATTTGTAAAACATATGTATAAATATATTTACAGATACAAATATATTATAAATAAAATTCCAAATGTTTTGTTTTTCTGGTTTCTTTTTAAATGGAAATATTATATGTGTGTATATTTTATATATAACAGCAAAATAGCAAAAAAACAGTGAAAACTATCCTTCCTTCTGTTTATAGTCTTTTAACATTTTGAGAAATTCTATTCCATAAATTTACATAAATATTTTCTTATAATTATATTTTCTTCCACTAGTTTTATATTTGCAAGATAAATGTTTCATAATGACTATTCTATCTCACATTTACTTAATTATTCCAGATTATTTTTCTACTTATATTGTTAAATTCCCACCACTCCACATAATTTTTTTCATTGTTTTTGTTTTATATATATATAAAACTTACAGAGAATTATTGACATTGCCAATTGATGAAATAATAATTCATGTTTTAAGCAAGACAAGAAAACATGAAACTTTTCCTCTGCCCTTTGGCCTCCTCCTTCCCCTCCAGTTGTCCTTCTGCATGTGCATTATGTGTTAACCAGACCTCCCCAAAGGCAGAAATATCTGCTCAACCATAAAGATCAATTTTTCTCCTTCTGGTGCCAGCCATGTTAACTCTTTAGAAAACAACATTTCCTTCTCAATCCTGTAAGGGTCACAGTGACCCACCACTCACCTTGCACCTGCAGATATCTTTGGTGAACTTTATGTACAATGCCAATATATAGTTTCCCTTAAAGATAGCGATTGGTGCAAAACAGACTAGTCAGACAACCTGGGGAGATACTGGGAAGTGCCTAATGGAAGTTCTTAGCTTAAATACTTACTTATGATCTTATTAATGTTATTAGCTATATTACTATATTATATATTGAATTCTGCCTGTTTTACAAGAATATTGTTTCTTGCATTACCAAATATGTAACTGAGCCTCAATAAAATTATTGATGACTAGATAGCTTGAAATGACAAATATGTAGTTCTATAAGATCAATGATTATAATAGTGTAACTCTAGATATGGGAAGAAGGAACAAGAGAGAACAATTTCCTGGATCATAACAGACTAGTGTGCAGGCGTTCAAGAAGTTTTTGGTTACTGTTAACTGGGCCTAGTCTAGTAACAACACATTGAGTAGCCAATCAGTGAAATCTTCACCTGACCTGGGAATGAACATTCCTAGCACCATGGGACACACTGATCACACAGTGCCTCCCAAATCTTAGTCAAAATCAAGACTAAAAGAGAAAGGATCGTAAAATAAAGAATGTTACCCAGCATTCAGTTCTACAACAATCAGATTATTAGCCACTGCAGTCACTGACCTACAAAACCACTGAAAGGAATTAAGAGTAGAGATCAGGATGAGGCACTCTATGCTCTGGAAAAACTGACAGAACTGGTCCTTGGATAGTTTGATATTTTCAGGAGAAATTTTTTATGAACCTGGATTCTTGCATCTTCCTATACTTAGAAAATCACTAAAACTATTAACTAAGGTATCTGTTCCTTGTGGCCATCAGCAACCTTCTACTGAGATGTGTGCTTGATTGTATGTATCCCCTAGGCCAAAATCACATATATACTGACCTCCCTGCTTACCTCTTCAGAACAGCTCTCAGAACTCTCTGAGAGACTGTCTCCAGGTTATAATCCTCAGTTTGGTTCAAATAAAATTTTCCATTTCTTTCTCAGATTGACTATTGATTTTTGTGGAGATAATTCAGAAATGACACATTTTCCACTTATTTAATATTTTTTCATTAAATTGAAAGAGTGAATTTTCTATTTTATATCTCTTTTGAGTTGGATTTTTGAGGGACCCAGTTTACAGGAGAACTATTGCTATTTCAACATGTATTTCTAATTGATCAATTTACTGTTTGAAAGTTACTTTTATTAGTTTCTTTGTGTTTTTCTGGAGATTTCCAAATAATCATATCATGAATAAATGGTAACAATTTTATAAATATACTTATTAATATTTTTTTCCTCTCGCTTAAAATTTTTCTATCAATTTTGAAAAAAGTTGAAGAGCAACTGTGATAATAACCTTTTTGTTTTGTTTTGTTTTACTGGGAACGTCTCTAGTATGAGATATATACTAGTAATACACATACTTCTAACTATATTGAATAATAGTCCTGTAATTCCTGTGTGACAGAAACTGCCTAAACTGTTTTTCAATATCCACACTCCTTTTGCCTTGGTGAACTGCTAGACTATATTTCCCAGGCCCTTTGCATTAGATAAGGCTATGTAACTACCTGTCACATAAGCACAATTGAATATATAGACTTGAGCCAAAGTGGTTAAAACCAGCTGTGCCATTTTCTCTCTCTTTCCCTGAATGTCATCTAGATGCAGAAGATCTAGTTGAGGGCTGAGGAGAACCCTCTGAATAGAAGAAGACTGATTCTCAAATGACTTTATGGATCTGATTTTGTCCTATTGCATTTCCAACCCTATTGAGCATATAAAAGAAGGAATAATCCTTTTTATCTTAAGCAACTGATATTTGGGGATTATTTGTTAAAATAGATCTTAAACCCTGACAAATACACATACGCTTCTGAAAAAAAAATAAAGAATTGATGTGGAATGGTATTTTGGGGTCATTTTTTGAGGATATACAGTATTTTTTGTGGTTGTGGTGAATTAAATTAACAGGATTTCTATCACTAAAAACCTTTTGATACCAGACTATCTATACTTAATTGCTGTGACTTATTATTTTTATTCCAGTGGAGTCAATGTGTTAATATTTTTTGAAATATTTTCATATACTTAAAATTATGACAGATAAGTAGGTACTTTTAATATTATATTTTTATCAATAAAATATTAATAAAGAAATTGTATGCCATGATTCAAATCTAGAAATCAACTATTGAGGATAATTACTTATATATTTATTTGATTCCTTCTATTATAGTGTTATACAATTGTAGACAAAATTTTGTTTACACATTTCCATTTAGAGTAAGATCTTCAGTAAAAGTAAAAAGTGTAATTATCTGGATAACAGACATTTGTTTGTTACTTGTATCTGGAGTAAACAAGGTGGTCAGACATTAATAAGAATCCACCATTCGGTTAGTGGTTGATAGATATAATGTTGAATTGGTACATGTAACAACTTCTCACATACATCATAACTAATACTGCTATAACCAAACCTGTTATAATGACAACAAACACCTCAATGATAAATTCAGAATCTGTCCAATTAAAAAAATTTTGGAATATCTTGCATGAGGTAAATTATTTATCCAAGGATTATTTAAGTAATTTTTGGATTTGTAGCCTCTTAAAAATGTTAAAACTTAGATTCAGTATATAAGCAGTCATGTAATTGGCATGGACAGCTCATTAGATTAAAAATTAACATCATATAGTAGTATCTTCCTAATTCTATATTAACAACATCATCTCCTGGCTTACAATAAAATCTTTAAATAGATCTATTAATTATTTAATGATTCAATTAGCATACAGTAATTTATAAAAATTTTCTTTATGAAGAAATTCATGGTGAGGGGTGGAATTAAGATGGCAGACTAGGAGGATGCAGAATTCATGTCTCTGCACAACTAGGGCACCTACCAGGCACCAATGGGACACCTAAGGGGAACAGAGGAACTGTCAGCAACTGGGTAGGAAGTGGGGTGTGGGAGGAGTGAAGTGGGAGAAGAAGTGGATATGGGAGGGGACTGGTGCCCCTGAGGGGTAGCTGGGGGAGGAGAAGGGATCCCACGCCTGAAAGGGGAAATTGGGGGACCACTGGGAGGGCAAAGGATCAAAAGGGAGCGTGGCCAGGTTTCCCCTGACCACTTGGGCCCCTAGGAGGGGCTGAGATCCTGGGCCTGATCCTCTGCTCCCTGAGGCCCCCTCCAGCCACGTGGGCCCTGAGGGAGTGGGAGGGAGGGAAGGGGGCAGCAAAAGTAAAGGCCGGACCTCTGGGACTGACATTCCTGAAGGGGGGCTGGGAGAGGGGAGGAGTTTGTACACCCCATGGGACCCAACCATGGTTAGGGGTCCATTGAGGATGGGGGAGACCCTGGGGGAGACAGTGGGGAGGGGGTGTGGAGGAATGGAAGGGACCATGGCCAGCACTTTCACTGTCCACTTAGGCACCAGGGAGCCTATCGGGCTCCGGGGCCTAATCCTCTGCCCTCAGAGCCTCCCTTCTGCTGTGCAGAGCCTGAGCCCTGCCCCTACACTCCCACCCAGGGCCCTACCTCTACACTCAGAGACCCTCTCTGAGGTCCCCTCCAACGCAATGGGCTTAAACCACACCCACACACACTCACCCAGGGCCTTACCTCCAAACTCTGGAACTCCATACTCCAGAGGCCCTCCTTTGGAACTGCTGCCTTTCCCCATCTGTGCATGTCCTAAGCAGAGGCCCTGCCCCATGCTTGAACATTGCCAGGCCTAGGCACCACCCCCCCCCAGGGCCTTTTCCAGCTACCTGGGCCCTGAGCCTAGGCCCCACCCCATGCTCAAACGTCACCCCCCACCCCCTTAGGTCCTGCACCATCCTAAACCCCACCCCTGCCTAAGTCCCACCCCTGCCAAAACTCCACCCTCATAGCCAAGGCTATTTTCTTTTTTCCTCTTTTATATTGGGATTCTGTTTTATCTTGTTGATTCATTGCTGTTGATTCAATTATATTTTTATCTTTCTTAATAAATATTTTATTTTTGTTATTTTATTTTATTCTTTATACTTTGTTATTGTTCTCTCCTTTTGGCTTGTTCTCCCCACCCCCCTTTTTCTTTTATTTTTCCTAATGTATTTTTTATCTTTCTTTTTTTTTTTTTTTTTTTTTTTTTTTTTTTTTTTTTTCTTATGCGGGCCTCTCACCGCTGTGGCCTCTCCCGTTGCGGAGCACAGGCTCCGGACGCGCAGGCTCAGCGGCCATGGCTCACAGGCCCAGCCACTCCGCGGCACGCGGGATCCTCCTGGACCGGGGCACGAACCCGCGTCCCCTGCATCAGCAGGCGGACTCTCAACCACTGCGCCACCAAGGAAGCCCCTTATTTTGTTTTTTATTCTTTAATATTGTACCGCTCCTTTTTTTTCTTTCTTTCTTTCTTTTTTGGCTGTGCTAGGCAGCTTGCGGGACCTTTGTTACCAGGAAAGAGGTTGAGCCCAAGCTCCTCTGGTGGGAGCTCCGAGTCCAAACTGCTGGACTAACAAAGAACCTCAGACCCAGGGAATATTAATTGAAGTGAGGCATCCAGGAGGTCCTAATCTCAGCACCAAGTCTTGATTCTATCCAACTGTCTGCAAACTCCAGTGCTGGATGCCTCAGGACAAACAACCAGTAAGACAGGAATACAGCCCAATCTATCAAAAAAAAAAAAAAAAAGAACAGACAAAAGAATATTTTACAGACGAAGGAGCAAGGTAAAAACCTACAAGACCAAATAAATGAAGACGAAATAGGCAACCTATCTGAAAAAGAATTCAGAGTAATGAGAGTAAAGGTGATCCGAAATCTAGGAAACAGAATGGAGAAAATACCAGAAACATTTAACAAGAATCTAGAAGAACTAAAGAGCAAACAAATAGCGATGAACAACACAATAACTAAAATTAAAAATACTCTAGAAGGAATCAATAGCAGAATAACTGGGAGAAGAGCAGATAAGTTAGCTGGAAGATAAAATGGTGGAAATAACTGCCAGGGAGCAGAATAAAGAAAAAAGAATGAAAAGAATTGAAGACACTCTCAGAGACGTCTGGGACAACATTAAATGCACCAACATTCAAATTATAGGGGCCCCAGAAGAATAAGAGAAAGAGAAAGGCTCTGAGAAAATGTTTGAAGAGATTATAGTCGAAAATTTCCCTAACATGGTAAAGGAAAGAGTCAATCAGGTCCAGGAAGCACAGAGAGTCTCATACAGGATAAACCCAAAGAGAAACACGCCAAGACACATATTAATCAAACTATCAAAAATTAAATACAAAGAAAAAAAATTAAAAGCAGCAAGGGAAAAGCAAGGAATACCATACAAGGGAATCCCCATAATGTTAACAGCTGATCTTTCAACTGAAACTCTGCAAGCCAGAAGGCAGTGGCAGGACATATTTAAAGGGATGAAAGGGAAAAACCTACAACCAAGATTACTCTACCCAGCAAGGATCTCATTCAGATTTGACAGAGAAATTAAAACCTTTACAGACAAGCAAAAGTTAAGAGAATTCAGCACCACCAAACCAGCTTTACAACAAATGCTAAAGGAGCTTCTGTAAGCAGGAAACACAAAAGAAGGAAAAGACCCACAAAAACAAACCCAAAACAATTAAGAAAATGGTAATGAGAACATACCTATTGATAATTACCTTAAATGTAAATGGATTAAGTGCTCCAACCGAAAGACATAGACTGGCTGAATGGATACAAAAACAAGACCTGTATGTATGTTGTCTAAAAGAGACTCATTTCAGACCTAGGGACACATACAGACTGAAAGTGAGGGGATGGAAAAATATTCCATTCAAATGGAAATTAAAAGAAAGCTGGAGTAGCAATTCTTATATCAGACAAAATAGACTTTAAAACAAAGACTATTACAAGAGACAAAGAAGGACACTACATAATGATCAAGGGATCAATCCAAGAAGAAGAAATAACAATTGTAAATGTTTATGCACCCAACATAGGAGCACCTCCATATATAAGGCAAATGCTAACAGCTATAAAAGGGGAAATCAACAATGACACAATCGTTGTAGGGGACTTTAACACCCCAGTTTCATCAAAGGACAGATCATCCCAAATGAAAATAAATAAGGAAACACAATCTTTAAATGACACATTAAACAAGACGGACTTAATTGATATTTATAAGGACATTCCATCCAAAAACAACAGAATACACTTTCTTCTCAAGTGCTCATGGAACATTCTCCAGGATATATCATATCTTGGTCACAAGTCAAGCCTTGGTAAATTTAAGAAAATTGAAATTGTATCAAGTATATTTTCTGACCACAATGCTGTGAGACTAGATATCACTTACCGGAAAAAAACTATAAAATATAAAAACACATGGAGACTAAACAATACAATAATACTAAATACAATACAACAATACTAAACAACCAAGAGATCACTGAAGAAATCAAAAGGGGAAATCAAAAAATACCTAGAAAAAATGACAATGAAAACACAATGACACAAAACCTATGGGATTCAGCAAAAGCAGTTCTAAGAGGGAAGTTTATAGCAATACAATCCTGCCTCAAGAAACTAGAAACATCTCAAATAAACAACTTAACCTTACACCTAAAGCAAGTAGAGAAAGAAGAAGAAAAAAACTCCAAAGTTAGCAGAAGGAAAGAAATCATAAAGATCAGATCAGAAATAGATGAAAAAGAAATGAAAGAAACAATAGCAAAGATCAATAAAACTAAAAGCTGGTTCTTGGAAAAGATAAACAAAACTGATAAACAATTAGCCAGACTCATCAAGAAAAAAAGGGAGAAGACTCAAATCAACAGGATTAGAAATGAAAAAGGTGAAGTAACAACTGACATTGAAGAAATACAAAGGATCATGAGAGATTACTACAAGCAACTATATGCCAATAAAATGGACAACCTGGAACAAATGGACAAAGTCTTATAAATGTACAACCTTATGAGACTGAACCAGGAAGAAATAGAAAATATAAACAGACCAATCAGAAGCACTGAAATTAGACTGTGATTAAAAATCTTTCAACAAACAAAAGCCCAGGACCAGAAGACTTCACAGGCGAATTCTACCAAACATTTAGATAAGAGTTAACAGCTATCCTTCTCAAACTCTTCCAAATATAGCAGAGGGAGGAATACTCCAAAACTCATTCTATGAGGCCACCATCACCCAGAGACCAAAACCAGACAAAGATGACACAAAAAAAGAAAGCTACAGGGCAATATCACTGATGAACATAGATGCAAAAATCCCCAACAAAATACTAGCAAACAGAATCCAACGGCACATTAAAAGGATCATACACAGTGATCAATTTGTGTTTATCCTAGGAATGCAAGGATTCTTCAATATACATAAATACATCAATGTGGTAAACCAGATTAACAAACAGAAGGAGAAAAACCATATGATCATCTCAGTAGATGCAAAAAAAGCTTTCGACAAAATTCAACACCCATTTATGATAAAAAGTCTCCAGAAAGTAGGCATAGAGGGAACCTACCTCAACATAATAAAGGCCATATATGAAAAACCCACAGCCAACATCATTCTCAGTGGTGAAGAACTGAAACCATTTCCTGTAAAGTCAGGAACAAGACATGGTTGCCCACTCTCACCACCTTTATTCAACTTAGTTTTGGAAGTTTTAGCCACAGCAATTAGAGAAGGAAAAGAAATAAAAGGAATCCAAATCAGAAAAGAAGAAGAAGAAGTAAAACTGTCACTGTTTGCAGATTATATGATACTATACTTAGAGAATTCTAAAGATGGTACCAGAAAACTACTAGAGCTAATCGATGAATTTGGTAGCAGGGTAGAAAATTAATGCACAGAAATCTCTTGCATTCCTATACACTAATGATGACAAATCTGAAAGAGATATTACAGAAACAGTCCCATTTACCACAGCAACAAAAAGAATAAAATACCTAGGAATAAACCTACCTAGGGAGACAAAGACCTGTATGCAGAAAACTGTAAGACACTGATGAAAGAAGTTAAAGTTGATACCAACAGATGGAGAGATATGCCATGTTCTTGGATTGGAAGAATCAACTTTGTGAAAATGACTATACTACCCAAAGCAATCTACAGATTCAATGCAATCCCTATCAAACTACCATGGCATTTTTCACAGAACTAGAACAAAAAAATTTCACAATTTGTATGTAAACACAAAAGACCCTAAATAGCCAAAGCAATCATGAGAAAGAAAAATGGAGCTGGAGGAATCAGGCTCCCTGACTTCAGACTATACTACAAAGCTACAGTAATCAAGACAGTATGGTACCAGCACAAAAACAGAAATATAGATAAGTGGAACAGGATAGAAAGCCCAAAGATAAACCAACACACATATGGTCACCTTATCTTTGATAAAGGAGGCATGAATATACAATGGAGAAAAGACAGACTCTTCAGTAATTGGTGTTGGGAAAACTGGACAGCCACATATAAAAGAATGAAATTAGAACACTTCCTAACAGCATACCCAAAAATAAACTCAAAATGGATTAAAGACCTAAATGTAAGGGTAGACACTCTAAAACTCTTAGAGGAAAATATAGGAAGAACACTCTTTGATATAAATCACAGCAAGATCCTTTTTGATGCACCTCCTAGAGAAATGGAAATAAAAACAAAAATAAACAAATAGCACCTAATGAATCTTAAAATCTTTTGCACAGCAAAGGAAACCATAAGCAAGATGAAAAGACAACCCTCAGAATGTGAGAAAACTTTTGCAAACAAAGTAACCGACAAAGGATTAATCTCCAAAATATGTAAAGAGCTCACGCAGCTCAATAGCAAAAAAACAAACAACACCATCCAAAAATGGGCAGAAGACCTAAATAGACATTTCTCCAAAGAAGATCTACAGATAGCCAACAAACACATGAAAGGATGCTCAACATCACTAATCATTAGATAAATGCAAATCAAAACTACAGTGAGGTATCACCTTACACCAGTCAAAATGGCCATCATCAAATATCTACAAACAATAAATGCTGGAGAGGGTGTGGAGAAAAGGAAACCCTCTTGTACTGTTAGTGGGAATGTAAATTGATGCAGCCACTATGGAGAACAGTATAGAGGTTCCTTAAAAAACTACAACTAGAACTACCATACAACACAGCAATCCCACTACTGGGCATATACCCTGAAAAAACCATAATTCAAAAAGAGTCATGTACCACAATGTTCATTGCAGCTCTATTTAAAATAGCCAGGACATGGAAGCAACCTAAGTGTCCATCGACAGATGAATGGATAAAGAAGATGTGGCACATATATACAATGGAATATTACTCAGCCATAAAAAGAAATGAAATTGAGTTATTTGTAATGAGGTGGATGGACCTAGAGTCTGTCATACAGAGTGAAATAAGTCAGAAAGAGAAAAACAAATACTGTATGCTAACACATATACATGGAATCTAAAAAAGAAAAAAAAATGGTTCTGATGAACTTAGGGGCAGGACAGGAATAAAGATGCAGACGTAGAGATTGGACTTGTGGACATGGGGAGGGGCGAGGTAAACTGGGACAAAGTGAGATAGTGGCATTGACATATATACACTACCAAATGTAAAATAGATAGCTAGTGGGAAGGAGCTGCATAGCACAGGGAGATCAGCTTGGTGCTTCGTGACTACCTAGAGTGGTGGGATAGGGAGAGTGGGAGGGAGATGCAAGTGGGAAGGGTTATAGGGATATATGTATGCATATAGCTGATTCACTTTATTATACAGCAGAAACTAACACAACATTGTAAAGCAATAATATTCCAATAAAGACATTAAAAAATAAATAAAGAACCAGTTACACTGAAAAAAAAAGAAATTCATGACCTTCTCCACATAAATGTATATTAATCATTATATCTAATGGAAATCAGGTATCGTTAAATATTTCATTTATAAGGAATCAACATTTTAATATATTTCTTCCAAATGACATTTTATAAAATATACATCATAATAGTTTAGATTTATATCATCTATCCACTTGCCTCTATGTTTCTTATATTTCAAAATAACTTTAGCAAATTGATTCCTTATTTTTTGAAGCAGTAAGGCAACCTGATTTAAGCAAACTTGTTTTTTAACTGTTTTTTGAATGACAGACATAACAAATTAGGTAAGAGTTTCTTATCATTGTGTAACCGGAAGTTTGTTCAGTCATTCTATTCAGAGTCTTCTAGACACATTAAATGCATTGTCTAAAGAAATGACAAATATCCCAATGGAACAACTGCATCCATTTTTTTTAACTTTCTACCAAAGACGATTTCAGTTGCAAGAACAGAAGCACATTTAAACTGTTTAAGTGTCCATCATTTCTGCTTTCACGAAAAGAATGATTGCCAATGAAAGAACACTCTGCTCTAAAATACTTGATGTGAACGGCCAACTGATGAATCATCTTGAGGGAAAAGCCAGAGAAACCAGTCATCTTAGTATAAAATCAATTCATCAATGATTTCCTATAACTCCAGGTCCCCTTTATCTAATTCATTCTGTGCCAAAGTACCTCAGTGCTGTAAATCGCAAAAGATGTCAGGCTGCCATTTTTGGTTTTGTTTTGTTTATTAAGAATTTTTAGGTGAGGCAATTGAACATCGAGGCACTGGAACATGAAGAAATGTCCTGTCTACTTTTCCATAGTGGTTATTTAAAACAGTTGATTTTGGTATTTTAAAAAGCAAATTGAGTTTTGACAATATCGAACTGTCATTTTAGTTCAAAAGCACTTTATAACCTGATTATGTCACAAACATAATTGTGTTTGGCTCTTTCTTGACTGATCTCTCTTGGTCTCTCTGTCTCTCTCTTCCTCTCTCTACATATCTAAACATATGTTTGTGTGTTTGTGTTTGTGTGAGAGATTAATGATTCATGGCATGGTTTCTGGAATCAAATTCAGCTCTACTTCTTACCATTCATGGGATCTTGGCTAAATTATGTAAGTTCTCTATGGTTCAGTTTCCCAATCTGCAAATCAGAGATCAAAATAACAGCTATTCAATTATTTTGTGACTTAAGTTAGTACATTTAAAGCACTTAGAACAGTGTCCAACATATATTGGGTATTCAATAAATATTAGCATAAACATTTTAAATGAAGATTCTATTGGAAAAATTATAATAAAGGTGTTAAATAAAAATAAAAGAAAAAAAGCATTTTTAGAATAAGTATCTTGAGTACATTAGAGAAGATACAGTTAGATATGAGGTGGTACCCATGATTTTCTGCACAATGTTTGCTGTCTTAATATGCCCTCTAAAGGCATATTCAGCCCTTTAGGTGAGCATTTTTTTCTTAGGTATTCTTCCTTGATAGCTTCTTCCATGTGAATTGGGTGACTATTAATACCTGGTAGTTGGCCATTCTAGTGGTGTAATTGTTATGGTTTGAACATCTCTCTAAAACTTTGACGGAGAAAATGCATGGTCCAATCAGAAGATAAAGAGATGTAATCTGGCCTCAGATGCAGTATACATCTACATTTAATAAGAAGGTAGAGCACAGATGTGCTATTTTGGTGATCTAGTATCTCATTGGATATGTTTTTGTGAAAGGTAAGGCTTGTTTTCCAACTTTGGGAGTGAAGTGAACTACAACATTTCTTCCCCTTTCTTTCTAAAAGTTAAAACATGAACACTTTTAATAGCCATGACCAGCTGGGACTTGGTCTTTGAATTTAGAGTGAGTGACTCAAAGAAACCAGGAAAACCAGCTATATAAGAGGTGAAGTTCATTGTCCAGCAATAGGACAATGATTGTGCAGAAGCGGCAGCAGGCCATCCTAACAAAATTTTTCCTGTGGTCTATAATGGTTGGATTTTCTGCTACCTGTTTTGCAAGGGCTTTTTGTCCAGACTTCTTTTGATTCTCTAATTTTTCCAATACATTTACAATAAATTCAGTTTTGTTATTCCCCTGTCTCATTATAAATAAGACAGCTAAAGTTTTTGTTGTACGAATACCTCAACTAATCCACAAGTGACAGCTATTGTGAAAATGATGGTAACCTTTAGAAGGAAGGACTCCTAAGGAAATGTTTAGGCTCACAGCTTAAAACAATAGGATTCAGTGTCGTATCTACAACATATTTGACAGAGTAAGGCATTAGAACTTTGTAGAGAGAAAATAACCCTGGCAGTGGTGGCAGAAAATGCAAGTCACTGGCCCTTAGTTTGGAGTGAATGCGGCTCTAGCAACTAAAAGCTCTGGCTTGACCATTCCTGAGCTTTACATGGAGCTGCCAGTGATAGAAGGTACTTAAGAAGAACAAGGTTTCCCAAATCCTAGCATAGGATATCAGTGAAATGCAGTTTTGTTAGTGTTGTCACTAGATTGATGCAGACTGTTAAGGTAACCTAGGAAATTATAAATAATTCTAGTTAATATTTATTGAATGCTTACTATGTACCAGGTACTCATAAAAGCATTTCACACATTTTATTTCCATATTAAATTAACTGTAAAAATAATTAGTATCTTAATTTTACAAAGTGGAATACAATACAACATACACAATTTATAAAGAGATTCATAAGTACAAGTAAAGAATTTGTTCATAAGTGATGCAACATTCTCACTCTGGAGTTCCATGCTTGCTCTCAGTTAAACATAATTTGTGATTTAATTTATGACTTTAGCATTGGTGATTCCCTCCTTCTTATTCCCTTTGTCACTGTTGATACCTTCTTGATCACACCTTATTCCACTCTCATGTATCTCTTTTGTGTCCTTGATAAAGGCAATATTAAAGAATGGTTAAATGACTATTTCATGACAGAACTAGGTTTAGATTCTGACTTTTTGAATCAGAAAGCAATATATTTGATAAGAAAATTAGATTTATATATAATTTTTTGGGAACTAACCTTATCTATAAATTGTAAAAAATGCATACAATTTTTATCTTTTAGACCTGGCAGAGAGAAGTTAGAAATTTTGATTTAGATAGGGATATGACATAGAGATATAATTTCTTAAAAATATGATTCAGAAATCAACTTGCAGCCCACGGGCCTTGGCTAGGCTACTTACACTCTTTGTACCTATGTTGAAACTCCTGTTAAATAGATGTAATAATTGCATCACTTAACTGTTGGAAGGAGTAAATTAATAAATCCACATAGAGCCCTAAAAACAATACCCAGGACATAGAAAACACTCAGAAAACTCTATCAGTTATTCAAGATCAGGAGGATTTTGTGTTAGTTTCTCCAAATATCTCCATATTGTCTCTCAAAGTTAATTAGAAAGAAAACTTATGTTTTTTTAAAGTAATATGATTACCATATAATGGTCTTATTCCAGTAATGCAAAGATGGTATATGGCAATAATGCTATACATGACTCATTGTAATTAATTTACACTATGCTCTCTACTTTGAGACTTAATGTGTGTATAGCATTATCTTATCATAAAATATTTCATATCATTTTTTATCTAAATTATTTGCTTCACATAATTGATTTCCAAAAGCCTTCTGGCAGAAATGCTGACAAATGACCTCATAATCATAAAATTGTATGAGTGGCTTAAAATTTAATTAGCAAGTAGATCATTTAAAAATAAAATTACTTAAAAATAAAATTTAATCTCATTTCTGAAAACACATATTCACAAACATATGTAAATAACATAAAAATAGGTGCAATATATTTGATAAGAAAATTAGATTTATATATATATTTTTGGAAACTAACCTTATCTATAAATTGTAAAAAATGCATACAATTTTTATCTTTTAGACCTGGCAGAGAGAAGTTAGAAATTTTGATTTAGATGTGGATATGACATAGAGATATAATTTCTTAAAAATATGATTCATATTACTATATTAAAAGATCCATGTAGTTTGAATATGATTAATCAAATTGAACCATGAGTATATTTTTAATAATAATGTATATTTCCTAGTTGATTTCACTTTTAAACGTTTTTGTTCATTAAATAAATATTTATGATTTTAATAGTTATGATTTATCCAATGAGTAATAGCTGCCAAAACTATGCTAAATAATTTATGTTAAGTGATTTATAAAATGTATTATATTTAATTATCTGAAGTAACTACCATTTTTATTTGTATTTGATAGATGAGGAAAATTAAGGGTTAGTAAGGTTTGGTAACTTCTCCCGAATTACACAAAGCCCATGATCTCTGTCCTCTGACTCCAAACACAGTGCTTTAACTAGTAAGTCCTTCTGTTTCCGAAGTTAAGGTTTCTGTTTTTAACTTTTAATTGGTTTTCCCATTTTTATCATAATTTGCAAGTGAAATATGAGTTTTCAGTTTGAGAGATCTATGAAAACTTTCATAAACCTTTGTCTTACATATTTAGAATCCATAAAGTAAAAAATATACCACCTGTCACTAATAAAGACAAGTTTTACCAGGAAAGTCTATAAAAGCTAGACTTTTAAAAACAAACACACAAACAAACAGGCTGTTTAAAGCCATCAGGGAGCAAAAAAGGCAGCCAGACTTTATGACTTTATGAATCTAAGATGACAGAGAGAAGGGAACCAAACAGGTACACTGGGCTTCCTCAGTTGTTTTTCCACTCTGGTAAGCAGCTGTTTCCTAAGATGTGCCCAGAGGTCTAGAAACATTGCAAACCAGATAAAGTATAGGTTTCACAAGGCCTGGAAAAACCCTGGGACATGCCCAATCTCTGATTAGAGTGAGAGATCAATCTCTGCTCTTTAACTGCAGAAGGAAATTAAATTCTTTAGGAGAATTATAACCACAATCAGAGCCACCATATTTTTGAACATAATGTCCACCAATCAATAATGATACACAATCTGAAAGCAAGGGAAAATGGGAACAAATCAACAATTCTCCAGTTGCTGGAAGTGACTTAAAAATACTTTAAAGTTACTGGGGTATATATATTCAATAAAAGAAATAAAAAAGAGGAGCATTTCATAAGAGAACTATAAAGTAGAATCAAATAGAAACTCTAGAACTGTAAAATATGCATGTTGATTAATTCTTGCTGAACTGGAAGTAAATACCCAGACAGAAATAAAAAGAGAGAAAGAAAAGGGGATGTACAGTAAACAACAAACTAGAGTATGATCCCATGAGACACTGAAAGTGCTAGTAATGAGTAATGCTCTATCTGTTTAAAAAATGGAACCTGTGTTTAAACCTACACATAGAATAAACTCTGGTCCCAGAAGTCCTCATTGATTAGTTTTTTGAACATCAATTACAAAGCTTACATAAATTATCAGACAATAGAAAAAGAAGGGAACACTTACAAATTTATCATTATGGCTAGAATAAACTTGATAACAAACCTGACAAGAACAATTAAAGAAAGGAAAATTTCAGTCCAGTCTCTCGCACAAAGACAAAAAGATATCCCAGACAAAATACAAGGAAAGTGAATAGAACATTATAAGTATCCTACATAATTACTAAGTGAGATTTATTCCAATAGTGCAAAATTTAAGAATTCAAAAACTAATCAATCTAAATCTACATTTTAAAAGAATATGTCTTTAAAAAATGTATCTGATTGTTGCATTTAACACATAAATAGTATTTGATAAAACCAACACATATAAAATGAAACAAAACAATACACTTAGCAAACTAGTAATAGAAGAATTAAGACTTCTTGCTCTGATAGGGATATGTAAAAAAAAAAAAAAAAGCATCACAATTAATTGTGAAATGATGAAAAATCATTCTCTGAACAAGAATTTCAGTATCTCCAATTACTTTAAACATTTTACTATAATTCTCTCTAGTACAATAAAGCAGTGGGAAAAATCAGCATAAGCAAGAAATAAAACTGTCATTGTTTGCAGATGACAAGATTGTATATGTTAAAAAAAAGCCTAAAATAAAAAAATAAACAATTATAATTCAGTTAATTCAACAAATTTGTTGGATCCAATGTCATTATTAAATAAATTTAATTGTTCTCATATGTAACACCTATAAATATACTAAATTTTTACTTAGCTTATAAGAACATAAAAATAAAACACCCAATACTTAGAAGTAGATTTTCAAAAGTTATATAACACTTCAACACAGAAAATTTCAAATTTTGGAGGAGAACAAATTAGGAACAATCAAAATTTATTTTAAATTTATGTAAATTTTAAGAGGGTGTGATTATCACAAGGGTATTTTCCTTACATAGATTTAAGGAACAAAACAGATTGTCCAGTAACAGACCACACATATTCAGTCTCCTGATTTATCACAAAAATCTCACTTCAGTATTATGTGAAAAAAGAATTTCTTTTTAAAAAAACATACTGCATTGGTTGGATAACCTTTTTGGAAAAAGTATAATTATTTTCCTTTTAAACTTATTATACAAAAATTTATTCCAAATAGGTCATAAATATAAATATGAATACAAAGCCATACAGTGCCTAGAATAAAGGTTAGGGAAATGCCCCAATAATTTTGATGGGCAAAGATTTTTTAAAAAGGATACAAACAGCACAAATCCAAAAGAAACATATAATAAACCTGAATTTAACTGAAATTAAGAACTTCTGTTAAAATGTGCCATGAAGGGAGGTAAGATGCTGGATACAGTTTCAGAGAAAATATCTTCTATGCATATATCCAACAAAGACTCTTTAATGATTTTTGTATTAACCTAAGAATCTTCTCTTTGCTCTTTCCATAGTTAAGTGGACAAATTGTAAGAAAAATCATTTGTCCAACTTTATTTTATGATATTTTTCTCTTCTAGAAATTAGAGCCATCATGAAAAAACTAGAATTACCAATGTAAGCTATCACTTACTAGCATTCTGAAATTGAATAGTATATAATTAATATTCTTGCATAGTGTTAATATCTCATGTACAGATGGGAGAAATTTGACCACCTGTCACTAAAGACACTGAGTTACTTTCTATGTGTTGTTACTGCTAATGTTCACATTTACTTTCTTTATATATATATTTGTAAGGTCTTTCAATAGGGAGGAATCTTTTCCCTAAGCTATGTGCCTCCACAAAATTGTGTACTATTGTGTATATTATTACACATGTTAAATTGTGTTATGTTAAATTGTGTATGTTATTACATGGCTGCATTTTCTACTAGCTTCCTTGAAAACTTTAAATACATTTACTAATTTTATCTGACTAAAGAGGTACTTTTTATGTGAGTGGGAATGCAAAACACTGAGTTTTAAAATTGAGGGCAATTTATTTTTTTCCCCCAACTTTATTGAGGAATAATTGACAAATATAATCATGTAATTTAAAGTATACAATGTGATGATTGATAAACACATGCATTGTGGAATGATTACCAAGATCAGGATAATTAACACATCCATCACCTCACGTAGTTAACTCTGTGTTTTTATTTTTTTGTGTGGTGAGAACCCTTAAGATTTACTCTCAACAACTTCAAGTATACAATACCATATTATTAACTATAGTCATCATGCTGCACGTTAGATCTTCAGAATTTATTCATCTTATAACTGAAAGTTTGCACTCTGACCTACATCTCTCCATTTCCTCTCCCCCGCCACCCTCAGACTTTGGTAACCACCATTCTATTCTCCCTTTACATGAAGTTGGCTTTTTTTTTTTAAAGATTCCACAGATAAGTGATATGATACAGTATTTGTCTTTCATCTTTCTCTGTCTGATTTATTCCACTTAGTGTAATGTCCTCAGTTTTGTCCATGTTGTCACAAATTGCATACTTTCTTTTTTTAATGGCTGAATAATATAAATATATTGTTATAAAGCATTTTCTTTATCCTTTCATCCCTCAAAGGATATTTAGGTTGTTTCCATATCTTGTCTATTGTGAATAATGCTGCAATGAATATGAGAGTGCAGATATCTCTTTGAGACTCTTGTCTTATCCTTGATCTTAGAGGAAAAAATTTCAGCTTTTCACTGTTAAGAATGATGTTATCTTCTAGTTCCTTGAGCTATAAGGTTAAATTGTTTACTTGAGAGCTTTGTTTTTTTTCTTAATGTGTTTATTGCTATAATCTTCTGTCTTACAACTCCTTTTGCTTTATCCCATAAGTTTTGGTATGTTGTATTTTCATTTTTGTTTGTTTCAAGATAGTTTTCATTTCTCTTTTGATATCTTTCTCGACCCACTGGTTGTGCAGGAGTGTGCTGTTTAATTTTCACATATTTGTGAATTTTCCAGCCCTCTGTGAATGCTTGTAAAAGGTATGTATTCTGCTGTTGTTGGGTGGAAGTTTCTGTAAATGTCTGTTAGATCAATTTGGTGTAAAGTATAGTTCAAATCCATTATTTCCTTATTGATTTTGTGTCTAAATGATCTATTCATTGTTGAAAATGGGGTATTGAAGTCCCCTACTATTATTGCATTGCTATCTATTTCTGCCTGTCTTCAGATTGGTTAATCATTATTTAATATATTTAGAAACTCCAATAATGGATTCGTATATATTTACAATTGTTATATCTTCTTGATGAATTGATCCCTTATTATTATTTAATGAAATTTTTTGTCCCTTTTCATGACTTTTAACTTAAAGATTATTTTGATATAAGTAGAACTATCTCTGCTTTCTTTTGGTTTCTATTTGCATTTCACTTTCAGCCTATGAATGTACTTAAAGATTAAATGAATCTCTTGTAAACAGCATACAGTTGGGTCTTTTTTTATTATCCATTCAGCCACTCTATGTCTTTTAATTGGGGAATTTAAGCCATTTACTTTTAGAATAACTATTAATAAGTAAGAACATAGTATTGTCATTTCATTGTTTTTTGATTGTTTTGTAGTTCCTTTGTTCCTTTCCTCCTCTCTTGGTGTTTTATTTTATGGATTGATGATTTTCATGGTGGTATACTTAGATTCTTTTTCTCTATCATTTGTGTATCTATTGTAAGTTTTTGCTTTATGATTACCATGAAGCTTTCATAATACGTTTTATATTTATGTCTATTTTAAGCTGATAACAACTGAAAACAATTTAATTTTAATATATTTTACTTTATCCTTTTATAAGATTTATTTGAAATTCTTGAGCTTCTAATTGTAAATCGCTGCATGTTGATGATGGCTCAAGAACCCTCATTTTGTGTTTTAAATTTTACTTGTTTAATGAAGAGAAGCATAGATGATGTACATTCAATAACAGTCATAGTTTTATGTATTGCCCTATAGGAAGCAGAGTAATATGCTCTTAAAAATGTTAGCTCTTGGGCTTCCCTGGTGGTTGAGAGTTTGCCTGCTGATGCAGGGGACATGGGTTCGTGCCCCGGTCTGGGAAGATCCCACATGCTGCGGAGCAGCTGGGCCCGTGAGCCATGGCCGCTGAGCCTGCGCATCCAGACCTTGTGCTCCGCAACGGGAGAGACCACAACAGTGAGAGGCCTGTGTACCGCAAAAAAAAAAAAAAAAAAAGTTAGCTCTCAAGTAAGTTTGACAAGATGTGACTACAAGTCTACCATTTGCTTAGCTATGTGGATCCTAAGAAAATCACTACTTTTGGGTTAGTTTCCTAACCTATAGCATGGTATAATAATAACATCAAACTCACAGGTTGTTGAGAAATTAAATAAGTTAATAAAATTTTTATTAGTCAATATATAACATTTTAACACCCTTTTAAAATGATTATAAATTTGAGTTATATATGGGTTCAAATGTTAGTTATCATTATGATTATTACTTCTAAAAAGATATATTATTAATTATGAAAACATGGCCTTTTGCCTGAACCATTTCTGCCCTTTCATCCTGATTCTATTTATTGAATGTTTATTCCTTCTTCAAGGTCTAGTTTAAATATCCCAACTTTCTAACCTCAGACTGAATTAATTATCATTTTCTGTATCTCTTATCAACTTATGTGTTCTTAACTTACTGTATTGTAAATATTACGTATGTTTTCTCCTCCAGGAACTATACGTTGAGGACTATGCTTCATTCACATTTATTGGCCCAGCATTTTGAACTTAGAAGAGTCTATAATTAATGTTTCTAGAAGTTTACTGTAGATTTTTATATTTCAGTTGTGTGGTAGTTTTTGTTCGTTTACCAGACTCTAAACTCAGGCCAAGCTTTCCTTTGAATTTCTCTTCCTTTCTGCTTCTTCTGCCCTTCAGCGACTATCATTTGTTTATTTCTCCAGATCATTTGAAACTGACAGATGACTATTTTATTGGAAAAAGAAAAAAAAATTCTAAACTGTACTGGGGAAAGCATTTGTGCATAAACTTAAGAGCTATAGGGCAAATATACCTTTGTAAACGTTGTATTGAGATCTGCTTTATTGTACAGTTATAGCCATAGCTGAATCCTCAGATTGCATGCCTTAATAAAAGATTTGAGACATATGATCATTGGAACATTTTTTTCCCCTGCATGAAGGATCCTGGTAGAATGTCATTAGCCTTGGACACAGGAGTCAGAAGGCTTGGGTCCAAGCCCTGGCTGCTTCATGTCCCATGTGACTTTTTAGTCTCTGAAATTAGCTTCTATTTCTGTTATATATAGACTAGGCTAGATCAATGGTTTAAAACACATGGTCAATAGAGAATTAGGCAATAACTCAGAAGGACCTCATAGGTGGTAGAGGCCAGGTGAAGGAAAGCAGAATGGGACATCAGAAACTCTTTTAAGCTAGATAAGTTCTACTTGTATCTATCTTTGTGTGTGTGTGTGTGTGTGTGTGTGTGTACATATATGTAAAATTTATTTTGATATAAAAGGGTTACAGTGATGAAACATTTTGAAAATAACTGAAATACTTTCTTTCCAGTCAGTAGATTATGTATAAATTTTCTTGTAATATTTGTTTTCAATGACCTTAAAGGTGGATGTTGGAGAAACACTGTAAGTAAGCATTTGATTTATTCATCCTACATCACACAACTTCAGGAGAGTATTTTAAAATCAAGTTGTCTGAATACATAGTTCATTTCAAATCAAATTCCTTTTTATTTATTATTTTTGAGAAATATGTATGCATAAGTTAAGTTAAATTAAGGCAGTGAATACAGTACAATTATATTTATTTTCAGTGGATAAAGATTTGGCAATTCAGACTTGTAACAATTGTGTTTTTTCTGCTTATACTTTAAATAGTGTATCTACTCTTCACAGTTAATAAGCAGAAATGGCAAAGTGAATATTTAATGATTTCTAAAGCTCCTTCAAAAAGTGCATGCCCAACTATAGAAGATACGACTTTGTACATTCAAACTTCATGTGCTTTTCTTCATTTGACTTAATCTTTTGACTTTAAAATACAAACTTACTATCACTGCTACTGCACATTCAAAACATAATGGCATTTGACAGTAAATACATAACCTCATCAAATCATTTATCTCCCCATGCTTCTGCAGTAATATTGAGGGAATCTAAATAAATCACATCTCAAAGGGTACAGCTGCTCTCAAACAGCATAACTTAAAAATTGCTTTGACTGGAAGAGAGCAAGTAATGTCTTGCATTCATAATCTAAGACAGCTGACGGCCCAGTGCTTGATCTGAATCAGTCACCATAACTAATTACAACTTGAAAAATTATAGTCATTTTTTATGCTAATAATTAGTACACACCTAGTAGCAATTCTTAGGAAGTAGATTGCCATAGAATTTATAAAACAGTGAAATAATACAATTTGTACTGCTGTACAGACCCATGTTTTTGTTTTAGTTTTGCCTTTTTCTTTTTTTTATCAAAATTAGAGTTGTTTCAATATTATCTTAAAATATTATTGATAGTATGAGACAATAGAACAAACTAATGATAATAATACTGTATTGAACACTAGACATATGCCAAGAGAGTAGATTTCAGATGCACTTATCGCACACAAAATATGGTAACAATGTGAGTAAATGATAATAAAATTAATTTGAAAAGTATATGTTATCAAGTCATTATGTTGTCCCTTAAATATATACAATTTTTATTTGAAAATACAGAAATAAAAATGAACACACTAATGATATAGAAATAATAATTAAAAGTAACAATAAAGAGTAACTAGTTATAAAATTAGCTTTTGTTTCAACTGTGTGTATATTTATATTTATACAAATTGCGTAGTATTTTGGTATCTTCCCAATGCTATAGGATAGGATTTGTGGCTAATATCTACTAAAATAAACTCCTGCTTGACACATGAGAACCGTTTCAAACTACGAGAATTTGATATTTATTCAGTACATTTTATTGATATTTAAATTTTATAATTATACAATTTATTACACAGATAACTTACCAAGCTCACAGGTAACACTTGTATTTAAAAAATATATAGTAGTCAAGAGTAAATAACTTTCCTATATAGTCACATGAATTAGAAGCACAGTGCTTTTAAAAAAGGAAGTAAGGAAGGAGAAAGAGGTTGTTCAAACTTCCTGATAATCAAAGAAATATGAAATAAAATTACAATTACTGAGCTACAACAAAATTTGTCTTCTTTATACTGCTGGTAAAAGCATAACTTGCTAAAAGATTTTCAGGAGAGCATCCTGGTCATTTAATCCTTTCCTCCACAAAAAATAAAGATAAATTTATAAGTCAGAAATTTCATTTCTGTGAATTTTAATTAAAGAAAGAAAATGGAATATGAAAAAAACTTACATAAGAAAATTACATCTATGAAAACTTTTTAGTACCAGGGAAAATACAAGATAAAAATATTTTCATGTATTTCAAATAAAAATGTGTTAATATTGTGAAGATAAAAGATTACTCAGTGTCAAGCACAATAGATAATACACTTTCGCCTTCTTTTACTTATTAACAGATGGTTATGCATGGTGAATGCATACTTCAATTTTATAATTAAATTATGCATGTACAATATAACAACTTAATATGTATATATATTGCTCAATTAAAATATAAGGAAGCCCAGAAATCAACTTCTCTTATTCCAAGTGCAAAATAGAAGCAGTCATCTTTCTACATTATGATATATAATATAATGCAGAGAATATTTGTGGAATTACAAAATTAGCATTATTTTCTTATATAGTCAGCAATTTCTAAAATACATGAATATAATATTGTCAATGCTTTACAATTTGCTTTTAATGTATTTTCTAAAAAATACTAAAAATTTTATCATTAAATCTAACACTAGGCATATTTGTTGAGGCCCTCATGCTTTTTTAGTTTTGAATGTGCCATATTAAGAGGTTAATATTTTCTGCCACGTGTAAATTATAAAGTAAGGTAAAGTCCTATTTTTTTTTTTTTTTTTTTTTTTTTTTTTTTTGTAGTACGCGGGCCTCTCACTGTTGCAGCCTCTCCCGTTGCGGAGCACAGGCTCCGGACGCACAGGCTCAGTGGCCATGGCTCACGGGCCCAGCTGCTCCGTGGCATGTGGGATCCTCCCAGACCGGGGCATGAACCCGTGTCCTCTGCCTCAGCAGGCGGACTCTCAACCACTGAGCCACCAGGGAAGCCCGGTAAAGTCCTATTTTGATGTATTAATATGTACACATATAAGAAAACTGTTATTTATTTCATTTCCAGAGTGTGAGTCAACACTTTTTCCTAAGAACACCTTGACTTCCCTTAATAGAGATTTTTCTGTTAATACAGTATTGCTTTTTCAGACACATGAAATTGATTTTTTTGGAAAAGAAAGTATACATAGACAATTTACATTTTCATAGGTACCATTTTCACCTCTTGTGCTAAAAAAATGCATTTTGTATTCAATATTCCTGACAGTGCCACAATAAATATTTGGAAATTATGCCCAATGCCAAACAGTAAGGTGGAATTACAGATAGAATCTCTCCTTCCACATGCAAATCAATCCAAGTATATTGAACTAAAAAATTTTTTGTTTTTTGGCCTCACTGCACAGCATGCGGTATCTTAGTTCCCTGACCAGGGATTGAACCTGTGTCCCCTGCATTGGAAGGCAAAGTCTTAACCACTGGACTGTCAGGGAAGTCCCTGAACTAATAAATATTGAACTAATAAATAAATAAGTTAAATTATCTTTGAAATTTAAATCCATAGCTGAGATGAATTAATGAATAAATAAACAAATAAATAAAATCCATAATACAGAGATTAGCCCCAAGTGGGATAAAGTAGAGATGAATGCTAAGTGTAAGACATCAAGGAACTAGGATAGAAGATTTAGAAGTCAGTTTAGATATCAAAGCTCACAGATCTGCAAACACTGGATATCAATCAAGATAATTGATATGTAAAAGTAAAAATGTAAAAGTAAAAATGTAAAAGTAAAACAACCTTTACTGACATATAAAAATTTTAAATTTGAAAATAATATTGAAATATATAACAACTCCTTGGGTCTAGGAATCGTCAAGTGTGTTGTTAATTTGTTATATTTAAAAGCACTAAAGAAAAAATGGATTATATATTTACCATTATTCTTTGTTCTTGTGTGTGATGTTGACATTTTTATGTACTTTTCTCTATTTTAAAATAAAGTCTCCACTCATTCAAGTCTACAAAATTAAAATCCATATCTTCTTGCACCATTCCTTTTCTCTTTCATCAAATAGTTTCTCCCCATAATCAATTATCTGTACTTCCGTTCCTGATGCATTGTGATTGCCCAGTGAATTTTTGTTAAAAGAACAAATGTATGTTAAAAGATTGCTTAGAGTAAAAGGGCCAAAATAACTACTTGCATATTTTTATTGAGGATGCACACTTAGGTTATTCATAAAGAAGTATAGATATGGCACAGAAGTAATTTTTTTACAAACTAAAAGCCCACTTAATTTATATTGTAGAGGGGAAAAGAGGAAGATGATAGTCATTGAATCTTAGAAAGTAATAGGGTAAAGGCATATAGAAGAACAGTCAAACCTCCTGCAGGAGGATGTCCAGACTGATAGAACCCCAGTGGCAGTTACTTAAGGGAGAAAAGGAAAAAGATAGTGATATTCATCACCAATCATTTCATCCATTGCCACTTCATATGTTGAAAGACTATCTTTGGATTCTTAAGAACCTGGATTGGATTGAATCCAATTGCTACTACTTAATTCTGACCTTAATTCTGAACACAATGTTTTCTAGTCATTGTTCTTGATGCTGAAAAGTTTTACATAAACCATTAAATATACTAAGGAGTTAAGAAAATGAAACTAATAAAATCATACAATAGTTGTCTATTGAAGATGTCTAAGTGCTTGATATCAATTAAATCATTTAATCCTTCCCACAAATCAATGAAGTAGATACTATCATTATCCTCATTTGTCAGATAAATAAACTGAGACACAGGGTATTTAAGAAAGTTGCCAAAGTTTGGGCAGCTACTGAGTGTTAGAAAAAATTTTTAAACTCAGTCACTGAGGGCTTTAGAATCTACACTGTTAACCATTATGCTATTCTGTCACATCTTTACTTTTAAGGGTGTTATCTCAAGGAAGGAACACTAGTACAATGACCATTAGTTTCACTAGTAATAATCATTAAACATTTAATTAAATACATTTCTCATCACTGCATTGATACTAAATTCCTTTGCATCTCAATGTTAAATTAAGAACAACAATTATAAATACATAAATATCTCAGTATAAAACAAACCTCTGTAAAGATTTTATATATACATTTAACTCTTTAGGAATATTTAAAATTTTGAAACTGATTTTTGATCCCTAGTGATTTATTTTAAATTTAGAAATGTATTAAGTAAAATTAAAAAACTTTAGTTTAAACTATATTTTCTTTAATTTTATTTATTTTTTTATGTAGCAGGTTCTTATTAGTCATCCATTTTATACACATCAGTGTACACATGTCAATCCCAAACTCCCAATTCATCACACCACCACCCCCAGACTCGTCTCTTTCCCTCCTTAGTGTAAATATGTTTTTTCTCTACTTCTGTGTCTCAATTTCTGCTCCGCAAACTGGTTCATCTGTACCTTTTCTAGGTTCCACATATATGCATTAAAATACGATATTTTTTTTCTCTTTCTGACTTACTTCACTCTGTATGACAGTCTCTAGATCCATCCACATCTCTAACAAATGACCCAATTTCATTCCTTTTTATGGCTGAGTAATATTCCATCGTATATATGTACCACATCTTCTTTATCCATTCAACTGTCGATGGGCATTTAGGTTGCTTCCATGACCTGGCTATTGTAAATAGTGCTGCAATGAACATTGGGGTGCATGTGTCTTTTTGAATTATGGTTTTCTCTGGGTATATGCCCAGTAGTGGGATTGCTGGGTCATATGGTAATTCTATTTTTAGTTTTTTAAGGAATCTCCATACTGTTCTCCGTAGTGGCTGTATCAATTTACATTCCCAACAGCAATGCAAGATGGCTCCCTTTTCTCCACACCCTCTCCAGAATTTCTTGTTTATAGATTTTCTGATGCCCATTCTAACTGGTATGAGGTGATACCTCATTATAGTTTTGATTTGCATTTCTCTATTAATTAGTGATGTTGAGCAGCTTTTCATGTGCTTCTTGGCCATCTGTATGTCTTCTTTGGAGAAATGTCTGTTTAGGTCTTCTGCCCATTTTTGGATTGGGTTGTTTGCTTTTTAATATTGAGCTGCATGAGCTGTTTATATATTATGGAGATTAATCCTTTCTCCGTTGATTTGTTTGCAAATATTTTCTCCCATTCTGAGGGTTGTCTTTTCATCTTGTTTATGATTTCCTTTGCTGTGCAAAAGCTTTGAAGTTTCATTAAGTCCCATTTATTTATTTTTGTTTTTATTTCCATTACTCTAGGAGATGGATCAAAAAAGATCTTGCTGTGATTTATGTCAAAGAGTGTTCTTCCTATGTTTTCCTTTAAGAGTTTTACAGTACCTGGTCTTACATTTAGGTCTCTAATCCATTTTGAGTTTATTTTTGTGTATGGTATTAGTGAGTGTTCTAATTTCATTCTTTTACATGTAGCTGTCCAGTTTTCCCAGCACCACTTATTGAAGAGACTCTCTTTTCTCCATTGTATGTCCTTGCCTCCTTCGTCAAAGATTAGTTGACCATAGGTGCTTGGGTTTATCTCTGGGATTTCTATCCTGTTCCATTGATCTATATTTCTGTTTTTATGCCAGTACCATATTGTCTTGATTACTGTAGCATTGTAGTATAGTCTGAAGTCAGGGAGTCTGATTCCTTCAGCTCCATTTTTTACCCTCAAGACTGCTTTGGCTATTCAGGGTCTTTTGTGTCTCCATAGAAATTTTAAGATATTTCGTTCTAGTTCAGTAAAAAATGCCATTGATAATTTGATAGGGATTGCATTGTATCTGTAGATTGCTTTGGGTAGTATAGTCATTTTCACAATATTGATTCTTCCAAACCAAGAACATGGTATATCTCTCCATCTGTTGATATCACCTTTAATTTCTTTCATCAGTATTTTATAGTTTTCTGCATACAGGACTTTTTTTCACCCTAGGTAGGTTTATTCCAAGGTATTTTATTCTTTTTGTTGCAGTGGTAAATGGGAATGCTTCCTTAATTTCTTTCAGATTTTTCATCATTAGTGTATAGGAATGCAAGAGATTTCTGTGCATTAATTTTGTATCCTGCAACTTTATGAAACTCACTGATTAGCTCTAGTAGTTTTCTGGTGGCATCTTTAGGATTCTTTGTGTATAGTATTATGTCATCTGCAAACAGTGACAGTTTTACTTCTTTTCCGATTTGGATATCTTTTATTTCTTTTTCTTCTCTGATTGCCATGGGTAGGACTTCCAAAAGTATGTTGAATAATAGTGGTGAGAGTGGACATCCTTGTCTTGCTCCTGATCTTAGAGGAAATGCTTTCAGTTTTTCACCATTGAGAATGATGTTTGCTGTGGGTTTGTCATATATGACCTTTATTACGTTGAGGTAGGTTCCCTCTTTGCCCACTTTCTGGAGAGTTTTTATCATAAATGGGTGTTGAATTTTGTCAAAAGCTTGTTCTGCATCTATTGAGATGATCATATGGTTTTTATTCTTCAATTTGTTAATATGGTATATCACATTGATTGATTAGCGTATATTGAAGAATCCTTGCAAACCTCGGATAAATCCCAATTGATCATGGTGTATGATCCTTTTAATGTGTTGTTGGATTCTGTTTGCTAGTATTTTGTTGAGGAATTTTGCATCTATATTCATCAGTGATATTGGTCTTTAATTTTCTTTTTTTGTAATATCTCTGTCTGGTTTTGGTATCAGGGTGATGGTGGACTCATAGAATGAGTTTGGTAGTTTTCCTTCCTCTGCAATTTTCTGGAAGAGTTTGAGAAGGATTGGTGTTACCTCTTCTCTAAATGTTTGATTGAATTCGCCTGTGAAGCCATCTGGTCGTGGACTTTTGTTTGTTGGAAGATTTTTTTTTTTTTTTTTTTTTTTGCGGTATGCGGACCTCTCACTGTTGTGGCCTCTCCCATTGTGGAGCACAGGCACCGGACACGCAGTCTCAGCGGCCATGGCTCACGGGCCCAGCCGCTCTGTGGCATGTGGGATCTTCCCGGACTGGGACACAAACCCATGTCCCCTGCATCGGCAGGTTGGAAGATTTTTAATCAGTTTCAATTTCATTACTTGGTGATTGGTCTGTTCATATTTTCTATTTCTTCCTGGTTCAGTCTTGAAAGGTTATACCTTTCTAAGTACTTGTCCATTTCTTCCAGGTTGTGCATTTTATTGGCATAGAGTTGCTTGTAGTAGTCTCTTAGGATGATTTTTATTTCTGCAGTGTCTGTTGTAACTTCTCCTCTTTTCTAATTTGATTGATTTGAGTCCTCCCCCTCTTTTTCTTGATGAGTCTGGCTAATGGTTTATCAATTTTGTTTATCTTCTCAAAGAACCAGCTTTTAGTCTTATTGATCTTTGCTATTGTTTTGTTTTTATTTCATTTATTTCTGATCTGATCTTGATGATTTCCTTCCTTCTGCTAACTTTGGGTTTTGTTTGCTCTTCTTTCTCTAGTTCCTTTAGGTGTAGCCTTAGATTGTTTATTTGAGATTTTTCTTGTTTCTTGAGGTAAGCTTGTATAGCTATAAACTTCCATCTTAGAACTGCTTTTGCTGCATCCCATAGGTTTTGGATCATCGTGTTTTCTTTGTCATTTGTCTCTAGGTATTTTTTGATTTCCTCTTTGATTTCTTCAGTGATCTCTTGGTTATTTAGTAATGTATTGTTTAGCCTCCATGTGTTTGGTTTTTTTATGTTTTTTTCCCTGTAATTGATTTCTAATCTCATAGCATTGTGGTCAGAAAATATGTTTGATATGATTTCAGTTTTCTTAAATTTACTGAGGCTTGATTTGTGACCCAAGATATGCTCTATCCTGGAGAATGTTCTCTGCACACTTGAGAAGAAAGAAACTGCTGTTTTTGGATGGAATGTCCTATAAATATCAATTAAATCTCTCTGGTCTATTGTATCATTTAAAGCTTGTGTTTCCTTATTAATTTTCTGTTTGAATGATCTGTGCATTGGTATAAGTGAGGTGTTAAAGTCCCCCACTATTATTGTGTTACTGTCAATTTCCTCTTTTAGAGCTGTTAGCAGTTGCCTTATGTATTGAGGTGCTCCTATGTTGGGTACATATACATTTATAATTGCTATATCTTCTTCTTGGATTGATCCCTTGAGCATTATGTAGTGTCCTTCCTTGTCCCTTGTAACATTCTTTATTTTAAAGTCTATTATATCTGATATGAGTATTGCTACTCCAGCTTTCTTTTGATTTCCATTTGCATGGAATATCTTTTTCCATCCCCCACTTTCAGTCTGTATGTGTGCCTAGGTCTGAAGTGGGTCTCTTGTAGACAACGTATATATGGGTCTTGTTTTTGTATCCATTCAGCAAGCCTGTGTCTTTTGGTTGGAGCACTTAATCCATTCACGTTTAAGGTAATCATTGATATGTATGTTCCTATTACCATTTTCTTAATTGTTTTGGGTTTGTTTTTGTAGGTCTTTTTCTTCTCTTGTGTTTCCCAGTTAGAGAAGTTCTTTAGCATTTGTTGTAGAGCTGGTTTGGTGCTGCTGAATTCCCTTAGCTGTTGATTTTTTGTAAAGCTTTTGATTTCTCCATGGAATCTGAATGAGATCCTTGCTGGGTAGAGTAATCTTGGTTGTAGTTTCTTCCCTTTCATCACTTTAAGTATATCATGCCACTCTCTTCTGGCCTGTAGAGTTTCTGCTGAGAAATAAGCTGTTAACATTTTGGGAGTTCCCTTGTATGTTGTCTTTTTTTCCCTTGCTGCTTTCAATAATTTTTCTTTGTCTTTAATTTTTGCCAATTTGTTTACTATGTGTCTCAGCATGTTTCTCCTTGGGTTTATCCTGTATAGGACTTTCTGTGCTTCCTGGACTTGGGTGACTCTTTTCTTTCCCATGTTAGGGAAGTTTTTGACTATAATCTCTTCAAATATTTTCTCTGGTCCTTTCTCTCTCTCTTCTGCTTCTGGGGCCCCTGTAACACGAATGTTGTTGTGTTTAATGTTTTCCCAGAGGTCTCTTAAGCTGTCTTCATTTCTTTTCATTCTTTTTTCTTTATTCTGTTCTGCAGCAGTGAATTCCACCATTGTGTCTTCCAGGTCACTTATCTGTTCTTCTGCCTCAGTTATTCTGCTCTTGATTCCTTCTAGTGTAATTTTCGTTTCAGTTATTGCATTGTTCATCTCTGTTTGTTTGTTCTTTAATTCTTCTAGATCTTTGTTAATCAATTCTTGCATCTTCTGGATCTTTGCCTCCATTCTTCTTCCAAGGTCCTGGATCATCTTCACTATGATTCTGAATTCTCTTTCTGGAAGATTGCCTATCTCCATTTCATTTAGTTGTTGTTCTGGGGTTTTATCTTGTTCCTTCATCTGGTACATAGCCCTCTGCCTTTTCATCTTTCTGTGAATGTCGCTTTTGTTCCACAGGTTGCAGGATTGTAGTTCTTCTTGCTTCTACTCTCTCGCCTCTGGTGTATGAGCCTATCTATACCATATTCTTATATGGTATGATATTCAATCTAATAAGAGCTTTAAATAAATTTCCTTCTCTTCATTATACTTCTAACAATGTCAATCTGATATTTGCTACAATAGTAAATTACATGAATTTCAATAAAAACAATTTAGCAGTAGACTATGGTCAATTTGTTGACTTTTTCAAAATGAAATGTAAATTGATTAAAAGATTTCAGGATACATCAATATAATTTAACGTACAGCAGGTATAATTTCCCTGTATACAACACATTTTTCTAAGACAGAATATGTGAAACAAGAGTAAATGCATTTAGCCAAAATATTACATTATTCATTATAATTACTAAAACATAATTTATTTTTTTCTGATAAGTGGAGAATTGCAATTGGTTGTGCACAGGACCTGCTGAGGGCAATAAATTGGGAACTAGGCTCACTAGTGGTATATGTAGATTAGAAAAGGGACAACCCTACTTCCAGTGTAATTTATATAGGTTATTGAACAATTGTTATGACCTTTTTTATCACTTCAAAAACTTAAAAAAAAGTTTAATACCCAATTTATGTGATTACACTAGGAAATAGAAGGCTCACAATATATATATTTTGTTTCAGTTTAGAGATGTAGAGAACCAGAAAGAACAATGTTCTCAGTCTCACAAACAGAAACAAGTTGGGCAAACTGACAGTTAATGACGTTTCTTGAACCCTCAGTGAAGTGACATCGTGATTCCATCAGCTAATTCAAAATCTGGAGAAAGACAGATGCTTGCAAGTAGAAACACTACACAGCCATATGCTTACCTGAAATAGATGCCATTTATACCATAGAAGCCAGTAGGAAGATCCAGATATTTTTACCAAATTTCCAAAGCTTACATATAAGCTAGAGTGAAAGTATGAAGATTGCTGGGGACTGCAGACATAGGGAGTTTGCAGGGAGTTTGCAATAACTCTTGGGCTTTTCTCACAGATATTTTACCAGTCATTCACTGTCAGGACGAATCAAGAAATAGCTTCCATTGTGTGGAGGGGAGCAGCAGCCACTGCCAAAACCACCTAGATCCATCTCATCTGTCTCCATTAATGTATAAAAGTCTTATCTACAGAGGAAAAGGCAAAAAAAAAAATGTAGCTTTATGGAAAAGGTAGGAAACCAGTACAGCTGAGCTGAGGGAGGGGAACAGGTAAACAACGCAAACACACACACACACACACACACACACACACACACACCGTCTCTTAGGGTATGGTAATGGCTTAGGGTTAGGGTACGTGTTAGGGTACAGGTTAGTTTTAGGGTATGGGTTAGGATTAGGTTACGGTTTAGGGTACAGGTTAGGGTTATTGTTAGGGTTAGGGTTAGGGTACAGGATAGGGTTAGGGTACCATTTAGGGTATGGCTACGGGTTAGGGTATGTGTTAGGGTATGGGTTAGTGTTAGTGTACGGGTTAGGATTAGGGTACGGGTAAAAGCATTGAGTGGAACACAACTGGGAGAGCTGCAAGAGACAGATTCTCTCTCTGGGGACCAAAATAAAGGGAAAATCTAATCAAGAGTGAAGATAACTAAACCAAGCATGGAGTAGAAATTACAAATTAGCCAACATTCTAAACACAAAGAATCACTAGAAGAATTTGAGTCCTCTAGTACACTGAGAGTATCCATTACAAAGCAAACAAACACAAAATGTCATACAAGCCCAATTCCTGACCAGATGATTGTAAAACCCCACACTGAAGAACTAGCAGAAGAAAAAGTAAGCTCATTTTCAAGCATAAACTTAAACACCTCTTTGTCACCTGTCTTTTATAATATGTCTGGCATGACTCAAAAATTTATGAGGTACATGAAAAGGTAAGAATATACACTGTCTGACGGGACAAAATAAACATCATGGCTAGAATCAGATATGATGAAGATATTGGAACAATCAGATAGAGAATTTTAAATAACTCTGGTAAATATTTTAAAGACTCTAATACAAAAGTTAAACAATCAGATACATTCAGCAGAGAAATGAAAATGATAAAACATAAGAAAACAGAAGTGCTGGAAATCAAATCACAGTGAAAAAAATGAAGAAGCATTCAACAGGTTGGTCAGTAGACTTGATAGAGTCGAAAAAACAAATCAATAAATTTGAAGGTAGGTTAATGAATATTACCCAAACCCAAATGCAAAGAAAAAAAGTCAAAAAAGAAAAATAGAACATAGCATACAAAAGATACAGGAGAATATCAAATTGTGTGACATACATATATAATCAGTACCACAGAGGTAGAAAAAAGAGAGAATGAGGAACAAGAAATATTTAGAGAAAATGGCAAAAAAATTTCCAAAATTAATGACAGATATGAAACCATATGTCCACAAAGCTTGGAGAATAAGAAGCAGGAAAAATATCAAGGGAAAAAAACGTATTTATTATATTCAAATTGCCAAAAACCAGAGATGCAGAGAAAACATTGAAGGTAACCAGAGAAAGATTCTAAGGAGGTTTGGATTAACATGTACACACTACTATATATAAAATAGATGACCAACAAAGACCTACTGTATAGCTCGGGGAACTATACTCAAAATTTTGTAATAACCTATAAAGAAAGAGAATCTGAAGAATATATATATTATCTTCAGAAACCATGTAAACAAGAGAAAAATGGAGTAAAATTGTTAAAATGCTGAAAAAGAAAGAAGTCAATCAGAATTTTAAGGAATATTCTAGAAAAATATCCTTTAAAAATTAAATAGAAATAAAAATGTACTCAGGTGAATAACTGAGGGTGTTAATTGTCAGCAGACGTACTCTATAATAAATGTTAAAGGAAGTTCTTCAGGTAAAAGAAATATATAGGCCAAAGAAACATAGATCAAAACCAAAAGCTGAAGAGCATTTGTGATGGGATAAATGAAGGTGAAATCATTTTCATGGTGCTCAGTTTCTCTAAAAGATAATTGAATGCTTAAAGCAAACATGTTAACAATTATTGTGTCTTTATAGTATATGTAAAAGTGAAGTATATTACAAGGTATGGGAGGGAGGAATTGGGAATTACTCTTATAAGATCTTTACACTATACATGAAATAGTATAATATTCTTTGAAGGTAAACTCAGATTATTTAAGTATACATTATAATAAAACTAGAAAAACCACTAAATTTTTTAAAAAGTATGAATAATTGTGTAGATAAGACACAATCATAAAACATGGTCTGTTATATCCAAGGAAGGTAGAAAAAAAGAGTAAAAGAAGGAAAGAACAAATAAATTGAAAAGAGATAAAATAATGACATATGTTAATCCAGCCATATCAGCAATCACCTTAAATATGAGTGTTCCAAATCAGTTAAAAGACAGAGACTGTCAGATTTACTGTCAGAATGAGAACATAAGACCTAGCTATATGCTGTCTATAAGATAAAAGATATTCTTCAGGGAGGTCCTCAGTGAATACTTACATCAAATTTCCTTGTTGTGTATTTTCATAATAGCATTGTGCTTAACTTTTTGTAATATTTATCATGCTGCACATTACTTAGAGATTATGTTCTACTCTACATCAGAAACCATGTTTGCCTCTTCCCTAAAATAACCTGTTGCCTTTCACAATGCTGAGCAAATACCCTATTATAAACTCTGTGTCTTTAAAAAAATTGTAGTTTTACAGAAAAATTCACACAAAAATTTGAAAATATGGGCAGAATTTTCTGAGAATAGCTCTGGCTTAAAGAAAAACAAGTATACTAAAGATACATTTAGATCACTCACTTGATTAAATTTTTTTACAAAAATAATTATTTAAATGTAATGTGGAATATAATAACATTTCCATGTTATAATATATAACATTTATATAATATAATAACATTTCAGTTTTATATGGCAAAGATAATACTGGTAAATCTCTGGAAGTTAATGTGGAGAATCCAAATAACAATATTCAAAATTGTATTCATGACACTTTATAAAATTTGGAAAAGCAAATATGATTTTAAATAATAAGTAGAAAGAAGATGTTAAATGGTTTTCAGTTACTTTGGTTGATGAACTCTAAATTACATATAAAAACTGAATCAGGTCAAGAACAATCTCTCAAAAAAGGTTTGATGTTTGGAAGATACAAAATTTATGTAATAGAAATTCATTATCCCCTCAAAATAGTTTATTATTCTGACATGTGTTTTTTTGTTTTACATATTTAATTTTTAAAACATTCAGTAGCATAATCCTGACATATTTTATTAAATCTTTTTATATGAATTAATATAAATTGTGTATATTTTATCTAGCATGAGTTTTAATTTGAAACACAATGATTTTATTCCTTTGAAGGCTTTATTATAAAAAAAATTCACATACGTTATTCAACTTGATGCCATATGAAATCATATAATGTTCCAAAATTATTGTTAAAAGAATGTTAAATAACATGGATTATACTAAATTATAATTTAAAAGAACATTAAGAGTAGGCAAAATACATTTATCCCACATACAACCTGTAAAGTAAAAGTAAATATATTTAAAACAGTTGATTGTATAAAGAACTAATAGATAGAAAACATGTGTACATATTTTATCTGTAAACCTAAGGTAGTTAAGAGCACTGATGTCTTCATAAGAAAAATGTTAGCAGTGACAGAATTTAAAAACAAAAAAAAAACTCCAAAGCAAAGATATACACTCATCAGTGATGTATAGGACAAAATCCTAATCATGATAATTATGTGCCATATCCTAGATTTACTCATTATATGTTTAGCAATAGCAGATTTAATGGTTATGTTCTATGAAATTAGAACAATTTATTGCTCTTAGATCTCTTTAAATGGATTTCCACTCGTGTAATAAAAGGTATATAGATTAATATTTACATGAATCAAAAATATGTTACCTTTTCATTTCAGAGCAATGTGCTACCTTTAAAATGCCAATTTTTATCCAATTGCATTAATGTTCAAGGCAGGGAATGCCTCCAAATCATGCATATACCATCATCCCATTTTATAATCAACATTGATTACAAAATTCTTGCTAATTAACTCAATTGTATTATGCCTGTCTTGACTCATCCAAATCAAACAGGGTTCATTAAAATTCAAGTTTCCTGTAATAACATCAGATTATACATTAATATGATCCATTTGTTTAGAGACAAACTAGATCAAATTGAAATATTTTGTACATGCAAGTAAGCAAAGTTGGTCGATGGGCATAGAGTGTAGAATAAGAGATATTAGAAATGGCATTTTTATTTTATTCATACACCTAGTTATTCTTGGGATAATGGGAGAGGGAAAAAATGCAAGTGATCAATGATGAAAAGAATTGAAATTATATATTTAATTATTTTGGTAGTGAAAAGAAAATAAAAATATCATTTTTAACAAAAATAGAACCTTTGATATGATTGCTTTTTATTTCAAAATTACATCAAGAATACATAGCTGATTGAAAATACTTATGCATATTTGATAACTAAAAGTAAACAAACAATAACAAAAAATCAAAATTTGCCCATATCCCAAATATACTTTTAAGAAGTTTTTTGTTTTAATTTTTAAAATTATGATCCAGTCAAATGGGCTTATTTTGCCTTTTGTTATATAATTCCATAAATTTTAACACATATATAATTTCATGTAATCAGCAACATTAATACTAATAGAGAATATTTCCATCACCTAAAAAAACTTCCTCATACTATCTCTTTATAATCACACCATCCTGTGACTTCTGGCAACCACTAATCTTTTCTCTTTACTATAGTTTTTTTAAAGAATGTTATTGATATGGAATCACATAGTAAGTAACCTTCTGAAAAAGCTTCTTTCATTCAGCAGAATACATTGAGATTCATTCAAGTCATTGCCTGTATCATCAGGTATCCAAAGTGTTGCGTGGCTTGATGACTAGTATTTTATTGTATGGATACTTTATTCTTGATTTTCCAAGTTTCCTTTCAGTATCATTTCTCTTCTGTTTGAAGAATTAATTTTAACAATTATTTTAGAGCCTTTTGCAGGCTACACATTAGTTTATTTTTCCTTCATCTGAGAATATCTTTATTTCACCATCATCCTGAAGGATATTTTTACTCAGTACAGAATTCTGGCTTGACACCTCCTTTCTTTTACCACTCAAAAAATGTCATGTCCCTTTCTTCTGGCCCCCATGGTTTGTGGTAAGAGTTCTGCAGTCATTCAAATCAGTGTTCCCCTATAGGTAGTGAAGTATTTTTCTCTGGCTTCTTTCAAGATTTTTATTTGTTTTTAGTTTTCAGCAGTTTATCATATATCTGGACACAGATTTCTTTGTGCTTATTCTGTTTGGGATTCATTCAACTTCATGAATCTGTAGGTGTATGTCTTTCATCAAATGTGGGACTTTCAATCTATTTTGTTTTTCTTAAATTATTATTTTTTTAATTGAGTATAGTTGCTGTGCAATATTATATGTTACAGGTGTACAATATAGTGATTCACATTTTTTAAACGTTATGTATTCCATTTATAGTTATTGTAAAACATTGTCTGTATTCCCCATGTTGTGCAGTATATCCTTGTGCTTATTTTATACCTAATAACTTGTACCTCTTAATACCCTCCCCCCTATAGTGCCCCTTGTCCTTTCCCTCTCCCTGCTGGGAACCACTAGTTCTGTATGTCTTCTTCTTATTTTGTTATATTCACTAGTTTGTTGTATTTTTTTAGGCTCCACATTTAAGTGATATACAGTGTTTGTCTTTCTCTATCTGACTTATTTCATTTAGCATAATGCCCTCCAAGTATATCCATGTTGCTGTAAATGACAAAATTTCATTCTTTTTTACGGCTGAGTTGCATATGACGCAGCAATTCCACTACTGGGTATATGTCCAAAAAACAAAAACACTAATTTGAAAGATACATGCACCCCACTGTTCATAGCAGCATTATTTACAGCTGCCAAGATATGGAAGCAACTTAAGCGTCCATCAACAGGTGAATGGATAAAGAAACTCTGGTGTATATATATATATATATATACACATACATACACACACAATGGGGTACTCCTCGGCCATAAAAAAGAATAAAATTTTGCCATTTGCGTTAATCCATTATTTCTTAAAATAATTTTTCAGCATCACATCATTTTTTTCTCTCCTTATAGAACTCCAAAGTTGTTTTGACCTTTTGTTTTTGTCCCACAGATATTTGAAACTTTATTCATTATTTTATTTTTAATGTTGTCTCTCTCTCAGATGTTCAGGTTGAATAAATACTATTGATCTATCTTTAAGTTCACTGACTCCTTCCTCTTTCCTCTTTCATGTCTACTCTGGTACTGAGTTTGTTCCGTGGGTTTTTCAGTTCTAATGTTATCATTTCGTTCTTCTTTATATTGTATATGCTTTCTGTACTTTATATTTTAACATTTGTTTCAAAAGTGTTTGGATGTTTTATAACAGCTGCTTCTGTCATATTTTGAATTTTTTTTTAAGCAAGTTGATTTTACATAGCTCATTGTACACTGAGTAATTTTTGATGAATTTTGAGTAATTTGATTACTGAGCAGTTTTGGAATCATTTTGAGTAAATTTGGGTAATCTTGCACATTTTGAATTTTACATACTGAGACATTGGGTCTTGTTTAAATCCAATAGAGAATGCCAACGTTTATGTTTTAGTGTGAAAATCCCCTGATTATGTTCATGTTGCAAGGTCTAACATTCATTCTCTGAGTTGTGGTTCCAATGTCAGTTCATTTTTCAAACCTTTTGAAGTGCTGTATAATTCTGTGCCTTGTGTGCCACAGAGATTTAGTGAAGGTCTTGGACAGAGGTCTCTTATCTCAGTTCTTAAAGCCTTTTACATGCTAATTAGAATTCGATCCTTACATACATATACCAGAGGTGGGTCCAGTAGGTCCTAAAGGAATTTGTGGGGTTGATTTCCCAAGCTCCCTTTCCTAAAATCTCTTCAGCATTTTCTTATTCCCTTTATGCCTTTGGTTCCATTTTTTTTTTAAGGCAGACAGCAAGTACTTCTGCTCTTGAGCCATGTCTGGGGCCAAGAAGTAAGAGAATATATAAATAGAATAGACAGACTTTGGTCCCACTATCTGAATCTATACCTCCAGAGAGAATAGGGATAAAGGTTATCATTCCTTAGATTTTTAGCTTCTGCAGGCTGCCAGTCGTTGCCACCATTACCATCACCTTGGCAGATTACCTAGACCCTATATTTTGAAAGAAAAGATAAAAGAAAGAAAAAATACCATTTTCTCTTTCTCTCTCTCTATGAACTTTAATAATTCACTTTCCCACTTTTTAAACTAGAACTAAAAAGCTTTTCCCGAAGCTCTTTTGTTTGTTTATTGTTGTTGTTGTTGTTTTTGCCCCACAGTGCCCATTCTGAGATTCCCAAATGAATTAAGTTCAGACCAGGAGATACTAAAAGATAAAACAAAATGGAAAACTCATCTCTAGTTTGTAGCTACTTTGATTTATGTGTTCTATTTCAGTCTGCCTGTTGATGTACATTTCATAGTCCTCAAATAGCTGTGCCATGCATTCTGTCAAAGTTTCATAGTTGTGTTCTGTGGAAGAGAAAGAGGTACACTTACTTCATCTTACCCAAAACTGGAAGCTCCCCAGTTATATATTTTTTCATATATTGCTTTTCAAATAACAAATGTATCATTTTTATATCTAGAAACATGGGCACAAAGAGCTTCAGTTTTTAAAACCAGATAAATCTGACACTATAATGTTGGAGGCTCAGATATATGTGAAATTGGCAAGTACTTTAGTAACTTTACATAATTTTGTTTCTTTACATTAAATATGGGCAGAAAATGCAGCATTGATTTTCCCCATATGTTAATGCTATCTACATTAAAACAATTTTTATTACATTTTCACTGATGTTTGTGTAATATAGTTGATAAATTACAGTTTTTTGCCACTCTTTAAGATAAAGATTTAAAAGGTTTATAAATATAGAAAGTAGCCTATATAAATGAAAAATTAAATAAATATCCAAAAGAATGGATCCACATACATTTACATAAATAATACTTTTGTTATACTTTTAGGCCACATTAATTAACCCAATATCACTTGGTGTACATAGTAACCCATTTCTCTTTGTTCATTTTCAAAATATTAATATCTAATTATGCCATAATGAAATAGACAACTTTAATAATTCCATATTAGCTTGAATTATTGAAATTAAACTAAAAGTATGACTTCAAGGTGTAACAATTGAAACCAAATCCTGTTCATTGCAGTCACAAAGCATATGAATCTAGCATCTATCAGTGCTACACATTAAACCAAAGTACTCTGTTTTGATATATATATGATATATATGTACTTTGTCAGGTGATGGCTTGCTGTTCGATATCTATCAAATATTGAGTGGTAAAACACCTGTTTGCTTTTCCATGAATATAATTTATAGTATTTTTGAAGATGGTACTATTGTCTGTTCTTTTAGTGATTTTAAGTATTCATGAATGACATTATGCAATAATATAAAAGTCTTAAAATAAAAGAAAAACACTACTCTTTTAAAATGAAAATAATGAGAATTACATCTTTTATATTTTCAGGCTGTACAAAATAATTTTTAAAGTTATTATGAAGAGTTCCAAGTCTATAAATGATCTTGTATTCAATTGGTGCTATTTTTCAGCTAAGAAAAGACTGTTTGTAACCTAGGAACTGCCCGTAACTTTCACAACTGATACTGAGTGTGTGCTGCTTCATCATTTTTGGCAAGGATTGCTGTTTCATCATTTAGACACATCAGGTACTTAGATTGCCACTATCATATAATTTAAATTGGCATTGTTTAGAATGAAAAAATGACAAAGTACCAATCAGAAACTGAATTGTAGTATAGTGGAAAAGATTCATCCATGTGTTATTGTATTGATGGAAGATAAGACAAAAATTTAGGAATGTTATGTTCATCTTTTTCTTTCTTAGTTGACTAACATTGACAATTGAATGTTTAAGTCTCTTATTTCTACAGAATATTCTCTATGGTCTCTTCCTCAAGTATGACTGTTGCTGCATCTTTAAACTTTGTAGATATAAAATTATTTCAAAACTAAATATTAAATGTGGATGTGTGTTTTTACTTGTACAAATACAGTGAATGATTATATTCTTAAATTTCCAATACTAAAATGTGACATTCAGCTTTATATATTGCAGTGATTACAGTGTTTTATGAACTTAGTAGCCAGAAACATTCCTCTACAGTCAGATCAATTATGGATACATTAAGAAAGTCTACTTCTGTAATTACAGAGCTTGGGAACAGAAGTTGTACTTTGTAAAGCTCATCTATGTCACCATAGTTTAGAAAATTGTTCTCAAGGAGGAGCTTTCCTGTAAGACCCTGCTTCATTAATCAGTAGCCGTTTTTTTGTTCTTGAAGATTCTCCATAGATAACAATACATCCCCTTTAAACATACTCATACACACACATGTATATTTTATCATAGTAATACATACATATAGGTAAATAATATTGAATGACATAAATAAAAAACAAGAGTGCAAACATGCTGCCTCCTACCAGTCCTAACCTTTAGTCCTCTTACCCCCAACATCAGGCAACAACTTATATCTTTTCAGGTTCTTTCTACGATTAGTTACCCCACCATTATTAAATTTTATGGTTAACAATATTTTCCCATTTTAGATATTATTTATTCATTTTCTTTTGTGACAATTACAATTTAAGAATCCTTACACCACCACCACCACCACCATGTTTCTTGGCTTTGAGAAGAAGCAGCCACGCCCTAGAAAAAAAGCAGCTGTGCTTCTTTCTTTTTTTCTTTTCTTTTTTTTTTTTTTTTTTTGCAGTACGCAGGCCTCTCACTGTTGTGGCCTCTACTGTTGCGGAGCACAGGCTCCGGACGCTCAGGCTCAGTGACCATGGCTCACAGGCCCAGCCGCTCTACGGCATGTGGGATCTTCCTAGGCTGGGGCACAAACCCACATCCCCTGCATCGGCAGGCGGACTCTCAAGCACTGCGCCACAAGGGAAGTCCTGTGCTTCTTTCTTGTTGTGTAATTCCAGACTATAAAGATCCATGTTTCTTTGAGCCTTCTGTTTTCAAAGATGAACAGCTGTGTGGATGTTTCTTGGTATTAAAACTGGTTTGGATTGATTTATTCCTACTGAATCCTGGTGCCTGGATGTAAAATATTTGTTGTTTGAAACCACTCTGTTCTTAGTTTTAGACTCAGTTACCAAGCCAAGGACAAGAAGGAAAATCTATCACAATATCCTGAATTAGTTTTATAACAAAATTTTAATTAATAATCAGAACTTACACTACTTTGAATTTATTAGTTAACGTCATACCAAACATTGTCCAAGATAAAATTTCCATATCGTTATTGTTTCCCAGCCATTTTTAGTTTTTCTTTTTTTAGATTTTATTTTGTTGTGGTAAGAAAACTTAACATAAGATCTACCCTATTACTATATTTTTAAGTGTGCAATACAGTATTGTTATCTATGGGCATGATATTGTACAGCAGATCTCTCATTATTAACTTTTCTTACTTGCATACATTGGTAACCACATAGCTTTACTTTTTTCCAGAAGTGTCTCCCTGATTTTTAACTATTTTTTTTCTTAAACATTTCTGTTCCATCTCCCCTAAGTCTAGTAGCTTATTGGGAATTTTACACAGATGACATCCAATTTTAAATTAGGATGGTTTCACAATTTCCTGACCACCTGTTGCTTTTCCTTGCCCTTTGCTTGTTGTTGTTGTTGGTGGTTATGGAGGTATTGATGTTCTTATTGCAAGGGTATATTTGTGTGGTTTCCCCAAAGAAGACATAGGAAGCTATCACTCTTTTATGTCTGAAAATATTTTTATTCTATTCTCAAAAATAATTCATAATGTGGTTGAGTATTGAATTCTCTTATAGAACTAATTTGTCCTCAGAAATTTTATAAAACATTGTCTTCTAGCATCCATAATTGATTTTGAGAAATCTGATGCTACTCTGATATTTGTTCCTCTTATATGAGAGGACCCCACCCATCACCCACAAACAAAAGGCATTGGACTTTTTCTGCTTATGATTTAAAATTTTGTAATGTTGTATCTTGGTGAGAGGTTTTGTCCAGTTATAATTCTGATAACTTGGTGGACACCTTCAATTTGTAATCTCTCTCAGTTCTAGGAAGTTTCATTTTATTATTTCTTTAATATTTTCCTTATTTTGTTCTTTTTTTAGTTTTCTTTTCCAGTATCTCCAGGATTGATTATGTAATTTTCTTACACTTTTTCTCTTTTTTTCTTGGTTTGTAATACTTCTACTGATTAAAACTAATCAATGTTCTTTGGGGGGTTTCATATCTAATTTACTAGAGTTCTATTTAAAATTTATTCTTTTAAAGGAACATCCCCCTCTGTTGTTTCATGCATACAATAGATTGCCTTATTACTCCAAGTATTTTGTTAATTTCTTGTTTGTTTTTGGAAATATGAGGTGTTATTTAATTTTTTTCAATTTCATCTTTATTTTAAAACTACTTTATGAAACTATGATTACCATAAAAAACTATACATATTTGTTTAGTTTTGAAGTTTTATTTTACATAAAACTTTTTAGTTTTTGAAGTTTACACAGTTTCTAATTTTAAAAAAAGTCCTCTTATCCCAGTTTTTTCCTTTGTTGGTTTATTTGTTGTTTTTGTTTATTTGTTTCTATGTATTTTATGATTGGGTTTTTCTACAAATAGCTAATTTACACCTTTGAATGAACAGAAATGAGGCCCACTCTGCCTCAAGAAAGAGTTTCAATAGCTGCAACTTACTGCTAATTTACATGATATTCTGGAAAGTTGTATTGTTCATTTTTATTTATAGATCTTAGTAAAATAACAACTATGCCTTGACTTTGAGCATATAAAATACCAAACTGTTATGTTATCATTTTGGAGAGGTTAAATCTATTAGGTCCAAATAAACACTCTCAGAGGTCACCAACTTTGGCATAAATTCAAGATATTTGATATTTGGACATATTTTAAACTTAAATACTTTTTCTTTTACAAATGTCATTTGGATAAAATAATATTTTAAAATGAATAGCCATAAGATTGTTTTTATCTAATTTAAATATATAAAAGCCAGAGAGAGAAACAAACATAGGGTCCCTCAGGGTAAATGAAAATGGATATGGAAAGCTAACTATGGATGTTACATAAGTAAGTGACCAATCGTAGGACACATTGAGTATTGTTTGCTTGTTTCCATTCACAAAAAACAAAGAACAAGGATCTTCCTGGGAAAAAAATTTAAATACCAGCCACTAGTAATGTTCCTTTTGTTTTTGCTGTGAGTAATCCCCAAGTCATATTCAATTCCAGTGACACTGGGATGATCATAATTGTTAGGCCAGTTTTATATACTTTTATTTGCAAGGTATCTCTTTCAGATTATATTGTAAATCTTGAAAATTGCCAATTCAATTTGTTATTTTTAAAATAAAATTAAACAAAATGAGATAGTTCAATTTACTGATTAATGAGGATCTAGGATTTGAGAGTTGATGCCAAAGTCTCTGAATTGTTCAAAGCAAATAACCTGCAGGTTATATTTTACTTATTTTTCACACATTACTATGGAGTCATATTTACATACCACAAAAAAATAAAAGGGGAATGTAAAGGAAGAAAATTGTGATTTAACTTTTGTGATATGTGAACAATGTTGGAACATTGGAGATTTCTTTCTTAATGGAGAGATAAGCAAAACTTATTTAAAAATCTCTCAGAATGGTCTTCTCTGAGGGTAATTCTTATAGAATTTCTACCATTTCAGAAGAGGTTTGACTCTGAACTTCCTTTTCTATCCATAGTAAATAAAACTTATGAAACACGATAAGACTGAATAGTAAGTGTCAATTTCTAAGGCCTAAAAAAGTTGATTTAGTTGATCAGTCTGTGATATGTCAAATAACTCATCATTATCAGAGTATAAAATGAGTATAACATTTTCAAAGCAGAGCTTCATTCATTTGAAATGGCATTTCTGAACTACTGATAAAAGTCATAAAATGTTATTTCTGTATTATTAAATGTAATTACTTAGAATAAGCTGTAATTATATGAAAAGTACAGGCATACCTCAGAGATATTGTGGGTTCAGTTTTAGTCACCACAACAAAGAAAATATCACAATAAAGCAAGTTACACAAATATTTTGGTTTTCCAGTGCATATGAAAGTTATGTTTATTCTACACTGTAGTCTATTAATTATGCAATAACATATGTCTAAAAAACAATGTACATACCTTAAATAAAAAACTCTTTATTGGGGGGACCTTCAAGATGGCGAAGGGGTAAGACATGGAGATGACCTTCATCCCCACAAATACATCAAAAATACATCTACATGTGGAACAGCTCCTACAGAACACCTACTGAACACTGGCAGAAACCTCAGACTTCCCAAAAGGCATGAAAATCCCCACGTACCTGGCTAGGCCAAAAGAAAAAACAGAAAAAAGAATAGGGACTGGAGCTGTACCTCTGGGAGCGAGCTGTGAAAGAGGAAAAGTTTCCACACACTAGGAAGCCCCTTCACTGGTGGAGACAGGGGGTGGGCAGGGAGGATGTTTTGGAGCCACGGAGGAGAGCACAGCAACAGGGGTGCAGAGGGCAAAGTGGAGAGATTCTCACACAGAGGATTGGTGCCAACCAGCACTCACCAGTCTGAGAGGCTTATCTGCTTACCTGCCAGGCTGGGAGGGGGCTGGGAGCTGAGGCTCGGGCATCAGAGGTCAGATCCCAGAGAGAGGACTGGGGTTGGCTGGGTGAAGAGAGCCTGAAGGGGGCTAGTGTGCCACAGCTAGCAAGGAGGGAGTCCAGGAAAAAGTCTGGACCTGCCTAAGAGGCAAGAGAACATTTTTTCTGGAAATGTGAGGAGAGGGGATTCCTTCCCTGTCTTCCCACAAAAGGCAGAGTACTGCCTAACAAGCTCCAGAGATGGGCACAAGCCATGGCTATCACTCGAACTCCAGAGACAAGCCTGAAACTCTAATGCTGCTGCTGCGGCCACCAAGAATCCTGTGTGCAAACACAGATCACTATTCACACTCCCCTGCCCCCCTGGGAGACTGTACAGCCCATCACAGCCAGGGTCCTGTGATCCAAGGACAACTTCCCCAGGAGAACACACGGCGTGCCTCAGGCTGTTGCAATGTCATACCGGGCTCGGCCCCGCATTCCAATTATAACTACCATAACCTTCCCTCCGCCTGGCATGAGTGAGCAAGAGCCCCCTAATTAGCTGCTGGGGAACAGATGCCTGAGGGCGACCTACACGCAGAGGTGGGGCCAAAACCAAAGCTGAAGCCAGGAGCTGTGTGAACAAAGAAGAGAAAGGGAAATCTCTCCCTACAGCCTCAAGAGTAGTGGATTAAATCCCTACAGTCAACTTGAGGTACCCTGCATCTGTGGGATACCTGAATAGACAATGAATCATCCCAAAATTGAGGCAGTGGACTTAGGGAGCAACTCTAGACTTGGGGTTTGCTGTCTGCGATTGACTTGTTTCTGATTTTTCTGTTTATCTTAGCATAGGTTTTAGGGCTTGTTATCATCAGTGGATTTCTTTATTAATTAGGTTGCCTTCTTTTTTATTATTATTACTTTTTTATTTTAATAATTTTCTTTATTTTTTTATTTTAATAATTTTATTTTTTTATTTTGATTTTTTATTATTATTTTTCCTTTCCTTTTTTTCCTCCCTTTTCTTCTGAGCTGTGTGGCTGACAGGGTCTTGGTGCTCCGGTCTAGTGTCAGGCCTGAGCCTCTGAGGTGGGAAAGCCAAGTTCGGAACATTGGGCCACCAGAGACCTCCAGGCCCCATGTAATATCAATCCGTGAAAGCTCTCCCAGAGATCTCCATCTCAACACTAAGACCCATCTCCACCCAATGGCCAGCAAGCTCCAGTGCTAGATGCACCATGCCAAACAACTAGCAAGACAGGAACACAATGCCACCTATTAGCAGAGAGACTACCAAAAATCATATTAAGCTCACAGACCCCCCCAAAACACACCACTGGATGCAGCCCTGCCCACCAGAAAGACAAATTCCAGCCCCATGAACAAGAACACAGGCACCAGCCCCCTCCACCAGGAAGTCTACACAAGCCACTGAACCAACATTACCCACTGGGGGCAGACACCAAAAACTACAGGAATTACGAACATGCAACCTGTGAAAAGGAGACCCCAAACACAATAAGATAAGCAAAATGGGAAGACAGAGAAATATGCAGCAGATGAAGGAGTAAGGTAAAAACCCACCACACCAAACAAATGAAGAGGAAATAGGCAGCCTACCTAAAAAACAATTCAGAGTAATGATAGTAAAGGTGATCCAAAATCTTGAAAATAGAATGGAGAAAATACAAGAAACATTTAAAAAGAACCTAGAAAAACTAAAAGAAAACAAACAATGATGAACAACACAATAAACGAAATTAACAATTCTCTAGAAGGAATCAATACCAGAATAACTGAGGCAGAAGAACAGATAAGTGACCTGGAAGATAAAATAGTGGAAATAACTACCACAGAGCAGAATAAAGAAAAGTGAATGAAAAGAATTGAGGACAGTCTCAGAGATCTCTGTATAAAATTAAACACACCAATATTCGAATTATAGGGGTCCCAGAAGAAGAGAAAAGGAAACGGTTGGGGAAAATATTTGAAGAGATTATAATTGAAAATTTCCATAACATGGGAAAGGAAATAATCAATTCCAGGAAGCTCAGATATTCCCATATAGGATAATTACAAGGAGAAACACGCCAAGACACATATTAATCAAACTATCAAAAATTAAATACCAAGAAAAAATATTAAAAGCAGTAAGGGAGAAACAACAAATAACACACAAGGGAATCCCCATAAGGTTAACAGCTAACCTTTTAGCAGAAACTGTGCAAGCCAGAAGGGAGTGGCAGGACATATTTAAAGTAATGAAAGGGAAAAACCTACAACCAAGATTACCCAGCAAGGATCTGATTAAGATTCGACAGAGATATTAAAAACTTTACAGACAAACAAAAGCTAAGAGAATTCAGCACCACCAAACCAGCGTTACAACAAATGCTAAAGGAAGGAAGGAAAGGAAAAGAGAGAAGGAAAAGAGCTACAAAAAAAAAAAAAAACAATTAAGAAAGAGGTAATAAGAACATACATATTGATAAATACCTTAAATGTAAATGGATTAAATGCTCCAAGAAAAAGACATAGACTGGCTGAATGGACACAAAAACAAGACCCGTACATATGCTGTCTACAAGAGAACCACTTCAGACCTAGGGACACATACAGACTGAAAGTGAGGAGATGGAGAAAGATATTCCATGCAAATGGAAATCAAAAGAAAGCTGGAGTAGCAATTCTCCTATCAGACAAAATAGACTTTAAAACAAAGACTATTACAAGAGACAAAGAAGGACACTACATAATGATCAAGGGATCAATCCAAGAAGAAGATACAACAATTGTAAATATTTATGCACCTAACATATGAGCACCTCAATACATGAGGTAAATGCTAACAGCCATAAAAGGGGAAATTGACAGTAACACAATAATAGTGGGGGACTTTATCACCCACTTTCACCAATGGACAGATCATCCCAAATGAAAATAAATAAGGGAACACAAGCTTTAAATGACACATTAAACAAGATGGACTTAACTGATATTTATAGGACATTCCATCCAAAAACAAGAGAATACACTTTCCCTTCAAGTGCTCATGGAACATGCTTCAGGATAGATCATATCTTGGGTCACAAATAAAGCCTTGGTAAATTTAAGAAAATTGAAATCATATCAAGTATCTTTTCCGCCTAAAACGCTATAAGAGTAGGTATCAATTACAGGAAAAAAACTGTAAAAAGTACAAACACATGGAGGCTAAACAATACACTACTAAATAATCAAGAGATCACTGAAGAAAGCAAAGAGGAAGTGAAAAAATACCTAGAAACAAATGACAATGAAAACATGATGACCCAAAACCTATGGGATGCAGCAAAAGCAGTTCTAAGAGGGAAATTTATAACAATACAATGCTACCTAAAGAGCAAGAAAAATCTCAAATAAACAACATAAGCTTACACCTAAAGCAATTAGAGAAAGAAGAACAAAAACCCAAAGTTAGCAGATAGAAAGAAACCATAAAGATCAGATTGGAAATAAATGTAAAAGAAATGAAGGAAACAATAGCAAAGATCAATAAAACTAAAAGCTCGTTCTTTGAGAAGAAAAACAAAATTAAAAAACCATTAGCCAAACTTATCAAGAAAAAAAATAGAAGATTCAAATCAACAGAATTAGAAATGAAAAAGAAGTAACAACTGACAATGTAGAAATACAAAGGATCATGAGAGATTACAAGTAACTATATGCCAATAAAATGCATACCTGGAAGAAATAGACAAATTCTTAGAAAAGCACAACCCTCTTAGAGTGAACCAGGTAGAAATAGACAATATAAACAGACCAAACACAAGCACTGAAATTTAAACTGTGATTAAAAATCTTCCAACAAACAAAAGCCCAAGACAAGATGGCTTCACAAGCAAATTCTTTCAAACATTTAGAGAAGAGCTAACACCTATCCTTCACAGAGTCTTCTATAATATAGCAGAGGCAGGAATAATCCCAAAGTCATTCTACGAGGCCACCACCAACCTGATACCAAAACCAGACATAGATGTCACAAACAAAGAAAACTACAGGCCAATATCACTGATGAACATAGATGCAAAAATCCTCAACAAAATACAAGCAAACAGAATCCAGCGGCACATTAAAAGGATCATACACCATGATCAAGTGGGATTTATCCCAGGAATGCAAGGATTCTTCAATACACACAAATCAATCAATGTGATACACCATATTAACAAATTGAAGGAGAAAACCATATGATCACTTCAATAGATGCAGAAAAAGCTTTCGACAAAATTCAACACACATTTATGATAAAAAGTCTCCAGAAAATAGGCATAGAGGGAACCTACCTCAACATAATAAGGCCATATGTGACAAACCCACAGCCAACATCATTCTCAATGGTGAAGAATTGAAACCATTTCCAGTAAGATCAGGAACAAGACAAGGTTGCCCACTATCACCACTATTATTCAAGATAAATATCTGTTTGGAAGTTTTAGCCACAACAATCAGAGTAGAAAAGGAAATAAAAAGAATCCAAATCAGAAAAGAAGAAGTAAAACTCTCACTGTTTGCAGATGACTTGATACAATAAATAGAGAATCCTAAAGTTTCTACCAGAAAGCTACTAGAGCTAATCAGTGGATTTGGTAAAGTAGCAGGATACAAAATTAATGCACAGAAATCTTGCGTTCCTATACACTAATGATGAAAAATCTGAAAGACAAATTAAGGAAACACTCCCATTTACCATTGCAACAAAAAGAATAAAATACCTAGGAATAAACCTACCTAAGGAGAAAAAAAACATGTATGCAGAAAACTATAAGACATTGATGAAAGAAATTAAAGATGATACAAACAGATGGGGAGATATACCATGTTTTTGGGTTGGAGGAATCAACATTGTGAAAATTACTGTACTACCCAAAACAAACTACAGATTCAATGCAATCCCTATCAAACTACCAATGACATTTTTCACAGAACTAGAACAAAAAATTTCAAATTTGTATGGAAACACAAAAGACCCCGAATAGTCAAAGCAATCTTGAGGAAGAAAAACTGAGCTGGAGGAATGAGGCTCCCAGACTTCAGACTCTACTACAAAGCTACATAATCAGGATAATATGGTACTGACACAAAAACAGAAATATAGACCAATAGAAGAGGATAAAAAGCCTAGAGATAAACCCATGCACATATGGTCACCTTATCTTTGATAAAGGAGGCAAGAATGTACAATGGAGAAAAGACAGCCTCTTCAATAAGTGGTGCTGGGAAAACTGGACAGCTACATGGAAAAGAATGAAATTCGAACACTTTGTAACACCATACACAAAAATAAACTCAAAATGGATTAAAGACCGAAATGTAAGGCCAGATACTATAAAACTCTTAGAGGAGAACATTGGAAGAACACTCTTTGGCATAAATCACAGCAAGATCCTTTCTGACCCACCTCCTAGAGAAATGGAAATAAAAACAAAAAGAAACAAATGGGACCTAATGAAACTTTTGCACAGCAAACGAAACCATAAACAAGAAGAAAAGACAACCCTCAGAATGGGAGAAAATATTTGCAAATGAAGCAACTGATGAAGGATTAATCTCCAAAATATACAAGCAGCTCATGCAGCTCAATTTCAATAAAACAAACAAACCAACCCCAAAATGTGCAGAAGATCTAAATAGACATTTCTCCAAAGAAGACATAGAGATAGCCAATAAACACATGAAAGGATGCTCAATATCACTAATCATTAGAGAAATGCAAATTAAAATTACAATAAAGTATCACCTCACAGCAGTCAGAATGGCCATCATCAAAAAGTCTACAAACAATAAATGCTGGAAAGGGTGTGGAGAAAAGGAAACCCTCTTGCACTGTTGGTGGGAATGTAAATTGAAACAGTCACTATGGAGAACAGTATGGAGGTTCATTAAAAGACTAAAAATAGAACTACCATATAACCCAGAAATCCCACTACTCGGTATATACCCTGAGAAAACTATAGTTCAGGAAGAGTCATGTACCACAATGTTCACTGCAGCAGTATTTACAATTGCCAGGACATGGAAGCAACCTAAGTATCTGTCAACAGATGAATGGATATAGATGATGTGGAACATATATACAATGGAATATTACTCAGCCATAAAAAAAACGAAATTGAGTTATTTGTAGTGAGGTGGATGGACCTAGAGTCTGTCATACAGAGTGAAGTAAGTCAGAAAGAGAAAAACAGATACCATATGCTAACACATATATGTGGAATCTAAAAAAAAGAAAAATGGTTCTGAACCTATGGGTGGGACAGGAATAAAGACACAGACATAGAAAATGGACTTGAGGACATGGCAAGGGGGAAGGTTAAGTTGAGATGAAGTGAGAGAGTGGCATGGACATATATACACTACCAAAATTAAAATAGATAGCTAGTGGGAAGCAGCTGCATAGCACAGGGAGATCAGCTCAGTGCTTCGTGTCCACCTAAAGGGGTGGGATAGGGACGGTGGGAGGGAGGGGAGATGGGGATATATGTATACATATAGCTGATTCACTTTGTTATACAGCAAAAAGTAACACAACATTGTAAAGCAATTATACTCCAGTAAAGATGTTAAATTTAAAAAATTCTTTATTGCTAAAAAATGCTAATTGTTTTCTGAGCCTTTAAGGAGTGGTAGTAGTAACATTAAACATTACCCATCATAATAGCAAATATAATAGTAATGAAAACATTTGAGATATTGAGAGAATTACCAAAAGATGACACAGAGAAACTAGAGGAGTAAACGCCATTGGATAAATAGTGCTAATAGACTCGCTGGACACAGGGTTGCCACAAACTTTCAATTTGTGAAAAACACAATATCTCTAAAGTGAAATAAAGCGAAGCACAATAAAACGAAGTATATGTGTAAACACCTTCAGTGAATATGTTTTTTGAGTACTATTTATTAGATTTAGGAATAAAATTATTATGGTGAATACATTTCCAGAAATGCCAGGTTACAAGACGAGATGGACAAGATGAGATGAGACACAGTTCTACTTAGGTCCTATTCGAGAACATTAGAATCTGCAAATGTTCTGAAAAGATCCATAGTTTCCGTGAAATGTAACACTGAATTAGAAGCACTAAAATATAAAAATACACATTTTCTGAGGTAAAATGTATATAAGGTACAATAGCATAAAGCATATTATTCATTCTCAAGTAAAAATATACCCTACTTTTTTAGCCATGATGGAACATTTTTATAGCATTTTTCTAGAAAAATTTATGCTAGAAATATACAAGTTCTGAATTGACACATGCAATTAAAAAATACTTGTTGAAAAAAGATATGATAATTTTGTGAGGTGATATGGATGCTGACTATCACTACAGCAACAATCATATCAAAATATATAACTGTATCAGATCAACATATTTTAAACCTGACATTTACATAACTTACATATGTAAGTTACATATAGTCAAATATATTTCTATGAAAATATAAATAAATGAAAAAACTTGTTGAATAAATGAAACAAGCCATAAAATGTCATCTTAATCTTCTCCATCCTTTTTCATCTGAGGAAACATGCAGTGATACAGTAAGAAGCCCAGGCCAGTCATTAGTAGGGCCAAGTCCTAACTTGATCTTTTCATATTTCCTATAATACTTTGCTGAATATATTAGAAATAACCTTGCTGAATATACTTGTCACCCTATCACCTTTTTTCTTTGCCATTGATTATCATCTACAGTGCTCCTGGTAGTTAAGAATATTTTAATAACGTTGAATGCACTATAAAAAACATCCAAATTGCATATGTAATGTCTAAATCTTTCGAGAGTAGACAGAAATCTATGGACATTTGAGGTTGAGAAAATCTTATTTCTAGTGCTGCAGCACAGTTGGGAGTGTGATCACGTCTTGTTTCATCAGTATTGATCAATTTATTATTAGAATGAAACTTAAAAGTAAGATAATCCATGGTGTTTTAATTACACTGGAGATTTAAATGCTAACATACATTTTTTTTTCCCTAAGAAAAGTCTTACCATAATTTATTATTGTTCAGAAGGCTAGAGCATTCTTAAAATGGGTCACTCCATTGTCAGCATGTTCCAGATTAGCTGACTGACAGTACAGAAGAAAAAATAATTTGGAATTTAGCCATGTTCATTTTAACTAATGGATCATATTCAAACAAGTTTTTGGCATTAAAAAAAAATAATCTAATTCCCAAGTCAAGTCACTGTACATTTAACATTTTGTTTAGCTAATAAAATTATCTTACTCTGGAATACATCTTCCTGATTTTTACGTGTAAATAACAGAATTAAAAGTTTTTGTCTGTGTCACAGCATACTGCCGAGACATGAACACTGAGAATAAGCAGGAAGGATATTGAACAAATGTAATCACTTATATTTAATAACTGGAGACTGTATGGGGCATTCCCTTATTAAATATTTACCATCTGCTAGAAAACCAGATGGTCGAGTTGTTCTTTGATAATATGGCACAATAATATATTAGCTTTGCTTTGCTATAAACAAAATTTTTTTAAAAATGAAAAGAAAAACAATCTTTTTACATCAAGATTTTAACCATTAAATTTTAATCTTTTAAAAGCTAAATTTATTATGGTCAGTTACTAGGACTAATTTTCCTCAAAATGCTACAAATTATTTGAATAGGAAAAATTGAGCCAAAATGATTGCCACATTTAGGTGCATTGGAATATCTAAAGACTTTGCTAAATAATGAATACTGAGATATTATAATTTGTTCAATCTATTTGAGATCCAGAGAACTGTGTCTATTTGACCCATTAACTCAATATAGAAAGGCCAAAAAAAATTTCACTTTCCAGTTATCACCTGAAACTACTGGGTATTAAGGATAACAAATGTGTATAGTAGATATGAGTCATATGCATTATATGATTACTCTTCACTTTGCCTGCCTATAAATAATTAAATTTTTTTCAATTTTGATAATAAAAAATATATTAATGCAATATTATGTTTAAGTAAGTTTGAATTGTCTACCCAATGCTGAACTTATGTGGGCCTCTGTAAATCAAAATGCAAATGTAGTGAAATTCAGCCAGGGAAGGGTGGCGTTCATAATCTGTCACTAGCATGCATTAGTATAAACCTAGAGAAAAACAACACATTTATTTACAGAAATATAAGATATTTTATCAGCATTGCACAGAAAAATGAAAAATAGCTCGTGAAAAATCATGATTAGTTTACACAGTCTTGGAAATAATTTGTACCTTGTGAATGCCCTCCTTTTGTTACCCTTCTAGAGTTAATACTCTTTACTCTTCCATCAGTAACTATATCATAGTGAAGTTGTGTGAAACAACATCTATAAAATTTGATGTTGAGTGTATAACTAATTCTACATATTTAAAATATGTACAAATAAAAACAAAAGGAAATTGGTCTCAAAGAATATATTTAAAATTTCATTATGGCTATAGCCTTTTCAACTTGATTCTGGTCCATTTTTTTCTCTTTTGTGATTGCATTATTATAATATTAGTGTTTTACATATTTTTCTGTAGGACTTAGGTGTTGTGTTGTATAATAACCAAAGCAAGACAAAAATAACAATCTGAGTAAATTGCACACATCTCTTTCAAGGCCCACAGAGAGGAGAAATAAGCAGCTCCTTACTTGGTGTGGCTTAAAGACAAATCTTACCAAAATTCTTTCCTCCTCCAGGACAATACTTTATTTGAAATTCCTAGGATTTATCTAAGTGACTTTAAGTTACAATATGCCAGACTTTTTTATGAAACTAGCTATTTCTTGGTAAGTTGTAGAGAGAGAAGAACACAGCTTACTAATTTTTTGAGAGGAAAAGGGACTAAAGTGTCTGGAAGCTGAGGAGGCTGTTACACTTTTAAGTCTTCAGCATTATCGTGTCTCATTAGGTTCATGGATACCTTGTGTTACGGACTGTGTCCACACAAAATTCATAACTGAAGCCCTAATCCCCAGTAGTGCTGTATCTGAATATGCGGACTCTAAGGCATTTTTTTAAATATGGAAAGAAATACAAAAAGAAAAAGACCAACCTAGAATTCTGAATCCCTATGAACTTATCTTTCAAAAGTGAAGGAAAAATGAAGACTTTCTCAGCAAACAGAAACTGAAGAAATTTTTTACCAGGAGATCTGCCTTGCAAGAAATGTTAAAATAAGTTCTTTAGAGAGAAGACGAATGATATAGTTCAGAAACTCAGACTTACATAAAGAAAGGAAGAACATCTGAGAAGGAATAAGTGAAAGTAAAAGAAAAACTTATTTTTCTTATTCTCAACAAATTTAACAGATAACAATCTGTTCAAGATAATAGTAATAATGTATTCAAATATATATAATTATGTATATATATATGTGTATATATATATGTATACACACACACACACACACACACACACACACATGCCTATGTATGTTTGTAGCTGGTTGAGGGAAAATAGATAAGAGCTGTTGAAATGAATTCAATTCAAACAGGTTAACAGAAAGCAGATGACAGGTAGAGAAGAAACCTGGGAAATATTAAAGAAGTCAGGTAGGACCTGTGACCAAATACTAAACTGTGCATGTGCAGGGGAGAATTTTCAAGGCCGTGAAGAAGAGAGCTGCTTGATGTTAAACAGAACTGCTGTTGGTTGTACAAGAGTAGGAGAATTTGGAGTCACAAATGACCAGGATGGAAAGATGTCAAAAATATGACTTCATGTGAGAGACCAGAAATGCCATGCTTTAAAAATAAGGAACATCTCTAAAGTAAAGGCTACCCTAGGCCCACAATAAAGAAGCCTAAAGCCAAGCATGGAACAGATCAAGATTGGGTGGCAAGTAAGCTGATGACTTATAGAGGAAAATAAAAACAATCTTTAAAGAAAGAAACAGTCTACAATGTGGCATCAACAATATAATGGTATGATTTTAAAATGTATTAGATTTATGGAAAAGTAGGATCTTGTGGCTAATAATAAGAAAAATGAGTCAACAGAAATTGATTGAGGAATGTCACAGATACAGGAATAAGCAGAGATGGACTTTAAAATAGCTATTAAAATTTATATATGTTAAATATAAAACAGAAGCCTGGATCAGATGCTGGAACAAAAAAGGACATTAGTGGAAAAAAAAGGTGGACTTTCAAGACAGCGGGGGAGTAAGATGTAGTGATCACATTCCTCCCCACAAATACATCAAAAATACATCTACATGTGGAACAACCCCTACAGAACACCTACTGAATGCTGGCAGAAGACTTCAGACTTCCCAAAAGGCAAGAAAATCCCACATACCTGGGTAGGCCAAAAGAAAACAGAGACAAAAAATAGGAACAAGACCTGCATCTCTGGGAGGGAGCCGTGAAGGAGGAAAAGTTTCCACACATTAGGAAGCCCCTTCATGGGTGTAGATTGTGGGTGGGTGGAGGGGAAAATTCGGAGCCATGGAGGAGAGTGCAGCAACAGGTGTGCAGAGAGCAATGCGGAGAGACTCCTGCACAGAGGTTGGGTGTCGACCAGCACTCACCAGCCCGAGAGGCTTGTCTGCTCACCCACCAGTCTGGGAGATGGCTGGGAGCTGAGGCTCGGGCTTTGGAATTCAGATCCCAGGAAGAGGACTGGGATTGGCTGGGTGAAGAGAGCCTGAAGGGGGCTAGTGTGCCACAGCTAGCAAGGAGGGAGTCCAAGAAAAAGTCTGGACCTGCCTAAGAGGCAAGAAATCATTGTTTCCTTGTGTGCGAGGAGAGGGGATTCCTTCCCTGTCTTCCCACAAAAGGCAGAGCATTGCCTAAAGGAGCTCCAGAGACAGGCACAAGCCACAGCTATCAGCTTGGACCCCAGGGACAGGCATGAAACTCTAATGCTGCTGCTGCGGCCACCAAGAATCCTGTGTGCAAGCACAGGTCACTTCCTGCCCCCCCCTTCCCAGGAGCCCTGTGCAGCCCACCACTGCCAGGGTCCTGTGATCCAGGGACAACTTCCTTGGGAGAACACATGGTGCATCTCAGGCAGTTGCAATGTCACACCGGGCTCTGCCATCACAGGCTTGCCCCGCATTCCAATTATAGCTACCATACTCATCCGTCCCCCCTAGCATGAGTGAGCCAGAGCCCCCTAATCAGCCACACCTTAAACCTGTCCTGTCTGGGAGGGAACAGAAGCCTGAGAGAAACCTACATGCAGAAGTGGGGCTAAAACCAAAGCCGAAGCCCAGGAGCTGTGCAAACAAAGAAGAGAAAGGAAACTTTCTCCATGCAGACTCAGGAGCAGTGAATTAAACCACCACAATCAACTTGAGGTACCCTGCATCTGTGGAATACCTGAATAGACAACGAATGAACCCAAAATTGAGGCAGTGAACTTTGGGAGCACTGTAGACTTGGGGTTTGCTGTATGCGACTGACTTGTTTCTGATTTTTATGTTTATCATAGTATAGTTTTTAGCACTTAATGCCATTAGTGGATTTATTTATTGTTTTGGTTGCTCTTTTTAAAATAATCTTTTATTTTAATATTTTTAAAAATTATTTATTTATTTATTATTTTTTCTTTTTTCTCCCTCTTCTTCTGAGGATGTGGCTGACAGGGTCTTGGTGCTCCGGCCTGGTGTCAGGCCTGAGTCTCCGAGGTGAGAGAGCCAAGTTCAGGATATTGGACCACCAGAGACTTCCCTGCCCCACGTAATATCAATCGGTGATCTCTCCCAGAGATCTCCATCTCAATACTAAGACCCAGCTCCACTCAATGCCAGCAAGCTCCAGTGCTGGAAGCACCATGCCAAACAACTAGCAAGACAGGAACACAACACCATCCATTAGCAGGGAGGCTGCCTTCAATCATACTAAGTTCACAGGCACCCCAAGAAACACCATCTGATGCAGCCCTGCCCAGAAGAAAGACAAGGTCCAGCCCCACCCACCAGAACACAGGCCCCAGTCCCCTCCACCAGGAAGCCTACACAAGCCACTGAACCAACCTTACCCACTGGGGCAGACACCAATAAACAACAGGAATTACAAACCTGCAGCCTGCGAAAAGGACACCCCAAACACAGTAAGTTAAGCAACATGAGAAGACAGAGAAATATGCAGCAGATGAAGGAGCAAGGTAAAAACCCACCACACCAAACAAATGAAGAGAAAATACGCAGTCTACCAGAAAAATAATTCAGAGTAATGATAGTAAAGATGATCAAAAATCTTGAAAATAGAATGGAGAAAATACAAGAAACATTTAACAAGAATCTAGAAGAACTAAAAGCAAACAAAAAATGATGAACAACACAATAAGTGAAATAAGGAAACACAAGCTTTAAATGACACATTAAACAAGATGGACTTAATTGATATTTATAGGACATTCCATCCCAAAACAACAGAATATACTTTCTTCTCAAGTGCTCATGGAACATTCTCCAGGATAGCTATCTTGGGTCACATATCAAACATTGGTAAATTTAAGAAAATTGTAATCATATCAAGTTCTTTTCTGACCACAGTGCTATGAGACTAGACATCAACAACAGGAAAAAAATTGTAAAAAATACAAACACATGGAGGCTAAACAGTACACTACTAAATAACCAAGACATCACTGAAGAAATCAAAGAGGAAATCAAAAAATACCTAGAAACAAATGACAATGAAAACACCATGACACAAAGTCTATGTGATGCAGCCAAAGCAGTTCAAAGAGGGAAGTTTATAGCAATACAATCCTATCTCAAGAAACAAGAAAAATCTCAAATAAGGTAACCTTACACCTCAAGCACTTAGGAAAAAACCCCTGAAAGTTAGCAGAAGGAAAGAAATCATGAAGATAAGATCAGAAGTAAATGAAAAAGAAATGAAGTAAACAATAGCAAACATCAATAAAACTAAAAGCAAGTTCTTTGAGAAGATAAACAAGATTGATAAATCACTAGCCAAGCCAGACTCATCAAGAAAAAAATGGAGAAGACTCACATCAACAGAATTGGAAATGAAAAAGGAGAAGCAACAACAGACACTGCAGAAATACAGAGTCATGAGGGATTACTACAAGCAACTATATGCCAATAAAATGGACAACCTGGAAGAAATACACAAATTCTTAGAAAAGCACAGCCTTCCGAGACTGAACCAGGAAGAAATAGAAAATATAAAGAGACCAGCCATAAGCACTGATATTGAAACTGTGATTAAAAATCTTCTAACAAACAAAAGTCCAGGACCAGATGGCTTCACAGGCGAATTCTATCAAACATTTAGAGAAGAGCTAACGCCCATCCTTCTCAAACTCTTCCAAAAAATTACAGATGAAGGAACACTCCCAAACTCATTCTATGAGGCCACCATCACCCTGATACCAAAACGAGACAAAGATACTACAAAAAAAGAAAATTACAGGCCAATATCACTGATGAATATAGATACAAAAATCCTCAACAAAATACTAGCAAACAGAATCAAACAGCACATTAAAAAGATCATACATCATGATCAAGTGGAGTTTATCCCAGGAATGCAAAGATTCTTCAATATATGCAAATCAATCAATGTGATACACCATATTAACAACCTGAAAGGTAAAAACCATATGATAATCTCAATAGATGCAGAGAAAGCTTTTGACAAAATTCAACACCCATTTATGATAAAAACTCTTCAGAAAGTAGGCATAGAGAGAATTTACCTCAACATTATAAAGGTCATATATGACAAACCCACAGCCAACATCATTCTCAATGGTGAAAAATTGAAACCATTTCCTCTAAAATCAGGAACAATACAAGGATGTCCACTCTCACCACTATTATTCAACATAGTTTAGGAAGTTTTAGACACAGCAATCAGAGAGGAAATAGAAATAAAAGGAATCTAAATCAGAAAAGAAGAATTAAAGCTGTCACTCTTTGCAGATGTCAAGATACTATATGTAGAGAATGCTAAAGATGCTACTAGAAAACTACCAGTACTAATCAATGAATTTGGTAAGTTACCAGGATACAAAATTAATGCACAGAAATGTCTTGCATTCCTATACATTGATGATGAAAAATATGAAAGAGAAATTAAGGAAACACTCCCATTTACCACTGCAACAAAAAGAATAAAATACCTAGGAATAAACTTACCTAAGGAGACAAAAAACGTATATGCAGAAAACTATAAGACACTGAAGAAAGTAATTAAAGATGATACAAACAGGTGGAGAGATATACCATGTTCTTGGATTGGAAGAGTCAGCTTTGTGAAAACGACTATACTACCCAAAGCAATCTACAGATTCAGTATAATTCCTTTCAAACTACCAATGGCATTTTTCACAGAACTAGAACAAAAAATTTCACAATCTGTATGGAAACAAAAAAGACCCTGAATAGGCAAAGCAATCCTGAGAAAGAAATATGGAACTGGAGGAATCAGACTCCCTGACTTCAGACTAAACTACAAAGCTACAGTAATCAAGACAGTATGGTACTGGCATAAAAAGAGAGATATAGATCAATGGAACAGGATAGAAAGCCCAGAGATAAACCCATGCACATATGGTCACCTTATCATTGATAAAGGAGACAAAAATATACAATGGAGGAAAGACAGCCTCTTCAATAAATGATGCCAGGAAGACAGGACAGCTACATCTAAAAGAATGAAATTAGAACACTTCCTAACACCATACTCAAAAATAAACTCATGATGGATTAATGGCCTAAATGTAAATCCAGACACTATAAAACTCTTAGAGGAAAACGTAGGCAGAACACTCTATGACATAAATCACAGAAAGATCCTTTTTGACCCACCCCCTAGAGAAATGGAAATAAAAACAAAAAGAAACAAATGGGACTTAATGAAACTTTTGCACAGCAAATGAAAGCATAAAGAAGATGAAAAGACAGCCCTCAGAATGGGAGAAAATATTTGCAAATGGAGCAACTGATGAATGATTAATCTCCAAAATATATAAGCAGCTCATGCAGCTCAATATCAATAAAACAAACAACCCAACCCAAAAATGGGCAGAAGATCTAAATAGACATTTCTCCAAAGTAGATATATAGATTGCCAACAAACACATGAAAGGTTGCTCAACATCACTAATCATTAGAGAAATGCAAATCAAAATTATAGTGAGGCATCACCTCACACCAGTCAGATAGGCTGTCATCAAAATCTACAAACAATAAATGCTGGAGAGGTTGTGGACAAAATGGAACCCTCCTGCACTGTTGTTAGGAATGTAAATTGATACAGCCATTACAGAGGACAGTGTGGAGATTCCTTAAAAAACTAAAAATAGAACTGCCATATGACCCAGAAATCCCAGTATGGGGCATATACCCTGAGAAAAGCAAAATTCAAAAAGAGTCATGTACCACAATGTTCATTGCAGCACTATTTACAATTGCCAGGACATGGAAGCAAACTAAGTGTCCATCAACAGATGAATGGATAAAGATATGGCACATTTATACCATGGAATATTATTCAGCCATGAAAATAAATGAAACAGAGTTATTTTAAGTGATGTGGTTGGACCTAGAGTCTGTCATACAGAGTGAAATAAATCAGAGAGAAAAAACAAATACCGTATGCTAACACATGTATATAGAAACCAAAAAAAAAAAAAAAAACCAGTTTCTGATGAACCTAGAGGCAGGACAGGGTTCAAGACGCAGACATAGAGTATGGACTTGATGACACGGAGAGGGGGGAAGTGTAAGCTGGGACAAAATGAAAGAGTAGCATTGACATATATACATTACCAAATGTGAAATAGATAGCTAGTGGGAAGCAGCTGCATCGCACAGGGAGATCAGTTCAGTGCTTTGTTACCACCTAGAGAGGTGGTGTAGGGATGGTGGGAGGGAGATAGATGAGGGAGGATATATGGGGATATATGTATACATATAGCTGATTCACTTTGTTATACAGCAGAAACTAACACAACATTGTAAAGAAATTATACTCCAATAAAGATGTTTAAAAAACTTGTTCTCTAAACAAAATCTGGAGTTTTTAGTTGATAGTAATATACCAATGTTAATATATTAGTTTTGACAAACAAACCATGGCTGTATAGAATGCTAACCATAGGAGAAACTAGAAGCGTATATAGAAACTATATTATCCTTGTAACTTTTCTGTAAATCTAAAGTCTTTTCAAATTAAAAGCTTTTGTATATATATAAATCCATATATATATGGATTTAAAAGTAAAATAAGGGCATAGAGAGTGAATAGAAGATAGGTAATTTTAGTAGGTAAATGGATTGCAAATTAAAAAATAACAAAATAAAAAATTTAACAGTGAAAAGCAAAAGGTGTGCAGAAAACCCAAAAAAGCCTAAAATGAAGAGCCAATAACAGACTCAGGAATTGGAGTTTTCCAACATAAACCTTAAAGTAATTATGATAAATATGTTTAAAACAATTGATAAAGAGTTAGAGAACACAATTAAAATTTTGTAGATAGAGTACTCCGCGTCTGGTCAGTATGTATTAACAAGGACCAGATTTATGATCCTGCTTGAAAAAAAGCAAAAAGTGTGTGTGTGTGTGTGTGTGTGTGTGTGTGTGTGATGATTTTAAAGACATTGGGCATAAGGCAATACATGGCAATGTATTCGGTTTCTGGGGCTTCTGTAACAAACCATCAAACTGGATGGCTTCAGCAACAGAATTTTGCTGCCTCAAAGTTCTGGAGACCAGAAATTCAAAATCAAGGTGTCAATAGGGTTGTTTTCCTTTGGAGGGCTGTGAGGGAAAGAACTATTCCAGGCTTGTTTCCTAGCTTTTTGTAGCCTCAAGTGTTCCTTGATTTATAGAGGGCATTATTCCTGTGTCTTCATGTCTTCCCTCTGTACATGTCTGTCTATGTTCAAAATCCCCTTTTTATATGAACACCATTCATATCAAATTAAGGCGCACCCTAAAGACCTCATTTTAACTTGATCACTTACCTATTGCCAAATAAGATCACATTCTCATGTACTGAGGGTTAGGACTTAAACATCTTTTTGTAGTACAAAATTCAACCTGTAACAAGCAACTAAGGAGAGTAATTCTGAGACCAGAAACAAAGAAAAAATGCCATGTGAGTGCTACAATTGCTTTAGCCTACAGATTTGAGGCCACTTCTAAGGAAGCAGAAGAGAGGGTAACTCAGATGGAACCCAGTGAACTCCTGGACTGAGGTGATGAAATAGATGAACCAAGATGGGTAAAGTTCATAGGACAGGGAATCAGAGTAGAGAGAGCTGCACCAGAGCAACGCTTGCCATTTGGAGGAGACATATTGAGTTTTCAGTCGAGTACTTGTAAGCACGAACATGAGAGGAAACTACCAGAAACTGGGAAAGGTCCACATAAAAGAATTCAGTGTAATAGTACCCAGTGCTCACCCAGGGCCAGAGAGAATTCCTGTCCTCACAAACCAGAATGGAGAACTTTAGAATTCCTGGAGCATTGGGTAGAGTATAGAGAGGGCTCTTATATAAGCAGTTGAGAAATATTAGCCTTAGACTGAGCACACTTAGGTCCCACTTTTTATAAAAAAAAGCACTACTTGACATTATTAAACTGTTTCCAAGTAACTTAACTGTGGACAAGAACCACAAGAGATGAGAATACTTACATGAATAAAAAATGTCCAGAGCCAAACAAGGTAAAATTCACAATGTCTGGCATATAATAAAAAAATTACCAGGCAAGCTAAGAAGCAGGAGAATATTACCTATAATGAGTATAAATATCAGTCAATCTTAAACCAACTGCAAACTGACACAGATATTAAAATTTACAGAGAAAGATATTGAAAGTGATTATAACTCTACTCCATATGTTCAAAAATTAAGTGGAGACGTGGATAATATGGAAAAGATATAAATCAAATATCTAGAGATGAAGATTGTACTATATGAAGTGAAAAATTCACTGTATGGGCTTGATACCATATTTGTTATTACAAAAAAAGATTAGTGAATTTGAAAAGGTAAATTAAGTACTATCCAATATAAAACACATAGAATAAAGAATAAAAACAAAATGAACATAGCATTAGTGAGATGAGTGAGAGCTTCAAACAGAACTTTGGCAAGTCAATAAGAAACAGACAACCCAATAGAAAAATGGAAAAGGACTTCAGCAGGCTCCAGTTAAAAAAATAAAAAAGATATCCAAATATGAATTATTGTTATCAAGCATCAGGGCAATACAGATTAAAATCACAAAGCAAAAGAAAGATTAGTGAGTTGACAAGGATTAGAACAACTCCCACTCTTGGTGGTAGTGTTAACTAATACAACTGTTTTGGCAAGTTGTTTAGGAATATCTAATAAAGCTGAGCATATGCATACCTTGTGGCCCAGCATTAATAATCCTAGGTAGATACTTAACAAAAAAATGCACACACTCACATACATACAAACTTCCCCAAATACATGTGCATGGATGTTCATGGATACATTATTTTGAATAGCCCCAAATTTAAAACTATCTTTCAACATTAGAATGGATGGATAATTGATCGTATATTCATGCAATATAATATTAGAGAGCCATGACAATTAGTGAACTACTACTACTTACAACACTATCAATACAATTAGCAAAACAGACACAAACCATTCATACTCTTTGATTTCAGTTATATAAAGTTCATAAAAAATATGATTTAGGATGCTAGAAGTAAATTTGGCTGGGTAATGTTCATCAAAGTTCTGTGTAAAATATTGAAAAGACAAACCACAGATGGGAAGGAGTTATTGGCAACATGTATAAATATATAAAACTTAAAATGGATTGGTGTACGTATATATTAAATCTTTTTTAAACAAATATGAACAAAGACAAATTCAGAAGAAAAAATAAGCAAAAGACCTGAGAAAGTACTTAATAAAAGGGAGAAACCCTAATGGCAAATAAAAACTAAAATTTATTAGGCACAGTGGTAATCAAATAAATGCAAAAATAACAATGAAAACAAACAAAATAAATGAGATACTATTTTTACCCATTCAAAGTTACTAAATACACAAAAAAATTTTTAAATTGATAACATCAAGTATTGACAATTGTGTAGAAAACTGGAAGCCTTATACACTGCTTGCATGAATGTAAATTAGTACAACCATTTTGAGAAAGAAATTCACTTTATATAGTAAGTTTTACAATGTGTATACTTAAAACTTAGCAATCCACTCCTGGCTTTGCACCCTAGAGAAAAACTTGCACATATCCAGGAAAAGATATAAAGACAATTTATAGCAGAATTCTTTGTGATAGCAAAATACTGAAACCTATTCAAATGTCCATTAATATCAGAATAGATGAATTTCTCAGTTTATTCATCCCATGGAATATCAGCAGTGGAAATGTGTAAACTACAACTTGCAATAATATAAATACATCTCAGACACATAATGTTAAATGCAAAAAGCAAGGTATAAAAATACACATGTAGTATGGTTGTAAAAATTTTTACAAAGAACAAAAATCTATAATATATATTATATGTATATTATATATTATATGTATATTATACATACAGACATATATTATATATATATTATATACAGTCATATTATGTCTATATATAAAGTGTATGATAGAACTGTGACAAAATAAGAGAAAATATTAAATATTAAGGACTCAAGATATTGCTCACCTCTTAGGTAAGAGAGGGAAATGAGATCAAATAAGAGCTCAGAAGAGCTGACAGATTTGAAGGGGATACTTTAAAAAAAACACCTCAAAGATACACAGGGGGCTTCCCTGGTGGCGCAGTGGTTGAGAATCTGCCTGCCAATGCAGGGGACACGGGTTCGAGCCCTGGTCTGGGAAGATCCCACATGCTGCGGAGCAACTAGGCCCGTGTGCCACAACTACTGAGCCTGCGCGTCTGGAGCTTGTGCTCTGCAACAAGAGAGACCACGACAGTGAGAGACCCGCGCACCGCGATGAAGAGTGGCCCCTGCTCGCCACAACTAGAGAAAGCCCACGCACAGAAACGAAGACCCAACACAACCAAAAATAAATAAATAAATAAATAAAATTTAAAAAAAAAGAAAAGATACACAGGTATTATTTGTTTTATAACTCTTTAACCTACACATACACACTACATAAACATTCTATTGCATCTAGTAGTATTAAATATAAAGAATTTTAAATGTTATAGAATGCAATAACAAAAGAATTTCTCATAATAAAATATGCACAGAGACTTTTAATTCTTTTTTCTGTGCAAGTATATTTCACCAGAGGAGCATTCAATGTGTATTTGCATAGCAACTCATCACATTTCAGTTAGTACATATAGATAAACTGAAGCATTAACTTCAAAATATAATTATAGCAGAACGTAATTAGACTTTCATTCATGTGCCAGTCATGGATCCTGACACCCCATGAAGAGCCCTCTGTGGTCCCACTCCACCTGCTGATCTTCATATGGTGTCATCTGTACAAGCCACATGATCCCCATCCTACCATTAAAGACGATTGGACACCTGAAAAGCAGGTAACCCAAGCTACATTTGGGTGTTTGGTCATTGTGAATTGTACCCTGTGAAAATATAGGTAGAATATCATAGTTTTGCATTCTCAGGGAGATGAAATGAGAAATATAAACTCAATCAACCTTTAGCAGGAGTTGAAACTGAAAACATACACGAGCTAGAAGGTACCATGGTGTAATGATTTTAATCTGAAGTTATGAAAAAGTAGAAACTAAGAGTAAAATAATCCTATGAGGAATGAAAAGATAAAGAAGTAGTAGAGAATAAATCATCTGTTAGGAAAGGTCAAAGGAAATGGGCACCTATAGAGTAAATCATTCATATCAGTGATGAAAAACTGAAGCTTAAATCCATAGACTTATTTGGCTGAGATCTCTAAAATGCCTTACACTCAGGTCCCCTCTTCTGTTTCTGAAATTCTGAGGTTCTTTGACCTTTCCTAGCTTCTTATACATACATGATTTTACAATATAGATTGCTTTTCTTGTGTCAACTTTAATTACATTAGCAGTGCTGACAGCATATGATAAGACCACTAAGAATAGCATTTGTAACATTTCTACCCAAACTATAATCTTAAATGTGAGGCAAAGTATCAATAATGTGAATATGTGTGCATGTGTATATGCACATACTCATACATATATATGTATACTTGGATACATAAAATTAGCTTTAATCTGAAATCTGTGTATTAATCTGACTGATTCTATTATTTGGGCTTACTGCCAAAAAATTTTTAAAAATCTACATCATGGTATATGCAGATGATATTGCCTATCTGTTCCTGGACTTTTATGATGCACCAGAGTGCAAAAGGTAGTTCATTTTATACTATTCATCAAAAAGCTATTGCCTAGAATGTAAGATATGACACCCCCCCCAACAAAAAATCCACCTGTGCCAAGTTCTGCATTAAGAATATGAATTATGTGGCAGCAGATATAGTTATGTTCAAGTGTATGCATATTCTGGCAACACTTTACATCAACCTGGATCTGCTTGACATAAGAATAGGCATATTTATGTTCTCTTTGTTGAATAACGATAATGTAATATTTATAGTGTGAAAGGCATGCTTTTATTCTGATGCACATTACATTTATTAATTATACTTGCATGTAGAGAAGGGTGAAAAGATTGATGAACATGATTGATCCCTGTCTGAACACACTGCTCTACATAATTCTCTTATTGCTTTACATGGGAAAGCCCCATCTACCTTTATTTCTAAAATCCTAAATCCTATCTAAAGCATTTTGGGTTATTGGAAAAAACTCATTTTCATACTGGTTTACAGTAAAAATTTCCCACATTCAGATCCTGTAATACTAATACAGAGTGTATGTATTTTCTCTATTCTTACCACTACTTTTACAGTAATCTTTAAACCAAAAACACAGGAATAGAATAAGACCAATATTTAAAATCAGGCTTTAAGAAAATATGTCCTCCATGCTGTATCTGCCCAGTGTAAGAACTTAGAGAAATCTTGGATGTTGTGAGATTTTCATTTTGTAGAGAGTGTTCTTAATAGTATATGGCCACTTTCAAATCATTACTTCAGTAACAGATTTTCATTTACACCTGGTATGTGTGTAATCCACAATGATGTGGATGAATTTCACATAAACTGCTAAAATCCATAGATGCATACGAAAGGCATTTTGTAGCTCAGCATTTCTAAAACTGTGTTTCACAGTCACTAGTTCTTGGGATATCATTAGTTTCTATGTAAAGCTAAGAAAAATAGTCAAAGGTGATGGGGAAAGCTAAGTTATGAACAAATTAAAGAGATTTCTTAATTTTAGAATTCTTCATAACAAGTAATATGCATGGTGCATAGCTAAGAGAAGAATGCCCCCATGTAAGGCTATCAAATTTATTTGACCACTATTTGTTTTCTTTTTTTAACCAGATTAAACAGCCTACTTAGAATTGTCTTAAATAAAATTTTCTATCAACTGTACCCTTCTACCAATTTTATCCTTTCAGGATGGTTATTTTTATAGTCCAGATTAATTGAAAATTGTTTAGAAATGAGTGTTTCCTGCTTGATATTAAACTTCAAATTCTAATAGAAGAATTTATGAATGAATAGTACACCATGCAGTACATTAATGTAAGACTCTCAGCAAAACCATAGATCTCACAGAGTTTATTGTCTTAGCTAGCAGTTCCTATTTTCTAAATGTAGATTTTGGATGCAGAGATATTTGAGAAACAATCCTAGTAGAGGATCTTTTTAGATGGTTATGATTTGTTTGTCTTTTATGGGTGTTAAACAGTTCTTCCTTGGACTTTTGTTAAATCATGACTTTATAGATCATAAAATTTTTCCATAGGAAAAGATAACCAGTTTTTTGCCTTTATATTCTTATTTTTAAGTATATTTTATCTTATTATATAATTTTAATACCAAATGCAATACATATAAGCAGGTTGTTAATAAAATAGGTTGTAATTTTTGATAAATATTCATCTCAATTGGTAGGTGTATATGTGTGTAGGTGTGCATCTAGTAAACTACTAGCCATAAATCTTTAGTGTACAATGGACATGGCACAGGCCATTTTACAATAAAAACAGGACATTGGATAATCTGGCAAGTCCATTAATTAGAAGTTTAGAGAGAGTCTTCTATACATTAGTTTACCATTTTGCTTTGATTAGCACAGAAAAATAATATTATATCTTGGCTAAGGAGCAAAGACTCTGAAGATCAACAAGAAATGGGTAGGAACATTCCCCTCCAAGGCATACTACTTAAAGGCAAATGAGTACTCATCTGTTAAGAAACTTCATGTAATGGTGTTTGGCACTCAGTAGACAATTAGTATTTGTTGAGTCACTGAATAAGTGAATAATTGTATTAATATTGATAATTTATGAATTTTACTGACACAAAACATAGTTGAATCATATGTATAATATGCAATGCTCACCTTAATATTCACTGATCTAGCTGTCCTATGGGAAGGAATATAGGAATGGATTCGAGTGCAGTTATCAGCTAGTGGCACATGAGGATGGAGCTATCCCTTGATATCAAATATATGGGGAAGCCCGTGCCATCCAGGCCACTTCAAAAAACAGTATCCATGTGAATTGTAACTCGCTTGAAGACCTGGGAAAATGGAAAGCTGGTTTGTGAAGTGACATGCTCAAACAGCTTAGAAATGGTATTGCAACTTTATGTAGCCTATAAAACAACATCAGAGCCATGGCCATGGGTAAATCATTAATAGTTCAACAAGAAACAGCAAATTCTTATCAGGAAAACTTCAAGGTTCTAAATCGAAAGCCGAGAACTGACATTTGCAAATTAAAGGCAATGTGGGAACAATAATTCAGTTTTAGAAAGTTTTAAGTAATATCTTTAGGAGTTGTTGTCCTTGGCAATTCTATGGAAATAGCAGGGACCTGCAACTGTGGGAACTCCTGGGTCTGTCCAATGGCACATCTCATTGATCCAGTCGCCCAGCACATCAGCTCTAAAACATTTATGATTTCAAATATAACACTTTTTCTTCAAATAATTTTTCTGTTCTTATTGAAACTCCATCTTAAATTTCTATTCATTAAAAATAATTTATCATACCAGGAAAAAAAGTTTAAAACCGTGCTTGCAGATCTTTTAATTCAGAACTGAATTTTAAAATCTCTTTCCCTAACTTTCTATTTTCACCTGGTTTAAAATAAATTCTTTATACTGAACTTCTCCATCTCCTTTAACATTCAGTAACAATAGAACAGAGTACCACACTTACATGAAGCAGCGGAATCAGGTGAAGTGGTTGCCTGGCAACATCACCTGTGAGTAATTAAGCGTCTCTTGAGAATTGCTTAATTTGGCTTTAAATTCTTGGCCTTGTTACAAATAGCTATTTGGACTAGTTGGATTCTGCCTAACTATTGCATTAAAGTTTATAATGCCCAAGATGGGGAACCAGGTAAGAAGGTCTTATCAACAAAATTTGGTTTTTTGACAAGGTTCGCATCTCACTCCTTTCCTTGTAGTCAGCCTAAGGCACAAACCAGGATAAGTAGAGATGACTGTGATTGTCACAGATGAAAACCTACATCCCCTCTAAGTAATTTACAATAGAACACTATTTTTTGATTCCTAGCCATTCTTTGTCTTATTCTGACTTAAGTAGGTGCTAAAAATACATGGAGGAATCCAGTTTAGGTACTCTGACAGGAGGGCAAGGCATCTACACATGAATAAGGTGGGTTTGAGTACCTAAAGAATGTTGAAAGCTAAGTCAATATTCTTTCAAATCTGAAGACTTAAAAATCATTTCAAACTACAAGAAGCATATGGTATGGAATTTCATCACATTTTATAACCCCTCAATCATCATGCTCTCAGGCAACTTTTCAGAACACTCCTTTCCCCAAAGAAGTTCATCAAAGAGCATCCTCTGAGACACATTATGAGAACAAAGGCTTTGGAATGCTCTCAATTTAATCAAGATGCCTAAAGTACCTTTACAGAAATATATATGACTTGTGGGACTTTGTATATATTAAAACACTCTAAACTGTGGGATTTAAGTAGAATCAACATAAAAGTAATAATAACAAACTATTTCATTTAAAATGCCAATAACTTTATAGTTAAAACTGATGAAATAAAGGTTAAAATGATCCAACAGCTTAATGAAATAAAGAGCAAAAAAAGTGAGGTAAAGATACCGCTGCAAATCTAACAAAAGAAGGCTGTAAGATAGGAGGGGTTTCTTTTGTTTTTTTTTTTTTTGCGGTACGCGGGCCTCTGTTGTGGCCTCTTCCGTTGCGGAGCACAGGCTCCAGACGCGCAGGCTCAGCGGCCATGGCTCACGGGCCCAGCCGCTCCGCAGCATGTGGGATCTTCCTGGACCAGGGCTCAAACCTGTATGCCCTACATCGGCAGGCAGATTCTTAACCACTGCACCACCAGGGAAGCCCAAGATAGGAGTTTTGAATGTCTTTTTTCAATAGAAAAAATAACATAATGTCAATGATAAAAACATCAATCTATAAAGAACAAACTCTCCATTATTAGCTTTTAGAAAATATAAATAGAATTTTTAAAAATAATCATGTTAAAAAAAAACCTTCCAATTTTAATATATGGAAGTACATTCATTTATAAAGAGAAGCACAGTGATCTCTTAGAGGGAACAAGATGAATAAGGTGGTGTACATTTTAGGAAGGTGCAATAGTATTAACTGTCGGTATTCAGTAAGTCTTGGAAAGTTTTGCCATCAAGGGAGCCAGCAAGGTTTTGAAAGCCATGAAATATCTTATCATTTTTAGGAGAAGCAGTTTGTCTCTAGGTTGTCAGTGTCAGCAATAGGTATGTTAGTAAGGAAACCAATGAAGCTTAATGTAACTTGATTATTTACAAGAGCTTCTTAGTGGTTTCCGTAAGGTGCATCTCTTGGCAGATACCCAGAGAACTCACACATTTTAAATTTTGAACAGAGCTAAGCTAATATTTCAGCATGAAATCAAGCACCAACAATAGTGTCAAATACTACTCCTAAAATGATTGCTTCATTTTCTACTAATTTTGGCATTAATACAACCCCATACATTTCCTTCAAAATAAAAGAATTCTGGTTTTAGAGGATGACAGAGAAATGTGAGGAAAAGGCACAGAATTTGGCATTCTTGGTTTCCACCTGTACCTAAACTTTATAACTTTGTGATTTTTGGGGTGATATTAAAGGTCTTAATCTGAATTTTACAATTTACAAAGAGCACTATGATATATGATTCATAAATTTTTTATCTGTATATATATCTGTATATATATCGGACTCATTGCTTACTCCATATTTAGGTAATCAGGAAATAAATGTTATTAGCAATATATTGATATTATTTGAACAAATTTTCATTGAGCACTTACTCCATGATGAGTACCATGTTAGGCTCTGGAATGCAAAGGGTAAGCAAAATAGATGTGTCCTCAAGATGCACATATTTAAAGTAGAGTTACTGCAGATATAAAAATAAATGTAAAATTACAAATTCTGGTAATGGAATATGGAGAAGGACAACATGTGTTCTGAGAAGAAATAACAAGGGTATACCTAATTTAGATTGCCAAAATAAAAGAAGGAATCAAAGGAACTATCTTCAGTAAGTGACCTTCTAAGCAGTGCCCCAAAAGATGAATAGAATGCAGCACAAAGAAGACATTCAACAGAGGGAATGATGTAAACGAATGCTTGAGGATAGGAAAGAGATGAGGGCATGTACAACACGGAAAGACAAGAGTGGCAGAAGGTGGTGAGAAAAAGGAGGAACAGCTTGAACAACAGAACAGGGCTGCAAGAGGGAGGGCAAGCCCATTTTATATAACTTTGAAGACCTTTCTCAGGAGTGACATTACTATAAGTCAGATTGGCTTGTTTGCAGGAATTTTCTACCTACATTTGACAGATCAAATTAGGGGACTAAGATTAGAATTATGGAAATTAGAATGTTTTACTCAAATGTCCACATTTAAAGAGCTCTAGCAGGTTTCCCATGGAAGATACCATTACATTAAATATTGAGTAACATAAGTATACAGTTGTAATAATTCAACCAAAAGATGATGGGGATTTATGTAGAATAGTGTTAATAGAGATGTGAGAGAGAGAATATGTATAATAAATATTTAGAAAGGTGAATCAACAGGGTATGGTAATTGATTAGAAGTTGCTCATCTCGCTAACCTAATCCACAACTATTCTCCATCTCTTTCACTCTGTTCCAGCCATGCTAGTTGGCCCTACTACTGTGGTTGTGTCTAATCTTTGAACAATTACCTGGGATGCCCTTCACCAGCTACACCAATGGCTACCTCTATTGCTTCCTTCAATTCTCAGCTCAAATGACCATTTTCTCTATCTCCCTTTACAAGAACATAAACTACATGAAGGCAAAAATATTTGATGCTTACTTGTTTTTAGTTCTTATTGCTCTTTTTTTAAAGGATAATTTTAAGTACTTAGAACAGTGCTTGGGTCTCACAGGCGTTTAATGAATTGTTGATTTGCTGTTGATGATAGATGTGCACATGAAGGGAAAGTTTTTTTAGAAAGACATTGGTGAAGTTTGAGTTATTAATCAGGATAAGATCTAGGATTCAAAAGAGTCATGTAGAATACAGCTGTGATTTGTGTAGAGGTAGGCAATAATAGGCAGTTGATAATTAACTACATTAGCATGAATATGCAATGTAAGGTATTGTATAGATTATACATTTAAAATTACTGAAGAGACAGCCTTTTTGGAGCTAAGGTATTTCATTGGCAGCCATTTTAATAAGTGGGTGGTTTATATATGTCTTAAAGGTAGAATTCACCCTTTAGTCTTTCATGCTACTTCTTATGTATATGTAATATGCTTGGTTGTTCTACCATCTGCAATAGATGCTACCAAGATTTGCCACTCTGAAGAAGGTTCAGTCTATTACTCTCTTCTAGCGTCTCTGAGTGGGACTTACTGGTTACTTGAGGTCAGCCTGTTCTACAGAGTTGGCATTCTTAATTTCAGGTTAAAGACACTGGAGGTCCTGGTTATGCATTTTGAACTGAGCTATGAATTCCATCAAAATCTATTAGAATATTTCCCAGAAATTAATAAAATGGCTTTGTCCTTTGTCCCCTGTGTTTCCATTTCATTTCTGAACATTAGAAGTGAGGATAGGAGATTGATAAAATATCTGTACCAATCCCATTTTCAAACCCAGCTTTTATGATTATAAATTATTTACAAGGGAACATTTTTCCTTTTTACTCAAGAAATTATCACTAATAATATAATAATAAAAAGAATAAAATAAAATCACTTCTACACTGAAAAACAAAGAAAATTGGTGGTATGAAATGTTTTCATCATAGACAAATTAAGCCAAGGATACATAAAAATAATGATAATAATGAAGAATGGGCAGAAGAGTAAGACAATGTGGAGATCACCTTCCTCCCCACAAATGTATCAGAAATGCATCTACATGTGGAACAACCCCTACAGAACACCTACTGAATGCTGGCAGAAGACCTCTGCCTGCGCAGGCTCACCCCACATTCCGTACCCCTCCTTCCACCTGGCCTGAGTGAGTCAGAGCCCCCTAATCAGCCGCTCCTTTAACCCCGTCCTGTCTGGGCGGGAACAGACATCCTCAGGCAACCTACATGCAGAGGTGAGGCCAAATCCAAAGCTGAACCCAAGGATCTGTGCGAACAAAGAAGAGAAAGGGAAATCTCTCCCAGCAGCCTCAGGAGAAGCGGATTAAATCTCCACAATCAACTTGATGTACCCTGCATCTATGGAATACCTGAATAGACAACGAATCATCCCAAATAGAGGTGGTGGACTTTGGAAGCAAAGATAAATATATTTTTTCTATTTTGTGAGTGTTTATGTGTATGGTTCTTTGTGTGATTTTGTCTGTATAGCTTTGCTCTTAACATTTGTCCTAGGGTTCTATCTGTCCCGTTTTTTTTTTTTTTTTTTTTTTTTTAGTATACTTTTTAGCACTTGTTATCATTGGTGGATTTGCTTTTTGGTTTGGTTGCTCTCTTCTTTCTTTCTTTCATTTTTAAAATTACTTCAAAAAATTTTAAATTTTAATAATTATTTTTTATTTTAATAATTTTCTTTTCTTTCATCTATCTTTCTTTCTTTCTTTCTTTCTTTCTTTCTTTCTTTCTTTTTCTTTCTTTCTTTTTTTCTCCCTTTTCTTCTGAGCCATGTGGCTGACAGGGTTCTGGTGCTCCGGCTGCTTGTCATGTCAGTGCCTCTAAGGTGGGAGAGCTGAGTTCAGGACACTGGTCCACCAGAGACCTCCTGGCTCCACATAATATCAAATGGAAAAGCTCTCCCATACATCTCCATCTCAACAGTAAGACCCAGCTCCAATCAACAACCAGCAAGCTACAATGCTGGACACCCTAGGCCAAACAACTAGCAAGACAGGAACACAAGCCTACCCATTAGCAGAGAGGCTGCCTAAAATCATAATAAGGTCAAAGACACCCCAAAATACACCACCAGATGTGGTCCTGCACACCAGAAAGACAAGTCCAGCCTCATCCACTAGAACACAGGCACCAGTCCCCACCACCAGGAAGCCTTCACAACCCATTGAACCAGCATCACCCACTGGGGGCAGACACCATAAACAATGGGAACTATGAACTTGCAGCCTGTGAAAAGGAGACTGCAAACACAGTAAGTTAAGTAAAATAAGAAGACAGAGAAACATACAGCAGATGAGGGAGCAAGGTAAAACCCCACCACACCAAACAAATGAACAGGAAATAGGCAGTCAACCTGAAAAAGAATTCAGAGTAATGATAGTAAAGATTATCCAAAATCTTGAAAATAGAATGCAGAAAATACAAAAAACATTTAACAAGGAACTAGAAGAACTAAAGAGCAAACAAACAATGATGAACAACACAATAAATGAAATTAAAAATTCTCTAGAAGGAAGAAATAGCAGAACAACTGAGGCAGGAGAATGGATAAGTGACCTGGAAGATAAAATAGTGGAAATAACTACTGCAGAGCAGAATAAAGAAAAAAGAATGAAAAGAATTGAGGACAGTCTCAGAGACCTCTGGGACAACATTAAATACACCAACATTCGAATTATAGGGGTCCCAGAAGAAGAAGAGAAAAAGAAATGGACAGAGAAAATATTTGAAGACATTATGGTTGAAAAATTCCCTAATATGGGAAAGGAAAGACTTAATCAAGCCCAGGAAGCACAGAGAGTCCCATACAGGATAAATCCAAGGAGAAACATACCAAGATGCATATTAATCAAAGTTTCAAAAATTAAATACCAAGAAAAAATATTAAAAGCAGCAAGGGAAAAACAACAAATAGCATACAAGGGAATCCCCAAAAGGTTAACAACTGATCTTTCAGCAGAAACTCTGCAAGCCAGAAGGGAGTGGCAGGACATATTTAAAGTGATGAAAGGGAAAAACCTACAACCAAGATTACTCCACCCAGCAAGGATCTCATTTAGATTCGACAGAGAAATTAAAACCTATACACAGAAGAAAAAGCTAAAAGAACTCAGCACCACCAAATCAGCTTTACAACAAATGCTAAAGGAACTTCTCTAGGTAGAAAACACAAGAGAAGAAAAAGACCTACAACAACAAACCCAAAACAATTAAGAAAATGGTAATAGGAACATACATATCGATAATTACCTTAAATATAAATAGATTAAATGCTCCAAACAAAAGACATATACTGGCTGAATGGACACAAAAACAAGACCTGTACATATGCTGTCTACAAGAGACCCACTTCAGACCTAGGGACACATACAGACTGAAAGTGAGGCGATGGAGAAAGATATTCCATGCAAATGGAAATCAAAAGAAAGCTGGAGTAGCAATTCTCCTATCAGACAAAATAGACTTTAAAACAAAGACTATTACAAGAGACAAAGAAGGACACTACATAATGATCAAGGGATCAATCCAAGAAGAAGATATAACAATTGTATATATTTATGCACCCAGCATAGGAGCACCTCAATACATAGGTAAATGCTAACAGCCATAAAAGGGGCAATCAATATAACACAATCATAGTAGGGGACTTTAACACCCTACTTTCAACAATGGACAGAATATCCAAAATGAAAATAAATAAGGAAACACAAACTTTAACTGATACATTAAACAAGAGGGACCTAATTGATATTTATAAGACATTCCATGCAAAAACAACAGAATACACTTTCTCCTCAAGTGCTCATGGAATGTTCTCCAGGATAGACCATATCGTGGGTCACAAATAAAGCCTTGAGAACACTCTTGCTCTGTTGGTGGGAATATAAATTGATACAGCCACTGTGGAGAACAGTATTGAGGTTCCTTAAATAACTAAAAATACAACTACCATACGACCCCGTAATCCCAGTACTGGGCATATACCCTGAGAAAACCATAATTCCTAAAGAGTCATGTACCACAATGTTCATTGCACCTTCATTTACAATGGCCAGGACAAGGATGCAACCTAAGTGTCTATCGACAGATGAATGGGTAAAGAAAATGTGTCACATATATACAATGGAATATTACCCAGCCATAAAAAGAAACGAAACTGAGTTATTTGTAGTGAGGTGGATGGACCTAGAGTCTGTCATATAGAGTGAAGTAAGTCAGGAAGAGAAAAACAAATACCATATGCTAACACATATATATGGGATCTAAAAAAGAACAAAACCAAAATGGTTCTGAAGAACCTGGGGCAGGCCAGGAATAAAGACACAGACATAGAGACTGGACTTGAGGACGTGGGGAGTGGGAGGGATAAGCTGGGACGAAGTGAGAGAGTGGCATGGACTTATATATACTACCAAATGTAAAATAGATAGCAAGTGGGAAGTTTCTGCATAGTACAGGGAGATCAGCTTGGTGCTTTGTGACCACCTAGAGGGGTGGGATAGGGAGGGAGGGAGGGGTATGCAAGAAGTAGGAGATATGGGGATATATGTATGTGTATAGCTGATTCACTTTGTTATAAAGCAGAAACTAACACACCATTATAAAGCAATTATACTCCAATAAAGATGTTTAAAAAAATGAATAGTACCTTATCATGAAATAAATAATTGATGAGAAGTAATTCTAGGGATAAAAATGTTATTAAAAGAAATAGAAACTTTGTTTTTTATAACAGCAACATCAGAGTGCATGCTGAATATTTTAAAATATAGTATGACATTATGTGAGTTAAATAGTTTTGCAAGAACACAGCAGAAAAAAGGCACTTGAGCAAAACTATTTCAAACACATTTGCTTTAATAAAGCTTTTTGTATTTTATTATTTTATAATCTTCTATAAAGCTATTTGCCTCGTGATGCTAATACAGTAACTTCATATTTTAGATGTGAGTTTCCTTTTATAATGGGTACTAATTGGTTAGCAGCTACACATATAAACACAGACTTTCCTATTGCTGTAAAATTCACCAGTTCAATTAGATGACTCTTACGCCTCTTAAAAGGTCTTTTACATGTTCAAATTAAGGGGTAAATCTAAGGTTTTTGTGTGTATTCATTAATATAAATATATTTTTTCAAATATCTTATGCATTTATTTTTACTCAGTTATGGAAATTTTCAAAAATATACAAAATAGAATAAGATAATGAATCCCCAGATACCTATTGCCAGCTTTAAAAAATCAGCACGTTGGGCATCCCCGGTGGCGCAGTGGTTAAGAGTCCGCATGCCGATGCAGGGGACACGGGTTCGTGCCCCGGTCCGAGAAGATCCCACATGTTGCGGAGCGGCTGGGCCCGTGAGCCATGGCCGCTGAGCCTGCGCGTCCGGAGCCTGTGCTCCGCAATGGGAGAGGCCACAACAGTGAGAGGCCCGCGTACAGAAAAAAAAAAAAAAAAAAAAAAAGCAGCACGTTTTTGTCAATATTGTTTCATGTATCTCCTCCCAATATATTTGTTTGTATCACTCCACATTTCACAGCCATGTCTGTGGTGACTTAACTTGCTTCCTGGCCTCTGGAACTACATCAGAAGTTCACATCATTTTAGTGGTTCCAGAGCTAGGTTATTTCAACTGCCACTACATTCTCTACTGATGTAGACACTCTCTTTAGAAGCTGCAGAAGCTCCAGCTTACCACGGGCTGCCTAAAAATGTTGATACAAAATGCAGAAGGGAAGGAAAGGAAATATCCAATGAAACACAAAATAAAGTTGGAGGACTTAGGCTAGCAGATATCAAGACTATCTGAAAGTGATTTGTTATAAACCTGTGTATGTTAGTGTAGACAGACAAACAGACAAATACAATAGAATAGAAAGTCCAGAAATAGTCTTAAACATACATGGTCACTTAGTTTGCTACAAAGATGTCAATAAAACTCAATGGGAAAAGATCTTTTCAGAAACTATTGATTATGTATAATGAAATAATTATACTTAACTTCTATGACATACAAAAATATTAATTAAAAATGGATGATAATGGTGAATTGGAAAGTTAAAATAATAATGTTCCAGGAGAAAAACATGGGAATATATCTTTATAACCTTGGGATAGGGACATATTTTTTTTTGAAAGCAGGACACAAAATTCACCAACTTTAAAGGAAGATTCTTGAATTGGATTACATTAAGATTAGGAAATATTGCATACCATTTAAAGTAAAAACAAAGTCATAAAATGGGACAGGATATTTAACAATGAACTGATAAAGAACTTATATCCAGAATTTATAAAGAACTTCTAAGCATCAATAATGAAAAGACAGAGATTATGAAAGAGAAATGTGTAAACAGACCTCAATAGGCACATTGCAAAAGAGCATAACAAAATGTTCGAAAATATGAAAATACATTCAAACTCATTGTTCACCAAGGAGATGCAAATTAAAACCTCAATGTTATATACTTTTATGTCCATAAAATTGTTGTTTATTTAAAAATTCATAATACAAAGTGTTAGCAAAGATTTGAAATAGTTCCAATTCTGGTTCCCTACTGGTGGAATATAAATTAGTATATCAACTTTGGAAAACTCTTTGGTGGCATCTGCCAAAGGGGAAAATATACATAATATAAAACTCAGAAATCTCACACTTTGGTGTGTATTTTTGTCTATGTCTATATCTATATCTTAAACAACAAAAGACATAAAAAATTTCAGAGTAGAATGATATTTGTGCAACTGAAATTTTCAAGGGACTTAAATGTCCATCAACAATAGAATATAAATTGTGGATTATTCATACAATGGAATTCTGTACCATAATAAGAAAATAAATGACTATTGTTACCTAAGGGTTAAAACTCAAAATATTGATTGTGAAATGATAGACACAAAATAACACATAGTGATTCAACCTATTTACAGAATGATTTAAGACAGGCAAAATTAAGTAATGGTTTTAGTAGTAGTAATATCAGTTACTTTTGGGGAGGAAAATTGGTTTAGTGACCTGGATAGAGAGATAAAGTGATTTTTCCATTTATTTATCTGGGTGGTACATTTGTGTCTTTACTTTGTGGTGATAAATAAAATTTACACTTAAGAGTTTTTCAACCATTTTATGTTTATGTTAGGTAGAAATAAAAAGTTTACAAAACTAATGTTTTAAATAATTTACCTGTTGGGTTGTGTTAAATTCTGCTTACATAATCATTTCTAAATGGAAGGCATTACAGGAAAATGAGCAGTCTTTTTTTCTTGGTTTCACCACCATCCCAGGACATATGCATATATTCTTTGAGAAGTGAGAATTTTTAAATGTCTAAAGAGTTTTGAATATAACCTCAGATTTCCCCAGATGCACTGCTTTGAAATGAATGCTGGTAACTTGAGGATTCAAAGACTTTTCGTTTATTACCAGAGACTCAATTTTGTTAGTTATAAATAGGCTTCTCAGCTTGTATCTGTCATTTTAGTCTTCCCAGATGACATTCCAGCAATGTTGTGCCTTCTTCTGATTGGGGTATAGTCACACCTCTCTATTCCCCTATACTCATCAATTGCCTCATCTAGTGATAAACCTGTGAGTTAAACTATCCTTTTCACAAAATCTGGCCTGATATATATCCTTCTTAGAATTTTCCAAAATGAGTCTATTTAAAAAGATTCTCTCCTTTCAAAATGACAGACTATCAACTCAAATATTCCTGTATAGGTGAATAAACCCATGACAACTTTGGTTCCTCAACTTAATTATCAGTTCCATATTTCTTAGATGGTGGAACCGAGTGGTGAAATTGATTGGTAATTTTAAATGAGATTCACATACATAAAAGCAAAAGCTATATAAAAAGCTAATTTATAATTATTCAAAGAGATATAAGGCAGGAAATACTCATGAAACTAGGCGTGTATTTTTAATTAAATGGGTAACTCAAATACTTATAGTGTCTTTGCAGGATTTTTGGAGGAGAATTCTTAATTGATTTCTCAGCTTTATCTTCCCTATATCATGAAGCTTTTTTAGAATACATATTTAACATTGTAAATTCTATCCTTATTTGAAAAAAATTTAAATATGAAAAACATAAAATTATGTTAACATAGTAAATTACTAAAATCTATTCCTTATTTCTGTATGGAAAGGAGTGCTAAAATGATTCCTTATACAAGTACCAAATATGCTAGGTATGCTACTGAAATATAATATATTTAAAATTACATTAAATATACTTAGTCCAAAAATTTATATTAAGGATATATAAAACTTTGTAAGTTGGAATAGAGAGTATTCACTAAAATCGGACACACACTTTTGTTCATGAATAAGAAGTCCTACATATCTTTAAGATGTTAAATCTCCCCAAAGTACACTTTTTAACATGATTCCAATTAGAACAGACTCTGTGGGGAGTGAATTGGCCCACATAGTATGATTTACTATGATACTGGAAATAAATGATCTCTATTCTCTTGGGTTCTACATTTGTCTCTATGAATTTCCTTTCTTTATCCTATATATATATAAAAAAATAGGTCTAGATTCTTCAGTATTCAATGGAGAGGTCCTTGGAAGTTACTGATTTGAGCATAAGCCATTATCAGAGAGTCTTTTACAATTTCTTTCTCTAACAATGCAGCATTTGCTTTATCAAGCATATCATAGATAAATGATTTGTGAAGAGCAGTTAAAACATATAATACAGGCCTGTGGCATTGTAGTCATTAGCAGTTCAAGTCTCTTAAGTCTCTAGTCCTTCAGAATTCTTTTTTCATTTGGGCTTATTTTAAAAAGAATTTGGATTGGTTATTCATAAGCCAAAACTTTCTGGCCTTTGTCTTATTTCTGTTGTTTGCTTTTTTTTGCTTTTCCTTCTTTAAATATTATTCCTGAATTACATTTAATAATAATTTATATAATTTAATTTTAGTAAATATACAATATATATTTAATAAATATATATTATAAATATATTTAATAATATTTAATGATGTTTAGGAATCATTTAATAATGATACTTACTATGGTATGAGTTTCCTACAGAATGCTTTGAAATGCACTCAGCCACTAAAATTCAACTTCCCAGTGAAGCTCAAACTCATGATACTATTATAGTTTCAAGAAGTATATAAATGTTTTTAAAAGATAGATATAAACATCTATCTTTATCTATATCTATGTTTATATTATCTACACTTATACCTATATTTATAAAAATCAACACTAGCAGTAAATCAACTCACATTTAGTGAGCCTCTAATTCATGTCAGTTACCATACTAGGCATCGTGAGCAACACAAAAATGAAAAAAGACATGCTTACTGCTCTTAGAATTTTATGGCTGCATTTGGAATAGAGCAAAGCAGTTTCTCATGGTTGTGAAAGCAAGTCATTTTACCCAACATATGTTATTTTTACATGTATTTAGTGTAATTTTAACTTGAAATGCATGAGAGAATAATTTATAATTTGGGATGCTGTTTTGCCAGAAACAACTTGGAGGCATTTCAAAGTATCTTGTGAAAATGCTATATATGCTTTCCATGCTGAAAATATGACAATCTTTGTAATTGAGTCTTTCTGGGTCATATGTATTAATAAGGAAACAAAATAGTTCAAGAAACTGTAGTAATCATAATTTTTATAAATGTACTTTTTTCTGTGCACTATCAGAAAAAAAAATGTTCTTTTTTAGTGTTTGCTGACACTTGCCTATAGGCAAACTATTAGTGCAATCAGTTAGGCCAAAACATCAATCATAGCTCCTTTTTTTTTTAAGGTTCATATGTTTTTTAAAAAATACATTTATTTTTAGTTGCATTGCGTCTTCATTGCTGCACGCGGGCTTTCTCCAGTTGCAGCTAGTGGGGGCTACTCTTCATTGCAGTGTGCAGGCTTCTCACTGTGGTGGCTTCTCTTGTTGTGGAGCACAGGCTTCAGTAGCTGTGGCACGTGGGCTCAGTAGTTGTGGCTCACATGCCCTAGAGCGCAGGCTCAGTAGTTGTGGCGCAAGGGCTTAGTTGTTTCTCCGCATGTGGGATCTTCCTGGACCAGGGCTTGAACCTGTGTCCCCTGCATTGGCAGGCAGGTTCTTAACCACTGCACCACCAGGGAAGTCCCATAGCTACTTTTTAAGACAACATTCTGGAGCTTTTATGAATATTCTTAGGATATGACAATCTATTATTTAAGAATTCTCCTATTCCACTGGAGCCCACTTCCATATTTAATAATAGAGAATCAATAGTTTTTCTTTAAGAATTAAATATAATACATACTTCTCAGAACTTTATTTCCTATGTATACAATTTGAATAAAAGTTCACTGTTTTTAGCCCGAACATGTCGATATAAAATACATAGTCTCGGGGAGGAGCTTCAAGATGGCGGAAGAGTAAGAGGCGGTGATCACCTTCCTCCCCACAGATACATCAGAAATACATCTAGACGTGGAACTGCTCCTTTAGAACACCTACTGAACGCTGGCAGAGGACCTCAGACCTCCCAAAAGGAAAGAAACCCCCCCACGTACCTGGGTAAGGGAAAAGAAAAAAGAATAAACAGAGACAAAAGAATAGGGATGGGACCTGCACCACTGGGAGGGAGCTGAGAAGAGGAAAGGTTTCCACACACTAGGAAGCCCCTTCGTGGGCGGAGACTGTGGGTGGCGGAGCGGGGAAGCTTCAGAGCCGCGGAGGAGAGTGCAGCAACAGGGGTGCGGAGGGCAAAGCGAAGAGATTCCCGCACAGAGAATCAGTGCCGACCAGCACTCACCAGCCCGAGAGGCTTGCCTGCTCACCCGCCGGGGCGGGCGGGGCTGGGAGCTAAGGCTCGGGCTTAGGTCGGATCCCAGGGAGAGGGCTGGGGTTGGCAGCGTGAACACAGCCTGAAGGGGGCTGGTGCACCACAGCTAGCCGGGAGGGAGTTTGGGGAAAAGTCTGGACCTGCCGAAGAGGCAAGAGACTTTTTATTGCCTCTTTGTTTCCTGGTGCCCGAGGAGAGGGGATTAAGAGCACCGCTTAAAGGAGCTCCAGAGACGGGCGCGAGCCGCAGCTAAACAGTGCAGACCCCAGAGACGGGCATGAGACGCTACGGCTGCTGCTGCCGCCACCAAGAAACCTGTGTGCAAGCACAGGTCACTATCCACACCTCCCCTCCCAGGAGCCTGTGCAGCCCGCCACTGCCAGGGTCCCGTGATCCAGGGGCAACTTCCCCGGGAGAACACACGGCGGAGCTCAGGCTGGTGCAACATCCCACTGGCATCTGCCACTGCAAGCTTGCCCCTCATCCGTACCCCTCCCTCCCCATGGCCTGAGTGAGCCAGATCCCCTGAATCAGCTGCTCCTTTAACCCAGTCCTGTCTTAGCGAAGAACAGATGCCCTCAGGTGACCTACACGCAGAGGCGGGTCCAAATCCAAAGCTGAACCCCGGGAGCTGTGTGAACAAAGAAGAGAAAGGGAAATTACTCCCAGCAGTCTCAGGAGCAGCAGATTAAATCTCCACAATCAACTTGATGTACCCTGCATCTGTGGAATACCTGAATAGACAATGAATCATCCCAAATTGAGGAGGTGGACTTTGGGAGCAACGATATATATATTTTTTCCCTTTTTCTCTTTTTGTGACTGTGTATGTGTATGCTTCTGTGTGAGAGTTTGTCTGTATAGCTTTGCTTTTACCATTTGTCTTAGGGTTCTGTCTGTCTGTTGTGTTTTTTTTTTTTTACTTAAAAAGATTTTTTTTTCCTAATAATTATTTTTTATTTTAATTAGTTTTTAAATTTTATTTTATCTTCTTTCTTTCTTTCTTTTCTCCCTTTTATTCTCAGCTGTGTGGAGGACAGGCTCTTGGTGCTCCAGCCAGACGTCAGGGCTGTGCCTCTGAGGTGGGAGAGCCAAGTTCAGGACACTGGTCCACAAGAGACCTCCCAGCTCCATGTAATATCAAAAGGTGAAAATCTCCCAGAGATCTCCATCTCAACACCAGCACCCAGCTTCACTCAACGACCAGCAAGCTAGAGTACAGGACACCCTATGCAAAAAACAACTATCAAGACAGGAACACACCCCATCCATTAGCACAGAGGCTGCCTAAAATCATAAGGCCACAGACACCCCAAAACACACCACCAGACATGGACATGCCCACCAGAAACACAAGATCCAGCCTCATCCACCAGAACACAGGCACTAGTCTCCTCCACCAGGAAGCCTACACAACCCACTGAACCAAACTTACCCAACTGGGGACAGACACCAAAAACAACGGAAACTACGAACCTGCAGCCTGCGAAAAGGAGACCCCAAACATAGTAGGTTAAGCAAAATGAGAAGACAGAGAAACACACAGCGGATGAAGGAGCAAGGCAAAAACCCACCAGACCTAACAAATGAAGAGGAAATAGGCAGTCTATCTGAAAAAGAATTCAGAATAAAGAGAGTAAAGATGATCCAAAATCTTGGAAATAGAATGGAGAAAATACAAGAAACGTTTAACAAGAACCTAGAACAACTAAAGAGCAAACAGACAGAGATGAGCAACACAATAAGTGAAATTAAAAATTCCTAGAAGGGATCAATAGCAGAATAACAGAGGCAGAAGAATGGATAAGTGACCTGGATGATAAAATAGTGGAAATAGCTACTGCAGAGCAGAATAAAGAAAAAAGAATGAAAAGAATTGAGGACAATCTCAGAGACCTCTGGGACAATATTAAACACACCAACATTCGAATTTTAGGGGTCCCAGAAGAAGAAAAAGAGAAAAAGAAAGGGATTGAGAAAATATTTGAAGAGACTATAGTTGAAAATTTCCCTAATATGGGAAAGGAAATAGTTAACCAAGTCCAGGAAGCACAGAGAGTCCCATACAGGATAAATCCAAGGAGAAACACACCAAGACACATATTAATCCAACTATCAAAAGTTAAATATCAAGAACAAATATTAAAAGCAGCAAGGGAAAAACAAGTAACACATAAGGGAATCCCCAAAAGGTTAACAGCTGATCTTTCAGCAGAAACTCTGCAAGCCAGAAGGGAGTGGCAGGACATATTTAAATTGATGAAAGAGAAAAACCTACAACTAAGATTACTCTACCCAGCAAGGATCTCATTCAGATTTGACTGCGAAATTAAAAGCTTTACAGACAAACAAAAGCTAAGAGAATTCAGCACCATCAAACCAACTTTACAACAAATGCTAAAGGAACTTCTCTAGGTAGAAAACACAAGAGAAGAAAAAGGCCTACAACAACAAACCCAAAACAATTAAGAAAATGGTAATAGGAACATACATATCGATAATTACCTTAAATGTAAATGGATTAAATGCTCCAACCAAAAGAGAGAGTGGCTGAATGGATACAAAAACAAGATCTGTATATATGCTGTCTACAAGAGACCCACTTCAGACCTAGGGAAACATACAGACTGAAAGTGAGGGGATGGAAAAAGATATTCCATGCAAATGGAAATCAAAAGAAAGCTGGAGTAGCAATTCTCATATCAGAAAAAATAGACTTTAAAACAAAGACTATTAGAAGAGACAAAGAAGGATACTACATGATGATCAAGGGATTGATCCAAGAAGAAGATAGAAAAATTGTAAATATTTATGCACCCAGCAAAGGATACTGTTAAATAGCATATTTACTGTATAGGATAAATGCTGGATAGGATTTATCCTATCCAATATTTATCCATAGGATAAATACTGTTAGTATTTGCCTCAATACATAAGGCAAATACTAACAGACATAAAAGAGGAAATTGACAGTAACACAATCATAGTAGGGGACCTTAACACCCCACTTTCACAAATGGACAGATCATCCAAAATGAAAATAAATAAGGAAACACAAGCTTTAAATGATACATTAAACTAGATGGACTTAATTGATATTTATAGGACATTCTATCCAAAAACCACAGAATACACATTCTTCTCAAGTGCTCATGGAACATTCTCCAAGACAGATCATATCTTGATCACAAATCAAGCCTTGGTAAATTTAAGAAAATTGAAATCGTATCAAGTATCTTTTCCAACCACAGTGCTATGAGACTAGATATCAATTACAGGAAAAATCTGGAAGAAATACAAACACATGGAGGCTGAACAACACACTGCTTAATAACCAAGAGATCACTGAAGAAATCAAAGAGGAAATCAAAAAATACCTAGGGCTTCCCTGGTGGCGCAGTGGTTGAGAGTCCGCCTGCTGATGCAGGGGATGCGGGTTCATGCCCCAGTCCAGGAGGATTCCACGTGCCGCGGAGCGGCTGGGCCCGAGAGCCATGGATGCTGGGCCTGCACCTCCGGAGCCTGTGCTCTGCAATGGGAGAGGCCACAACAGTGAGCAACCCGTGTACCACAAAAAACAAACAAACAAACAAACAAACAAAAACCCTAGAAACAAATGACAATGAAAACACAAGGAACCAAAACCTATGGGATTCAGCAAAAGCAGTTCTAAGAGGGAAGTTTATAGCTATACAAGCCTACCTTAAGAAACAAGAAACACCTCAAATAAACAACCTAACCTTACACCAAAAGCAATTAGAGAAAGAAGAACAAAAAACCCCAAAGTTAGCAGAAGGAAAGAAATCATAAATATCAGATCAGAAATAAATGAAAAAGAAATGAAGGAAATGATAGCAAAGATCAATAAAACTAAAAACTGGTTCTTTGAGAAGATAAAATTGATAAACCATTAGCCAGACTTATCAAGAAAAAAAGGGAGAAGACTCAACCAGTAGAATTAGAAATGAAGAAGAAGTAATAAGTGACACTGCAGAAATACAAAGGATCATGAGAGATTACTACAAGCAACTATAAGCCAGTAAAATGGACAACCTGGAAGAAATGGACAAATTCTTAGAAATGCACAACTTTCTGAGACTGAACCAGGAAGAAATAGAAAATATGAACAGACCAATCACAAGCACTGAAATTGAAACTGTGATTAAAAATCTTCCAACAAACAAAAGACCAGCACCAGAAGGCTTCACAGGCAAATTCTATCAAACATTTAGAGAAGAGTAAAGACCTATCCTTCTCAATCTCTTCCAAAATATAGCAGAGGGAGGAACACTCCCAAACTCATTCTACGAGGCCACCAACACTCTGATACCAAAACCAGACAACGATGTCACAAAGAAAGAAATCTACAGGCCAATATCACTGATGAACATAGATGCAAAAATTCTCAACAAAATACTAGCAAACAGAATCCAACAGCACATTAAAAGGATCATAAACTATGATCAAGTGGGGTTTATACCAGGAATGCAAAGATTCTTCAATACACGCAAATCAATCAATGTGATACACCATATTAACAAATTGAAGGAGAAAAACCATATGATCATCTCAATAGATGCAGAGAAAGCTTTTGACAAAATTCAATACCCATTTATGATAAAAACCCTGCAGAGAGTAGGCATAGAGGGAACTTTCCTCAACATAATAGAAGCCATATATGACAAACCCACTGCCAACATTGTTCTCAATGGTGAAAAATTGAAACCATTTCCACTAAGATCAGGAACAAGACAAGGTTGCCCACTCTCACCACTATTATTCAACATAGTTTTGGAAGTTGTAGCCACAGCAATCAGAGAAGAAAAATAAATAAAAGGAATCCACATTGGAAAAGATGAAGTGAAGCTGTCACTGTTTGCAGATGACATGATACTTTACATAGAGAATCCTAAAAATGCTACCAGAAAACTACTAGAGCTAATCAATGAATTTGGTAAAGTAGCAGGATAAAAAATTAATGCACAGAAATCTCTTGCATTCCTACACACTAATGATGAAAAATCTGAAAGTGAAATTAAGAAAACACTCCCATTTACCATTGCAACCAAAAGGATAAAATGTCTAGGAATAAACCTATCCAAGGAGACAAAAACCTGTATGCAGAAAATTATAAGGCACTGATGAAAGAAATTAAAGGTGATACAAAGAGATGGAGAGATATACCATGTCCTTGGATTGGAAGAATCAACATTGTGAAAATGACTCAACATTGTGAAAATGACCCAAAGCAATCTACAGATTCAGTGCAATCCCTATCAAACTACCACTTACAATTTTTACAGAACTAGAACAAAAAATTTCACAATTTGTGTGGAAACACAAAAGACCTGAATAGCCAAAGCAATCTCAAGAAAGAAAAACGGAGCTGGAGGAATCAGGCTCCCTGACTTCAGTCTATACTACAAAGCTACAGTAATCAAGACAGTACGGTGATGGCACAAACACAGAAATATAGATCAATGAAACAGGATAGAAAGCCCAGAGATAAACCCATGCACATATGGTCACCTTATCTTTGATAAAGGAGGCAAGAATATATAGTGGAGAAAAGACAGCCTCTTAAGGAAGTGGTGATGGGAAAACTGGACGGCTGCATGTAAAAGAATGAAAGTAGAACACTCCCTAACACCATACACAAAAATAAGCTCAAAATGTATTAAAGACCTAAATGTAAGGCCAGACACCGTCAAACTCTTAGAGGGAAACATAGGCAGAACACTCTATGACATAAATGACAGCAAGATCCTTTTTGACCCACCTCCTTGAGAAATGGAAATAAAAAAACAAAAATAAACAAATGGGACCTAATGAAACTTAAAAGCTTTTGCACAGCAAAGGAAACCATAAACAAGACGAAAAGGCAACCCTCAGAATGGGAGAAAATATTTGTAAATGAAGCAACTGGCAAAGATTAATCTCCAAAACATACAAGAAACTCATGCAGCTCAATATCAAAAAAACAAACAACCCAATCCAAAAATGGGCAGAAGACCTTAATAGGCATTTCTCCAAAGAAGATATACAGATTCCCAACAAACACATGAAAGAATGCTCAACATCATTAATCATTAGAGAAATGCAAATCAAAACTACAATGAGATATCATCTCACAGTGTTCAGAATGGTCATCATCAAAAATTCTACAAACAATAAATGCTGGAGAGGGTGTGGAGAAAAGGGAACACTCTTGCACTGTTGGTGGGAATGTAAATTGATACAGCCACTATGGAGAACAGTATGGAAGTTCCTTAAAAGACTGAAAATAGAACTACCATATGACACTGCAATCCCACTACTGGGCATATACCCTGAGGAATCCATAATTCAAAAAGAGTCTTGTACAAAAATGTTCATTGCAGCTCTATTTACGATAGCCAGGACATGGAAGCAACCTAAGTGTCCATCAACAGATGAATGGATAAAGAGGATGTGGCACATATACACATTGGAATATTACTCAACCATAAAAAGGAACGAAACTGAGTTATTTGTAGTGAGGTAGATCGACCTAGAGACTGTCATACAGTGAAGTAAGTCAGAAAGAGAAAAACAAATATCGTATGTTAACACATATATATGGAATCTAAAGAAAAATAAAAGAAAATGGTCAGAATAACCTAGGGGCAAGACGGGAATAAAGATGCAGACCTATTAGAGAATGGACTTGAGGATATAGGGAGGGGGAAACGTAAGCTGGGATAAAGTGAGAGAGTGGCATGGACATATATACACTACCAAACGTAAAATAGATAGCTAGTGGGAAGCAACCGCATAGAACAGGGAGATCAGCTCTGCGCTTTGTGACCAACTAGAGGGGTGGGGTAGGGAGGGTGGGAGGGAGGGAGTTGCAAGAGGACAGAGATATGGGGACATATATATATGTATAACTGATTCACTTTGTTATAGAGCAGAAACTGACACACCATTGTAAAGCAATTATACTCTAATAAAGATGTTAAAAAAAAATACATAGTCTATACAATGTCCTCCACAAACCACATCAGCCATAACTAAATGAAATAAAATCTAACAATGCCCAACTAGACTTTGGTTCACACAAAAACATATTTTTTAGTGAGTTTTCCTGCTACTCTCTTGCATATCTCCAATCAACTTGCTCTCCTCCTATCTGCCATTGAGCATGTGGCTCTCGCCACTGGTATGGTTCCTCTTGACAGGTGCAACAGTCTCTTTCTAAACACCATTGTTATTCTTGTCTAGATGACAACACTCATTATTTCTCCCCACTCTCTCTTTTTCCCTCCTTTCTCCCTCCCCTTTCCTGTCTCTCACCTCCCTGTCATTACATTCTTCCATCAGGAATAGAAAATCCACTGCAGTCTCTTAAAGGACAGTTAAGTCTCCCCTTGTTGACTACTGCTATGTCACTGTCCATTGATGACAGTGTCATCATGGTGTCCAGGTTGTATGGTAGTTCTCAGAGAAATAAGAAAGTGCATCTTTACTTTTTCTTTTTCTTAGGCAGTTTCAACATAGTATGTTTTTATGAGTGGCTAAGGGTTTATAGTTTTATTTTTGTGTTTTTTTTTAAAGTTTTGCTTACATATACCCCTGTATCCCAGTATGTTTTTTGCTGAATTACGGATTTACTCATAGGTCTCAGGTCTTTATTTCCTGGGTGGGTCCTTTCCTAAGAGACAGCACATTTGCAGTCACATCAACTTTCTTGGATCAATATACCAGTTTAGCAACAAGCCTAGGTATACCTAAATCCTACTATTGGTCATAACTTACTCAATCTTTAATCTCTTCCAACATATTGTTTTTTGGAAGGGGGAAATATCAAAGTATATCAATGTCAAATAGAGGATACGCTTAGGTATATTTCTTTAGAGATTTACTCAGTTGTAATGCTCCAAACTGGTAGTTATCATTTCCTAAACAGTTTTCATTCCTTGTTATATATATTGCAGCTACTTCTTGGGGCATAAAAGAACATCACTGGTTTATAACATAATCAATGTCAAATTTGTCTTAATATTTTCATTATCTTCTCAATAATGATATTCTGTTTCAACTTGAATTTTAACTACTGAAAAGTAATGTTAGTGATATTCATAGAAAAGTAAAATTTACCATTTTCTCAGTAATATGAATTCTGATAGCAATAACATAGCATATAAGTCACTAGAAAAGTATAAAGAAGATTCAGAAGGTAGAGAAAAAACCCTAAAATTCCTTAAATATAAATTGTAATAATTGATGGACATTGGTGTATACGAGTTACATTTGTTTGAACAATGACATTTTAGTATTTATATGTTCAACATTTGGTATACTGCTTATATTTCAGTATAGAAAGAAATCATTCTAAACTGCCTGTTTTTCTCCCACAATGGTATATCATATTACAAAGTCATTAATTTTTTTAATCAAACACCCTGCTACGGAGTTTTATAAAGCAATCCTTTTATTTAAAGTTTCTTACTAGTGAATATTGCAGCCCTCTCAAACTTTTTTTTAGTTTCCCCTTGAACATTTAACAGCACCAAAAGCAAAAAAGGAAAATGTAAAAACAACAACGACACACTTCAGTTACAGCAGCATAATTCACACAGACTCTCAGGAAAAATATTAATAAAAAATCTACTCTGTGAAAATAATTGGTTTTGTAAATGTTTATGGCACTTGTTACCTAAGAGTCTACACATAATGGTCATGTATTTTAAGTAATATAAAAATATGGTTGTTTGTGTTGATGTTTTCATAATTTCTTCCTTTTTACTTGTTTCAAATTGATGTTCTTATACAGAATGTCTAAGGACAACAACTAAAAACAAATGTAAAGTGAAAAGAAATTATGGATGTAAAGAAAGAGACCTAGGTATACGAGTGCATTAAGGAGACTTGGGAGGAATAAAGGGATCATTTATGGGCAGTAGAGAACCCATGGCATTGCACATTTATGCTCTGCTAAACTGCACAGTGTTGAAAAGGATTTTCAAACAAATTCTTGTATCAACTTTGAACTGATGTTTATATTAATTCTTCTTTTTTTCAGGGTACTTGGAAAATGAATTTTTCATTAACATTAATACAGACTGTTTAGAATAGTTGCTAAATTGACAGGTACTACATTTTGTCTTTTATAATGTGCCTTTCCTAGAACAGTTATTTCGTTTAGTATATTTACAGTAATCTATTCTTTCTTTTTCCCATTGGCCAGCCTGGTATAATAAACTTAATTTGTCCTAATTCTAATTGTGTTTGAACTTAATTTGTCCTAATTTTAATTGGGTTTGAAAGTTTCAGTACTATATCACTTTCTTTTAAAAAACATATGTTTATTATAACAAGGCACTCCTTGCCATTTAGATTCAAAAGAAGAAAACATTTACTGTAACAGATTTTACACTATGAACACCTGTCAAATTGTTTGGGTACAAAATATCAGTTTTTTAAAAAAAAATCTTAAAAAGTAATGTAGGGCTTCCCTTGTGGTGCAGTGGTTGAGAGTCTGCCTGCCGATGCAGGGGACACAGGTTCGTGCCCTGGTCCGGGAAGATCCTACATGCCGCGGAGCGGCAGGGCCTGTGAGCCATGGCCGCTGAGCCTGCGCTTCCGAAGCCTGTGCTCCATAACGGAAGAGGCCACAGCAGTGAGAGGCCCGCGTACCGCAAAAAAAAAAAATAATAATAATGTATACTAAATCTCTCAATTCCATAATAGGTGGGTGGTTGTTCTAAGTTTTCTCTCCACAATAGCTTAAAAAAGCATTTGAGCAAAGATCCAGATACATCCAGTTTAAACGTGATTGTTTGAAATTATTTCATTCTTTCTTCATATCTCTTGTTGTACATGATAATGTTGATCCTGCTGTTTCATTGTCAGGATATGGCTTGATACTTTAAGAACCAGTGTGTGATGAAAATTTTTTTAAAAAGAGAGAATAATTTAAATGATATATTTCCATCAAGGCAAACATGGTGTATATGTATATATATATATATATGACTTATATACATAAAGAAAATTGTATATGACTATATACAGATATGAATTTATACTGTATTAATCAATGATTATGTATTCAAATTAATTTTAAGTTATGAGGGATACTTAAAGATAAGTTAGAAAAGTAAATTAATAAAAAATTTACTGAAAAAAACCCATAGAAATAGAAGAGAAAGACTTAAGTCTTTAATTGTCATCTATCTCCAATAATTAAAAAATCTATAGCTTTGCTACAGGACTTTCTTCTGAGTCCCAACGATATATAATCAACTATCACTGGATATACCACATAAAACTCAAAATAAATTTGTAAGAGACCACTGCATGTATTGGTACATTTTATACTTTATTATACCTATTCCTTATTATGAACTTGCATTTTAAAAAGAGCTTACATTGTAAAGCACTTACTAACTTGAAAGCATACTTTTAATCAATGTTAGAAATGTTCAACCCCATGAGATCAGTCCTCTTATTATCTATATTTGATTGATGTGGAAATTGATTTAAAGATACATTCATTAATTTGCCCCAGACTACACAACCAGTAATCTTTAGGAAGATAGCAGTAGTCTCTAAGGAGAAAAATTAAATATCCCCTTTGTTCCTTGCTTTTCTTCTAAACCAGGTGACCACTAAGGCAAAAGGATGCTAGACAGACGCTACATCATTGACTTTGTTCATGATTAAAGTCTAAGTTGGAGGACATGGCTTATGTTTACAGGCAAGTAGAAATACTCATAATAAACTCCAGGGTTGGGCAGTGATGGACTAAGGCAGATCTCAACTTTGAAGGAACTTTAACCCAGTTAAACTGATTCAGGTCATGGAGGAGTGAAGGAGACAGCTTGCTCACTTCAAAGAAATTACTACCAAGAGGAAACTTAGGTGCAACCAAACTATACATTCCCACTGTATCATTTCAAAATTTACAGTATGATTTTCTACCTCTCTAGGGAGAAAATGAGTAAAGGATCAGAGAAAGGCTAAAGGAGTAAAACAAAGTTCTTTACACATGGAAGTGGGGCGGAACTCCAGAAGTAAAGAAGAGTTGTTTCCTAAGTGTGATTATTTCACATTGTTTTCCCTTTTTACACTTTTCTGCCTTCCCTTTATGTTCAGGTGATGACTCTGCCTCATACTTCATCAAGAAATATTAATAGCTAACACTTACACTTACCTGGGGCCAGACACTGAGATTTGCATACATTAAGTCTTTAATGCAATGGAAGCACTCAGGCAGAAACTGCATAATGCCAAATCTGCAAACTTCCCTTCCTACTTAACGTAATCTTCGTTCTTTATTGTTCCAGTTTATAAACTTTTCTGCTTCTATGACAGGTCAAACATACCCCTCCAAAGCCATGCTCATGCTTTGCATCAATCTGCCTTTATTTTCTCCAGAACTTTGCTCCTGAAACTATGTTATTTTTATGACTAAATCTTTTATAATGTCCTTACTCCTCAGTCACAAATATCGCCTCTCCATTCATAAAAATAATTTCCCTCAGATTTTATAATTGAAGGGGTGACAGAACTCTGTTGCCGTTTCCTCATCTCTTTTTTGGCATTGATCTAGCCCCAAATAACTTCCCTGTCAGCCACCCCAATAAAATTAATCCTGTCAGATGTGTCAGGGTGTCAGCTTCCATAATGTAAAACCCTGTGAACGTTTTTCTTTTGGCATATTCCTTAAACTTAGCATCGTTTTGCCTCACTTAGAACTTTATGTCTCTCAGTACAGGTTTCTTTTTTGATGTGATGTTTCTTTTGATGTGACGTGACAGTATTTTCTTTTTTTTCACTGACCACTTCTTAAATCTCTTTGCTGAATCCTCTATCTCGTAATTAAAACTCAATGTTGAGATGTTCCAGAGCACACTTCTAGGCCCTCCTCCTAAAGGCATCTATGTACACGTGTTTTTAAACTATTTGTCTCTTGAAGCCTTCTACTATATGTCTCAAAACACTTTTTCTAGCTATTTCCTTTGATATTAGCACACATCATACATAATACGTGATTGCCCTTCCCTCAGACCTGCTTCTCCCCACATTCTTCCTATCTTACCAGATGGCTCTACCATCTACACAGACACCAAAGCAAAAACTCATGAGGTCTTGATTCTTCTTTTTAACTGAACTGTCATGTCCAGTACAAACACAAGTCCTTTCAGTTCCATCAAAACATAACTCAAACCCATCTTCCTTCCATCTCCACTGCCACCTTTCTGGTCTAAGTAACATGAATTACAGCAATAGCCATATAACTGGATTCTCTGCTGTGTCTTCCCTATTTTTGCAATCAGTCAGTTCTTCACAGGATTTTAAGAATGACCATTTAAAAATGTATTTTGTTACTTCTGTCTTAAAAATCCTGCTAATTAGAGAAAAATATAGACAACTTTTTAAGAGTTATATGATTCCAGTTATTTAGCCACTGAGTAAATTTGGGCTTTCACATAACCTCATATCCTTTGGCACCCATATATGCTCATATAGGCCTTCCCTGGCCACCTATTCTATAGTATTCCACCCATCAAGTCACTCTGATACATCATTAAGTTTCTTCATAACACTTATTTACTCTCTGCAGTTAGTGTTTTGGTGTATTTTCCTTTGTTTACATATTTTGTTTGTCTCTTCCCACTAGAATATAAGATCTAAAATGGCAAGAACATTATCTGCTTTCCTCATTACCATATCTCCAGTGGTAAAACAGAGCTTGACAGATGATAGGTACTAAATAATATTTTATTGGGCAAATGGATGAATATGCGTATAAAGGTAATTGGAAGAGCATACACCAAAATAGCTTCACTTTTGCTAGTGTTGTGCGAAAATAATTATTGATCTTTTAGCAATGCATTAATGTTTTTAGAGTGAAGGTGTTAACACTCTACTCATGTGCATATAATACATGTGCTTATAATACTAGTTTTTGAAAAAAAAGTATTTTAACTAAGATGAAGGATTACATAAAAGGATGTATAAAAAATGAAAAAAATCAAACAAGATCAATAAGGTTATTAAGTTCTTGAAGAAAAAAAACACTGAAACATAAGATATTTATTTATTGGGTATATGCTTTGAGCCTTCTGAGAAGATTTTTATGAGTTATTCATCATAAACACAATGATGGACAATGTTAAGCTGACATCCACAAATTGTAGGTGTTTCTAGTGCTGGTGATACTTAAAGACAGTATGAATAATATTTAATATGTTAATATTTGTGATATGCAATATGAATTTATAATAGAAATTCCATATAAAAGCCAATATGGGATTTTCTGAAACCATATTTCAACAAAACTTGAACATAACCAACATTTTAAGATTAAAAATTAAATTGAGATTTCTTCCATTACTTCTCTCTACATAAATTTCTTACACATATAGTTAAAAAAAACACTGATTAAATCATAGCTTTGTTTATGTAAATTGCTGTAATAAACAAACATGTCTCTATTATCTAATTATCTATCTACTGTCTATTTGCCTATCTATCTATAATCTGTCTGTACACCTAACTATATTTTTTCTCATTCTCATCCCTGTTTTTAATAACATATAATATTATATTAACACAAATGATATTGCCAAAGGGGGAAAACTACTGATTTATGATTGACTGTAATGTTCAGTTTTTATTTGCTCCCCTTTCTTTAGAAATATATTCTCAATTTCCTCTGGGGAATATCACCCCCATGCACGCTCACACTTTGAATTTATAGGTAGAGATAACCTTAGGGGTAGACTCAAATGGCTTATTCCATCAGTATATCCCCTCCTCCGGACCAAAATGATTGATATGAATTAAAGTCCAATCAGAAACAAAGACCCCCTATGATGAAAAAAGAGTCTTTTATTTGGAAAAGGAGCATAAAAATAGGAGATACATGGAAGTTTTGGTTCCTTTGCTTCCAGGATACAGAGAAAAAATATCAAGTGGGGAGGAGCTTGATTATAAATTATCAAAGAATCCAGGATGAAATGATGGAGGGAAACTTGGCTGCAAAAATAATTCTCACAAACTAGTGAAAATGAAAGTTGAGGAAGTAACAGTAATATAAGCATATGGAAAATGAAGTAAAATTTCCTTATAGAATAATCTTTGAAGCTCCATGCTGTAATGGAATTTAGTACAACATGTAACTAGCAACTGCATATTCTATAATATTTTCATCAATATTCCTTCTACATAGCTAATTATCCACGCAAATTAGTTAGGATTAGACTAGACTTATAAGAAGGATTAGACTAGACTTATAAGAAGGAAGGCAGAAATAAAGAAATAAATAATCCTACTCTCAGAGATAGCTATCAGAGACAGTATTTTTTCTCCAAGTTTTACTCTCTTTTCTAGTAAGAGTATGATACATTCTACCCCACTGTCCTGTGGCTTGTGGTCCATCCCAGTGACATTGGATTTAGCCATGGCTGAGAGCAGATTTAATGTACACCACATCTGAACAGATAATTTAAGAATTATTGCATGTTTCCACCAGATCTTTTGCTCTTTTTCTTCAGGAATGAAAATATAACATGGAAAGTAGGAGCTTCTAGATTCTAGACGAAAGACATGTGGAGAAGACCAGCAACTCATCCAGGGTAACCGTTAGTTGATATGTGACATTTGTCAATATATATTACTGATATTTTAATGTTATGTGTTACCATAGTAGAGATGACTAAATCTAGAGCTGTCTAAGAACTTGATGTAGGCATTTGAATTTTGTTATTGCTTTGCAAGACAGTAACTGAAATAGATGACATAGATGGATAGATAGATAGATAGATGGACAGACATATAGATAGATGGCTAGAGACAAAGCTAAATATAATTGTGAACGGAATAAATTTTAACAGGTCAATTTAAATTTTTTTATTGCCATGTTTAATCAGTCATGGATGGCCATCAACTATATTTTCTTGAATACTCCAATGAATTTCTTATCTTAATTGTTCTGGAAAACTACATTAAATGCAAGTCATAATTTAGCCATCTGGATGGATCCTATTTTGTATATTCTTGCATTAATTAGACAGCATGTTTAAAGTAAGAAAGAGACTTTAGGTTAACACAGTGGACTTAAAACCTATCTCTGATGTTTTTGCTTGGACATGTTATTAACCTGCTCTGAGGCAATCTTGTCATTTCTGAAATGAGAATAATGTTTACACAGCATAGAGTTGTGAGGCTTCAAGGTCATAGGAGGGGCCACTAGCCTAGAGTTTAAGGTTTCAGGAGTTTTTCCTGGATAAAATGATGTCTAATTTAGGCAGGAAGGGTAGGTAGAAGTTGATTGGATGAATATGGAGTAGAAGAGAAGAGGCATGTTCCTGGGAATGGGAAATAGATGGATAAAAGCTTGGGATAAGAGAGAATGAAATCCCCTGTGGTGTGCCTGTAGTGTAAAGTTCAGAAGCAGTGAAAAGCAATCAATAGAAGAGGCAGCAAGAATAGAGACTTGTAAGCTAAATTCTAGAGTTTAGACACTAATCTAAGTATAAGTAGATGTCACTGAAGGATTTTAAGCTTCTGACAAGATCATATTTTTTCAAAGTGCTTTCTCTATTCAAAATGAGAAAAATTAATTCTGGAAAAGAAAGACTAGAGGCTGACAAACTAATTAGAAGCTGCTGCAATGTAAAATTTTCCTGAGCGGCTTCACAATAGCACCCCTGGGGAGAGGTAGATGAATTTAAACGTAATCTAAAAGGTAAGCACTGTGGGGATTTAATTTGTGGGATAGCTGTGAGGGAGAACTAAGACTCCATGCACAGTGTCCATGTTTCGGCTCTAGATTATCTCATGGAGATTATACATTATACATTATGCATTAGGAGAATGGTCGTTTGGAAAAGAAGTTAAAAATCTCAGTTGCTTTCCACTTAAATTTGAGGTTCCTGCAAAAGATTCCAGTGGAAATGACTAAAGTTCAGGAGAGAAATCTGGTGAGGACAGATTTGAAGCCATAGGACAGGATTTTATCATCTATGGAGAGTGGGTAAACTAGAGTGGAAGGGAAAACAGTTTACAATAAAGCAGTTAAGAACAAGTCTGTAATGACTGAAAAGAGGAAAATGACAATGCAAATAATTATGAAAAGATTCAGGAGAATCAGAAAAAAATCATTCTAATTTGACTTGAAACTAGCATGACTTGTTTTAAGAGGAGATTGGGTAATACTTCAAATGCTGTGGGAGAAACCTAGGGAATGTTTTCGGGGTTTTAAATAAGGAGGCCACTGATGGTCTTGCTTACAAACATTTTGTAGGATGGGAGAAGATGGGTGGGAAGACAGATTGCAACGGATTAAAGATTGAGTGTTGCTTGCAAAGTAATTCTGACCTGCCAGTTACCAAGGATTCTCAGATGTCTTTGCATTTACTCGAGCTCAGATTCTTATGGGTAATTTTTTTTCTTTTACTGTCATAGCACCAACTGACACTTATATTCTGCTATTACTCTTAGCATCCATCTTTGTTTCTCTACTTTTATGCATACACAAAGTCATATGACTACTTGTGATTTTGTTCATTGTCTATTTCATCTGTCATCTACCTATTGTCATTCCATTTCTAATGTAAGTTTTATATAATTAAATTTAATGTATTAAATTATTTTTTAATTGACATGACGAATTTCATGAGTTCATTTGATCACAAATAAGTAAGAAGTGTTTTGATAGCCTAGGCTTAATACTTTACTTATGTTTTTGAGTATTCTTTTGGTTTGTTGCTATCACTGCATTTTATTGCAATTTTCAAATGGTCCTGAGAGTTCAAAGCTGGACTAATAAGAATAAAGCATAACTAATAAATAATATGGATTTAAGCAATACATGCAATATGCTAACACATATAGCTTTAAACCAATCACTATTTTAGTTAATATGAAATAAAGTATAATGGTCATCTCAAAGCATGTGCAGTACCCGATTAATAAAAAGAAAATCAGCCCCATCATTTCTATTTATCTATTGTATTAAAATTGCCTTAATGTAAGAGAGGCAAAACTTTACCTTCTTAGGGTCTCTGACTGGGCCTAAGAAGTAAAGCAACATAAAACAGATTAAAAAAAGAAAAGCACACAGATGTTTACATGTATGATACATGGGATTCCCCATAAAAAAAATGAAGACCCAAAGAAGCGGCTTCTGCCTAAGTGGGTTTTTTTTTATGAGGTTAAATGAAGACAGGCAATTGTGGAAAAGTAACTAAAATATATGAGGAGAGTAAAGGAAGGTAAGAGTTATTTTAACAAGCCCTGTTTGCACACATTTCTCAGGGCCTCTACTCCCCATCTCCAGTGATAAGAATGTTTCTTTCTTCCTGGAATAGAGAAGGTATCCTTCACATGGGAGTTTTATCTCTTGCTTTTAGGTAAAAAGAGAGAGGTCAGAGTGCTCCTCTTGCATCTGCTGTTTTTCAAGTGTCTTTAACTCAAAATAATCCTTATACCAAAGGGGCATATATTAAGGTGCCACCCTTCAATATTTAAGCATCGATCGCGGAGAAGAGATATTTCTTAAGCTAAATGTTGTTTATTTTTATATTAGAAAGAATGACATTTTCCTGAGAAGTATTTTAAAAAATGTGTCCATGTTAAATCTCCTGGCTTGTCTCTCATTCTGCCCAACTCTCTTAGGAGAAATCTCATTAAGAAAATGAAATTGCTCTTAATTCTATCACTATAGATAGCTCTGGATGACATAAAATTAATGCTGTCCCAGTACACATCTAAAATGTAAACCAATCAAGCTTTTTTGCTGCTGAGGCATACTTAACTGACAACATTCAGATAGAATGAATGATCTTTGACAACTTTAATGTAATACCTCGACATCCCTCAAGCAAAAGAAGTAACTCTGATGGCTTCTTTTTAATGTGAACCGTATTCTAAATATTACCAACATATGTAACTATGCATGGTGACTTCTACATCCTTGGTAAAGTATATTTTGTAGATTATTTATTTCATTAATCTTTTTGCTATAGCCATAGATTCAACTGCTAGTAAAGATTATTTTTTAGAAAAGCTCTTTTAGAAAATGTTACACTTTGTCAGTTATACAGGAAAGGGTGATGGGAAGGTTTTTTGTGTGTTTTTTTTTGTGGTACGCGGGCCTCTCACTGCTGTGGCCTCTCCCGTTGCAGAGCATAGGCTCCGGACGCGCAGGCTCAACGGCCAATGGCTCACGGGCCCAGCAGCTCCGCGGCATGTGGGATCCTCCCGGACCTGGGCACGAACCCGTGTCCTCTGCATCGGCAGGCGGACTCCCAACCACTGCGCCACGAGGGAAGCCCTGGGAAGGTATTTTTGATTACTCATTCTACAATCCTCCAAAGACTCAGAAAGTTTTCCCAAGTTTCTCAGGTTATATTTATGTACACATGCAATATATGTATATATGTGTGTGTGTAAAGTATATAGTTTTATTTTAGATAATCATACAAAAAATTCACATGAACATTTCCTGAATCATTTGTATAAGCAATTTAAATCAAGGATTACAAAGCAATTTCTGTTGCTGTGTTGTCTTTTCATTTATAGTTATATTGATCTTATTAGTACCACCTTAGTGTATCTGGTAAAATGTATATGAAAACATAAATGGAAAAAGGACAGAGGTGATTTTTAATGTAAATTATATATTCTAAATGAGTAAGGTCAAAAGAAGCCATGATTTGCTAGACAAACATTTTGGCTTTGCAATGCTTTAAGTAGAAAAAAGTAGTGGGAAAATTAAATCATCACACAATATCAAGAAGTGTAGATATATAAAATTCAGTACAAACTGCATTGCAGATATCAGTGCCATATATACTGTATAAAGAAATGTAATTACAGTAGAACAACACCCTCAGTCCTATTAAGTTTATGTTACTTTGATTTTTAGGTTTATTATTTCATGTGTTAATAATAAGTAAATTAATCATAGTTTTATATTTCTACATAATTAATAAATATTATAATAAAATAATTTAAAGTCATGCTGATGAGTAACAAAATAGTTATCCCTTTAAAGTGTATTTCATACACTACTCAGTGAAGATAGCTTACCTAAATGTCAACATGGAACAGTTTAGCAAATGACCAATAGGTTTGATCCTTCCATTCTGCATTTTTAATAAAAATAAATAAAATAGGATAACAAATGGTGGGGAGGGGTGTTTTTTGACCTCATTCTCAACCTTAATATTATGTACCGACATTGGCTAAAATCAGTTATTAATGGCCATTTCCACATTATCCAACCAAAAGTTCTCACCTTTGTGAAAAGGCACTATGCATGTTTGAGCTTTGCTAGAGGACATAAAACTGAAGAAAAGTAAGTGAACTGACTCAGTAAATAAAACATCACAAGGCATTATTCTTCTATTCACATAATTTCAGACTATAATGCTCATGTTAAGATAAAAATTTTTTTCTTTTATTTTGCTTTGTTGCAAGCTCGATTTGTTCCAGAAACAGATTCTGTTCCTCAGCCTTTTATATCAGACTAGCAGAACTCATTCTATATCAAATATATTGAAATTTTATAGAGAGGTCATGTTATGATAGACAGAAGAAAATGATATTTCAGGCAATTTCACAAGTGATTCTATAGAGATTTCTCATTTAAAACTCAACCAGAACCATCATGTATACCTGACCTCCCTCCAAGAATCCCATTCGAATGGAGAAAGAAAATTTAAAAATTAATAGCACTACAGCACCAAAAAATAAAATAGGAAGTATGCCACTGATAGATGAAAATATTTAAGGAATTTCTGGGAAATAGCAAACAGATGACACTTGATTGAAAAAAATTAAGATCGGGCTTCCCTGGTGGCACAGTGGTTGGGGGTCCGCCTGCCGATGCAGGGGACGCGGGTTCGTGCCTCGGTCCGGGAGGATCCCACATGCCGCGTAGCGGCTGGGCCTGTGAGACATGGCTGCTGGGCCTGCGTGTCCGGAGCCTGTGCTCCGCGACGGGAGAGGCCACAGAGGTGGGGGGCCCGCATACAGCACACACACACACACAAAATTAAGATCAAGAAAACTATAACCAAAATTGGCTAGGACAATAGTGGAGAATGCTTCTTGCCAGGAGAGCCCCTATATATATATAATGAACTATTACTCATCCATAAAAAAAGAATGAAATGATGCCATTTTGCAGCAACATGGATGGACTTAGAAAATACAATACTAAGTGAAGTTAGTCAGACAGAGAAAGACAAATATTATATGATATCACTTATATGCGAACTCTAAAAAATAATACAAATAAATCTATATACAAAACAGAAACAGACTCACAGACATAGAAAACATACTATGGTTATCAAAGGGGAGAGGATGAGGAGGGTAAATTAGGAGTACGGGATTAACAGATACAAACTACTATCCATAAAATAGACAAGCAACAAGGATTTACTGTATAACACAGGGAAAAGTATTCAATATCTTGTAATAACCTATAATGGAAAATAATGTCGATTTATATGTAAAATAATATTTAGATTGAATTTTAACATGAAATATAATTTTGAGTAGTGCTATATAAGCACAGGCTTAGGAAAAACTAAAGGATTTTTAGAAATCGGGAAAACCAAAGTCCCTGTTAAGATTACCAATCTAACTTCAACAACAAACTAAATTTTTATTAACCATTGTCAAACCTTGCCCCAATCATCATTATTACTTTAAATCTCTCTTAATTATGTACATTGGAAATTGGCTGCTGGCTAGTGCCTTCGTCTAATCCTGTTTTTTTTTCTTTTTTTACCATAAAATTAGTTTTAAATCAATTCTTTACATTACTTAATCCTTCAGACTTAATTAAATTCTGAAACACCATTATCTGATTTGTATTGTGTTATAACAGTGCTATCCTATGGGTTACATTGCTGCTGGCTATTTTTCCAAAACTATTTTTATGGATACTTTGAGCTTACTTTCATTGTCAAAAATTGGTTATATCTTATTTTAACAAAAGTTTGACAAGTGTGATTTTTCTTCACCAATAATGCAACAAAGTAAAGAATGGGAGATAGTCTTCACAGCCACAGCAACATTGTCCAGGGGGCATAACAAGTAGAATATCAAAGCCATAGAAATGCAAAGTGTGAATCAGGGAATTGTTTCATCGTCAGCTAAATAACTGGCATACAGAATTAAAATTATATTGTTTACACTGAAGACTTTTTTAATATTTTGCATGATCCATAGTTAGTATCAATGACATTTTAGGCTCTTCCCTTTCTTCCAAGACTGTTTTATTTCCAGTGTAAAAAGGTGTTAAGCATCTAATTCGGCAGGACTCAACTATCTAATTCTCTTCTGTTCACAGTAATGTTGAAAAATTTAGATTTACCTTTTATATAACATCTTGAAAATTTTTATTAAATATATCCACATGCATATAGTATTTCATTTAAGTAGTTCTTTTATTTACTATCTAGATTATATTCCCCTAAAATTAGCTCTGGCTATTTGCAATGGTCTATAAATTTTTGTAATCAGCATTAAAAATATACTGAAATATTCTCAAGTCATTTGCCATAGAAAAAAGCTAAAATGAAGAAACAGCACAAAAATCTAAATAAGAAATAGAATATACATTTGTTAGACAGAGACTGTCTTTGAAGTGATTAAAGTAGCACACAAAAGTGTTTAAAGTAGAAATATTAGAATGTGTTGATATACTATCAGTACTGATATACTATATAATATTGATATACTATATCAATCTACCCATTGATATACTTTTCCCCCTAAATCTTAAATTAGCCTGGTTATAAATATTTAGTTTCCTTTCTTAAATGGATATAGTCATGTTTTTATTTAATTTCAAAAGGAATCATATTTCTTATTCAAGGGTCCTCTGGGAGACATTTTTGTAATGTCATATGTTTTTAGAATGTGTGTGTTCCAAATTCAGAGATGTTAGCACAATACCAATAAAAATTCCAAACTAGAGATGTAGTGGAAAAATAAGAACTGAGAGCTGGAAAAAGCCTTAGTGGTCATGTAGCCTACCCCCCTCATTTTACAGCCTAAGATTGGAGAACAGCAAGAGTACCTGATGTTCACCAGATCAGGAGAGCAAATTTATCATAAAGCTAGGACTTGAACTCACATCTCCTAGGGACCTGACACCCAGAACAAGCCCTCCTTCCACTCTACTAGTCAATGATAGTAGTATTTATAGTTATGTATGACTAAATTTATTCTATACATTCTTCTGTCTTCAAATTATATTTTTAATTAGATACCTTAATCACATTATTTTAATATAAATTTGTAATTTAAAGTTAACTACAAGAAGCATGAAAGATAGATTGTGTGTTAAAATAAAGGCATATTAGTTTTCAAGAAGGTCATAATTTGAAAATACAGATTTGAGTAAATCAAATATAATTCATGTTAAGGATACAATATGCTAAAGTTCTAAGATTCACCAGTAGATCTCGTTGGTTAGTACTTGTAAATGGACAGTGGCAAATTTTGGAAACTGTCAAGTCATTCTTTTTGTCATTCTCTGCTGAGTCAGGGGACAAACCAATTTCTATTAATTATAAGTAAAATTAATTTTCTATTAATTATACATAAAATTTTTCATTCTGATACATTAGGGCAACATATTAAATTTCTTGACATATTTTATGTTCCCTGTGTTTGCATTCCAAAGTATTCCAATCTAGTATCCCACTTTTTGCAATTCCTTTTCAATGTATAAGTACTAATTGCTCCTTTTTTCTTCTTTAAAAGAAAGTCAGCTATATTAATTTATAATTTGCATACCAGCTCTTTAATGCAGGAAATTTAATGTATATATTAATGGATGAACAGATAAATGGAAAGACATACTTGTGCACATAAGGCAATACTGTATAAATAATTTACATCTTTTTTTATTCTTTCTACATATAAGAATCTTTCTGCCATTAGAGTTTTATCATTCATAATGGCTGCATGTTATTCCAGTGTATGCATTTACCTAATTTATTCAATTATTTCCTTTTTTCTGTGCCTTTAAATTATTGCTAGTTTGAGCAATTGTAAGAAAGGGTTGAATATCTTTGACCATATGTTGAGGGCAGCATTTTGCATTGTTTTCTTAAAAGAAATTCCCAGAAGTAAAAGTTTGGGTTCAAAGGAATGGTTCATTTAATATTGTTGCTAAATTATGGGAAATGATTATCTCAAGCTATAATCGATACTTTATTTGCCTTAAAGTTGATCTATATTGAGTTTTAACATTTAATTTAATTAGAAGATAATATTCAATAATTAATTGTTCATTTCTTGGTTACTTATATAGCTGACAGTTTATGAGCTCTTTGAGTTTGTTTATTCACATTTTTCTTTAACATATTGAAAACCCTATTAAGGATCAAGAGATATTTTTAATGTGTGTAAGATGTTGTTTTTCTTTCCTTTACATGTTGTTTGATAACCCCAACTTTTATATCAATACAATGTTATGATCTCTATAATGTCTATGGGTTTTATAGTCATAATTATTTTAAATTTTTGATATTGGTTATTTGTGTCTTATTTTTTTGATCAATTTCTCCAGAGGTATGTTAATTCATCTATCTTTTAAGTAACCTACTATAAAAATTTGAATCCTTGAGTGAAATTTTTTAACATACTTCTAAGAATTTAACTCAATTTGGAATATTTCCCTTCTATTTTCTTTAGATCAAATTTCCTGTTCTTTACATTTTTGAGATAGTTGCATAGGTCGCTGATTTTCAGAATTTTTGTCTTTTAATATATAACTGTGTAACTATATAGTTCCCTTCAAGTACTGATTTACTTAAATTTAATGTTTTGATATGTTGTATTTTCATTATCATTTTTATTTAAAAAAACTAAATTTCATTAACACACCCTTCTATACATCTCTAGTATAGTATTTAACTCACAATGTTCTAATTATTTACATATGTCTATATTTCATTCTATATTATAAATATCTTGAGGACAATACTATATATAGACGCTAGTCCAAACTAGAACCTGGCACATGGAAAATGTTGGGGTGAGACTTGGGGGGGCATTCATTACCCCTAGATTTAGGGTTCCAAATGAAGGACCATCCTTTAAGACAGCCATGTCCGAACTTACAGAATATCCTCTTCACTACACCTCCCACCCCGAGAAAAGAAAATGATTTACATGTTTGATGTGTTTTGAGAAAGGACTTAAAATGTATGTCTCAGTTCTTTCTCTTTTCTACTTTTACACTTCTCCTGCCAACAGAGAACACATATTCTCACCTCACTGGTATCAGAAAGTTAAGGGTAGACCACTTTGGACAGCTATACTGTCAAGCTGTTCCTATACTTGGATGCGTAAGTCTTCCTATATTAGTGATAAATGTTCACAAATTCATGTGCCTATATGTAAAATACACATTCTCCAGTCAATCTTTTTTAGTAATAAAGTTGATATTTTGACCCCGTCTATCTAGACTCAGGGAAGAAAAAGGATCATTATTTAATATTAGTCCTATCCAGTCATAGTATCTGATGCATCAGGCGTGAATATTGAAAAATAGTGAATAGGATTATAGAAATAAAACTTGGAGGATGAATTTAGACCCAGGTTTAGTAAGCATGTGCTACATGGAATTCTAATATTTTTCAGGTCACTGTAAATCACAGAAGGTTTGTACAAAGTCGAGTGACTACTTTGGTTTAAGAGTACAGCTTTGTGGGTTGTTAGTATGTTGGATGCTGCAGTTGTTACTAAATTATATAGGTACAATGCTTACCTAGGCATATATGGATGTGGCAAGAATTGGGTTCTAAGCAAAAATTAGTTTTCCATTTTCATTGCAGGCAGATAACAAATAAACTTCAATAAAAATTTCTGTTTTATTGTATTTCTCATTCACTGTGCAAAATAGAGTCTGAGTATTATTATTTTCCAAATTTATTGTGTATGCAGCCAATAATTATTAATCTTATGTAAGTTACATTATAAATCGCTCTTTTATTTTATACATAAACCCTTTATTTATACATAAATTTAATGTAAATTTATATAAATTGCTCCTTTAGCTATATCACACATGAAAGACTAACTTAAATTTTTAGGTTATGAAAGAACCCCAACCAAGGAAACTACATCCATGCACCTACTTTAAGAAACTCGTATGTATCACCATCAGTGTGATACATATGAGTATGTACCACATTCTCTCTGGCTGAGGCTAAGCAAATAAGAAATTTGGGAGAAGGAATTTTGAACCATATGTGCTATGGGCAACTAAACACACAAGATAATTAATTTTGACATCAATTCCCTTGGTCTGTACTTGGGAATTTAAATTTCAAAGAAATTTTTACTTTACCTTTATCATCTCCCTAGGAAGTTCATAATGGGAGACAGTCATTTTAAAACGTGATAAATTCTAATGCCATTTAATCTTATGGCAATCCCCATGATTTACTATATTCCACATATATGTTGAACCAAATTTGGGGTGAGAAATGGAATAGACTTGAGTATAGAATAACTTTGGAGTTAGTTTATTATTGCTCCTTACTGATTGGTGGTAAAATCATTTGAAAGCAAAATTTTTATTGCCATCAGCAGTCCCAGAAGGAGCCCCAGAAGAGAAGAGGAGGGCTTTCATTTATTTTCCTACAGCTAGAAGTCAAGTCTATCTAATTCAGCTGGGGATATCTTTAAATAAATGCATCCATTTAATTCAAATTTTCTCCTAAAAGTTACTTTTTATAAGTAATAAAGCTGTTAACTTGTTATCTATCAATTAGTTTCCTTTCTCTTTCTCAGAAATTAGGCTAAGAAAATGGGAGCCATGTAGTTATTGATTCTGTTCGATACACAAACGTTTGCCTCCTCTCAACTTTAAGGAAGTTGTTGAATCACAAATTAAACACTTCCACATAGACTGAAGATTTCCAGATAAAATGTATTTAATGAGAAGATCATGAAAAAAAACTTGGGGTGACACTCATATTTTTGATGTTTGGAGTTTGGAAAGCATTGGCTTTTCTATTCCTCAAATCTCCAAATTACTGGACTCCTACTCAATTTTGAGAATGCCTCTGTTAGCACAGTTGTACTTCATTCTCTCATTGATTAATTCTTTCCTGAGGTTTTCCAATTTTCTTTTCTCTTTCTTTTGTGATAAAGAAACAAGCATATGTTCTGACTTTTCCTAGTTTCTTTTGCTATATCTTCAGGTTTTTTAAGCATTTGATCTCCCTTCCAAGCTATTGAAGATAAGCAATTTATTGCATGTTTTGCATAGCATAGCAAGGGTCATCAGATTTCCAGCTTCAATATCTATTTGTAAGACACATATTTTAGGATTTTGCTATAGCAGTATCTCCGTACCTCCAATATCAGATTTCTTATTACATGAAGGAAATGCCATTGTAACAAAAAGATCTCAAATATGACTTAAATAAAATGGAGATTTATTTTTCTCTTGCATGACTATCCATAGGAGAGAAATTCAGAGCTAACCCTACTGTCTTCAGCATATGGCAGTCATCTCTGTATACTAAGCGTAAGCTCTAGAACACTTCATAGTATCTAGAAAAGGAGAAAGAGGTATCTAATAGTTTTCTCTTAGAGATTGTGAAGAGATTTGGCATAATTTCTGGTCATAAGCCTGCAGCCAGAGCTTGATCACATGGCCAAAATTAACCATGAGCAGTGCTGAGGCATGCTATTTCTAGGGAAGCTACCATCTTCCCAGAAAAAAACTTGAGGAAAGACAAAGAATATAGGTAATGAGTGGATAATTGGCTGTCTCTGCACATGCTGGAACTCATTTATTTTGAGTTTGTCTTTATAATTCCTTGTTTACAAATGTGATTTTATGAGCATCTTAAAAATTGAATGACAAATAAATACAAATTAACACTATTTATTATGAACAGAAATTCAAAGAAAACCATTTTGAGTTGATATCTTTAGTTATTTATTGGAGCTCAGTGAAAATATTAGTTTTTCTGTAATCAACACAAGTTAATATTATATAGTCTAATGGTTAAACATTTCAGTTAATAAAGATATTTCATTGTTTTCCCCCATATTTTTTGTAAATATTAAATATTTTGCTTCCCTGGACAAATAGTCACACATCTTTAAATTTTCTCCATATCTTAGTTGACAACTATTGTGACCTCTTTTATTATCAGTATTCCTTTGCAACAGACTTTTTGAAGTTCATGAACTCTTGACTATAAGGTATACCTACTACTGACAATTTCTCATGTGATGCTTATACCTCTGTTCTGGGGACCACACTTTGACAACCACTGACACATAGAATACAATTTCTTCAAAGTTCTGCTGGTTGTTACCTTCTCTGTGACTTTTTTCTTAGTCAACTGGCTTCCTCTACATGTTAACCTAACTCTTATAATATGACAATTTTTCTCTCTCCAAAAGAGGCTCTAATATACCTCCTTTGAAGTAAAATTAATTGTAGAGTTTAATAAACAATGAGTCCTAGTACATCTGGGGTCATTTTGTTTGATGCTGCCCATGAAATAATTATTTGACATTTTATGATTACTTATTCTTGCAAACTTATTCTTATTTATTCTTACAAAAAATGTTTCATTAATTTTGATATAAAAGTAAATTGATTATGTTATACCACGATCAAATCATCAGATAGAGTTCTACAAGTAAAAGAAACTGTTAGATGGTTAGTGCTAAAGGGAGCTATGGGAAGAATACAGGAATCGGCACACAAAATCAAGAGGCTTGGAGAACCAAATTTGGATACAGGAAAGAGCCAGCCCATCAGAAGAGTAGATAAAAAAGAGCCATCAGAAAAACCTCATAGCAAGTACACTCATTTCATAACACTGACGCCCTGGAGGGATTAAAGAAGCCTACTGTTTATCAGTCTTTATGTCTCTCTACTTGGATTGAGTAAGAGTGTGGGTGGAAATGGAAGATGTTTACAAACATACTACCAAAATAAGAGGAAAGAATGAAGCTAAAAATGGTCCAACCAGATCACTTATAATGCAAAATGAATTAATTCTAGAGAGTAAATTAGGATGGCTTTAGGGAGGAGGAATGACTTTAGGGCAGACAAAACAAACAAGCAAATAAACAAAACTCAAGTTTCCACTACCGTCCATTCTTATGGCTGCTGAACATAAATTAACAATCTTTTCCGCACATATACTTCCACAATATTCCCATCTGTTATAAGGCACTTATGCCATGTAAAACAAAAAAACATATCCCTTTTATAAAGGAAGACAACCTAAAAATGATAGAACTTTTAGATGCTAGTTCCAGGGCCATCATCTGACAGGATAATGTGGACTCCTCCTAGAGGTCTTCTCATCTAATAGTAATAATAGGTGTAATAAAAATAACCATTATTTACTGAATATTAAAAATTTACCAGGAAATTTTATAGCACTTATTTATTTATTTTTGGTACGCGGGCCTCTCACTGTTGTGACCTCTCCCGTTGCGGAGCACAGGCTCTGGATGCGCAGGCTCAGAGGCCATGGCTCACGGGCCCAGCTGCTCCGTGGCATGTGGGATCCTCCAGGACCGGGGCACGAACCCGTGTCCCCTGCATGGGCAGGCCGACTCTCAACCACTGCACCACCAGGGAAGCCCTTATAGCACTTATTTTTTTATTGTAATAATTCTGAATCCTATTTTATAGATATAGACTCTGAGATGTAGAAAGTTTCTTCTCAAAATAACTCATTCAAAGTCACATAATTAGTAAGCGGCAAGGAAAACATGAGGTAAATTTAATTACTACAATACAGCATACATACACAACAGAATGTGTGGAGAGGCATAGGAGAAGAGAGAGAATAAGTTAAATTTCATGGCTAGATAAGTGGCACAGCAAGGTAGTAAATATTAAGTAAATGAGTTAAGACTATATTCTCATGTCTGCAACTGACCATCTAAATATAGCCGATGCAGTATTTGTCATATCTTTCATCCACTCCATATCTTCTTTGTCCAGAAACTGAGAAGATTGAAATGATTTTGTCTAATACAGTAACCCAAACATTCATTCTTAATGAATCTGAGCCCAAGTTTGTGCTACCTGAGTAGGTTTGAAGAAGTTTCTGATGATTGTTTTCATTGAGTCTTATTATAAAGTGAAACCTAGAGGATGCCTAAATATTCATCCATATCCTTTCTACCCCCAACTCTATAGACATAACTCTGATAATCAATCACTATAATATAAAGTATAACCCATTTTTTTGACCCAGGTATCTTGTGGCATATAGCCACTCCAAATAGCCTGGTGATAGCCTTGTCATCTAATCCAATGGAACATACCATAATTTTTTATCTGGTAGAAATGTTTCATTTATAAACATTAAATTCTATAATTGACTCAGAGTGACTAGGACAGTTTTTTAAAAAAGAAAAAAGCGGGTGTATTTGAAATATTTGGGACACCCTGCCCTCCATATTATTCAGTGGTTTACGGAATCATTCTTCAGGACAGCATTTGAAACTCACTAAGAGTTGTCTTTCATTTAACACTGTTACTAGAACACTGGGTCATCCAGTGTTTTCGAAAGCCTCTGCTTCTGGGTGATGAGATGCATGATAAGGCCATCACATAAATCACAAAAGTATTAATCTATTGGCTTACATTTCGTCACTGTGAATGAGGTTCATGTTTCAATGTTTTGTTGGGTGTAACATCATAAATATATATGAGACTGTCAATAAATACATGAATGGCAATACTTGCAAAGGCAAAATGTCTGGCAAAAGCAAACCCAGATTTCTGCTCATTACCAAATTGCTTGCTGGACTTACTGACATATGATGCCATGCCTAGATTTAGAGATATGAGCAATGGGATCTGAAGAAAATTATTAGGGAACCTTTTCGAGGAGGCCATTATTAAACATTTCCTTATTAACACCCTCATTTTTACAAATGACATTTAGGAAGTTATAAATTTTACTGGCATTGCAATGCAATAACCCTCAAAATTAAACCCCAAATACATTTTTCAGGAATTTTGATATTTATTATGTCTGTAAGACAAGAGATTACTTTAACAAATTCAGAGTTATATCACAGCCTCTCCAGTATGACAGTCTGCTTCATCAAAGCATCCAAGCCAAGAAAGCAATAGAAAGAGTGTACAAGCAAGAGGGAAGTCAACACCCTTTGTAACCTAATCAAAGAAGTGACATCCTATTACTGTTGTTTTCTATTCTTTAAAAGTGAGTCACTAAGTCCGACTCATTCAAATGGAAGAAGTTACACAAGAGTGTGAATATTAGAAGGCAGGGTTATTGTGGCCCATCTTAGAAGCCTGTCTACCACACAAACTGTGCTTCAATCAATAAGGCTAAAGAAATGTGGTCCAGGGCTTCCCTGGTGGCGCAGTGGTTGAGAGTCCACCTGCCAATGCAGGGAACGCGGGTTCGTGCCCCGGTCCGGGAGGATCGCACATGCAGCGGAGCGGCTGGGCCCGTGAGCCATGGCCGCTGGGCCTGCGCCTCCGGAGCCTGTGCTTTGCAATGGGAGAGGTCACAACAGTGAGAGGCCCGCGTACAGCAAAAAAAAAAAAAAAAAAAAAAAAAAAAAAAGAAATGTGGTCCAGTACATCAAACCGCCTGCTAGAGTTACTATAAAATCTTTAAAATGCCTTAATATAGTAGACGCATATGAAGTTATCTCAATCTGCATAGACATATTAATGAAAAATATATGCATAATGCATTTTAAAGTAGGCTTTACATTCATTCACACTTTCTATCCCCCCCCAAAAAAATAGGATAGAGGAAGTAATTATTATCTATATATTTTCAGTAGGAGACACTGAAGTCCAAGGATCGACTATGGTTTTAAGCTGAGTGGTTTACAGAACAACAGAGACAAGCTAAAAAATATAATAAAGTAACTTTTCAGTATCATTACTTGATTATAACCAAATTAATCATGACTAACAGAAACACTAATCAAGCCATGTAAAACAAATTATATGTTAGAGAGATTTACGAATGAGTCAAGCTTAGCCTAGCTTTTCAAAATTCAAATCCTCATTAAAAGATCTTTATCCCAGTGGATTTAAGTAAAAGACAAGTAGGACAATAAGTACTTCCTTTATCCTAAAAAGAGTTGGGGGTTAATGGAGGATGGGAGCTATAATTTATTAATTTTAACAATATAGGCAAATTAAAATGCTTACTCTTACTTTTTTGGAAATAAATCATATAGCCATGCAAAATAAATTTTCCTAGAATTTGTCACAGGAAAATATACCTGTTCTTCCTCAAATATTTTCCTATAGCCTTACCAATATTTTACTCCAAGAAACAGAGAAATATAAAACTTACTTATATAATTTTGTCTTTGGGAATAACAATCTAGGAAATAGCGGTAAATACAAGCAAAGTACTTGAAACATCAATTTCTTTTCCAATCGACTTATTTATCACATTCCTAGATTTAAGAAACACTTTTAGATAATGTAGATTAATAATTCCCAATAAAAAATTAAAAGTCATTACTTTTAAATAACAGGGATTTTGGTGTTCTGTGTTTCTGTTATTTTAGATACTGTTTGAAGGTATGTATTATTTCTTATGCAGTAACCTCTTTTCATAGGAGAGATGTTACTACTTATTATTCTGTTTATTCTGAAATTTTTAACCAGATCTCAGGTTGTGAATTTTCTTCCTGCCTGGACCACTTTCTGCTTTTTATAGAAAACTAAATCTGTATGTGTGTGTGTGTGTGTAATACCCCAATATCCCACAGGTTTGAAATGCATTTAGGAAATAGGGTGAGGAAAAACTCAGTCAACTCAAACATTCTCTTCATAAATGAAAAACATTGTGGCTTTTAGAGATAAATCTGATTCTCTCTCACTTGATGAAGAAATTGGGTCTTTAAAAACATTACAAAGGGATAGTAATCTTCTAAAGTTTTCTCCAATAAAATCACTTTCAGTTCTTACTCTCCAAAAGGCACATTGCCAGAGGTTGCTTCTCTGTAGAGCCTATCAGAGACCAATTTTCCCCTGATACTATCTGATACTGGTTGCAGATAAGGAAGAACAGATACTATATAAAGAAATTCACGACATAGGAAAAAATGAGGAAACTCACATGAGAAATCCGTATTTTTTCCTGCTTCACCTTTCCCAAGTTCAAAAGAAAAATGCATCATTTAGTTAGGGTATCTATCATTTAATTTTCTAAAATATGAATTAACTCCTTGAAATATCTACAGGATAATAATTTAGTTGAAATATTTGTTTTCAGTGTTAAAGTGAGCTTGTATGATAGTACTTGCATGTACCAAAATATATCTTACTTAAATTAACTGTATTAGTGAATAGAGTTTTGTCTTTAAAATCCAGAAAGTTTTCATTGTAATAGTGTGTACATACACCTTCCCTATGAGCAGTCGCCTTTCAACAAGTAACACATTGTTTTTTATAAAAATTATAAATTATTAACAAGTCATAAATTGTTTTTTAAACTTTTCTGAAAATTTGTTGCTTTAAGGAGAAAAAATAGGAAGAATTTTCCAAAATATATTTAGGTTATTGATTAAGAGATCATAAATCATGTTAATAACATGAAGCCTATATTAATATTGTATCTGTGTTTAAGTGTGTATATGTTTATACACACACATGAATATATATGTATACACATACACAATCCCTGTTTACAAGAAGAGCTGTGCGTTTTGAAACTGAAAAGTTTTTAGCTCAATTATATTTTCATTAAATGAATATATTTATAATTAAATTCCATATATTTGCATTTTTCAAAGTATAGATTCATGCTCAGATAAACACAAAATTAGTTTTATAAACAATAATATAAAAACAAATTCATGAAATTGTTACTGGCTTTTTCATTCATAAATATTAGTCAAATACAAAAATACTCACACTCCTGCTCCCAAGCAAGGATTTACCATGTGTATACAGTGATTAAATTTTTGATGTTACATAATAAATTCCAAGGAAAGTATTAAATTGGGGATTTAAAGTAGATACTAAATAAAATTTTATTTGAATTGTATATGCCTCTTTCACTTTGCAGTGACCTAAAGCTAAAACTTTATATATGTGTGTATTTCTTAGTTTCATGATTATAACTTTGACTCAATTCTGACTTTTAGTCAATATTTAATTTTGATAATATTAAACTTGAAAAAAGCATTGAGAAACACAAAAGTAGAAAAAATATTCCACCACATTTAATTGAGTATTATAAAAAATGCCTGAACTATTACTATCATAAAACTGAACTTATCTCTTAACGCTATTCTTATTTTTTGAATAAGAAATTATTATATTTATTTAATAATCTTAAATTAATTGAATCAATTTTGATATTTATTGAAATATTTTTCTTTTTATTATATACACTATTGTATATTTTTATTATAATACATTAAATTAGCTTCAATGCAATTCATATCAAAATTACAATGGCATTTTTCACAGAAATAGAACAAAAATATCCTAAAATTTGTATGAAGCCATAAGATACTCCAAATAGCCAAAGCAATCTTGAGAAAAAAGGGCAAAGCTGGAGGCATCATGGTTCGTGATTTCAAACTATATTACAAAGCTATAGTAATTAAAATCTTATAATATTGGTACAAAAACAGATACATAGATAAATGGAACAGAATAGACAACTTAGAATTAAGCCCGCACATGTGTGGTTAATTAATTTACAACAAAGGAGCCAAGAATACACAATGGGGAAAGGACAGTCTCTTCAGCAAACAGTATTGAGAAAACCGGACAGCCACATAGAAAAGAATGAAACTGGACTATCTTATACCATACACAAAAATTATCTTACACCATATACAAAAATTAACTTAAAATAGATTAAATACTTGAATGTAAATCTGAAACCATAATACTCCTAGAAGAAAACATAGGTGGTAAGCTCCTTGACATTTATCTTAGAGATGATTTTTACACCAAAGCAAAAGCAGTAAAAGCAAAAATAAACAAGTGGAACTACATCAGACTAAAAGCTTTTGCACAGCAAAGGAAGCCATTCACAAAATGAAAAGACAACCTACTAAATGGGAGAAAATATTTGCAAATCATATATCTGGTAAGGACTTAATATCCAAAATATGTAAAGAATCCATACAACTCAACAGTAAACAAACAAATAAACAAAAAAAAAGATTTGAAAATGGGCAGAAGATCTGAATAGGCATGTTTCTAAAGAAGATATACAGATGGCCAACAGATGCATGAAAAGATGCTCTAAATCATTTATCATCAGGGCAATTCAAGTCAAAAACCACAACAGATATCATCTCACACCTGTTAGAATGGCTCTTTTCAAAGAAATTAGAATTAGCATGTGTTGGTGAGGATGTGGAGAAAATAGAACACTTGTCTACTTTTGATGAGAATATAAATTGGTGCAGCCACTATGGAAAATAGTATGGAGGTTCCTCAAAAAATTAAAAGTAAAACTACCATATGATCCAGTAATTCCACTTCTGGGTATTTATCTGAAGAAAACAAAAACACTAATTTGGAAAGGTATATGCACCCCTAAGTTCCATTGTAGGATTATTCATAATAGCCAGGGTATGGAAACAACCTAAGTGTCCATCGATAGATGAATAGATAAAGAAATTGTGGTATATATACACAATGGAATATTATTCAGTCATAAAAAATAATGAAATCTTGCCATTTGCAACAACATGGGTGGACTTTATGGATTATGCTAAGTGAAATAAGTCATACAGAGAAAGATGAATATTTTATGATATTTCTTTTATGTGGAATCTAAAAAATAAAATGAAATAAAATAAAACAAGCTCATAGATACAGGGGATAGATTGGTAGTTACCAGAGGCAGGGGGGTGGGAGGGGGAGAAACTGGTAAACTGTTTTTATTTTTGTTTGTTTTGTTTTTTGCTTAAATAAACTTAATTTAGAAATAAATAAATTGTATTAACAGAGTTCATCCTATAAACCAAAGAGTTAGTATCAATACATGCAAGATCTTGGGGTATAATTAAAATAAGATATTTAAGATTAAATAGTATTATATTTTATTAAATTAATTTTAAAAATCTATAAGACTATTCCTCAGTCTTATTGTACCACCGCACACTCTATATCCTTTGCTTCTCTCTAGGCTTTTTTCAGAGTTTGCTTTCTGAACTTTTATCTGTCATTGTCTCTAGAGGAAACAGATGACACTAAAATTATAATAATTCAAAGAAACGTTAACAAAAAAACTATTTAGAAAATTGTGGGAGGGTGTATGAGAACCACAGGTTGTTATCATATTGAGAACTGAAGACCTTAGAGGAAAGAGGGATTATCAGAAACCAAAGAGGATCACCCATTTAAAAATGACATAGCCGGGCGTCCCTGGTGTCGCAGTGGTTGAGAGTCCGCCTGCCAATGCAGGGGACACAGGTT
>NW_020837946.1:48207834-48547697 GCF_003676395.1 Aethalodelphis obliquidens
AAATTTTGCTATCTGGCATTTCATTGGAAATTTATAGATAGAAATGTATGTTTCTGAAAATGGTAGTATCAAAGCAAAAATTGCACCAAAATTAAACATGCAATAGGTGAGAGAAACCAGAATACAGTATGAACTGAACTCCCCTGAAACAATGGGAGGGAGATTATTTTTTAAGAGCTGGAGTGGTTGGGATCATAGGTGATCTGTGTTTGCTAACTGGCCTTATGCAAAAGAAAAGTAAACTTTCTCTAATCTTCATGACCGTGTGAAAGGATGTCAATCTAAAATGGAGCCAGAGGATATGAAATGGAGAATCTCAGGTATGCACCTTCAGAAGAAGGAAACCTAAGAACTGAGAGACAGATGTCCAGTAAATGCCTGATTTACAGAAGACTGAGACCAATACACATTCATCAAGAACCTCTCCCCATCCTCAAGCCAGTGAACTTACTGCTTGCGCTCTGGCTGGACTTCCCCCTCTTTGCACTCCTTGCCCATGAACACTGTTCACCTCAAACCCTCAAAGGACTTTCCTGTAGCCTGCTACAGCATGTATTTCCTGAATTGCTGTTTTTCTGCTGTTCCCGAATAAACTTAATTTCTGGTATTTGGAGCTTGCCTCAGTTTACCTCTTATTTAGGTTGACAATTGGATGAGAAGAAGGTCAGGGGTCTAGAGGTAGGAGGCCTGTCTAATGTTCAGCCAAGCTGAGAGAAAGTTAAGGCCTTATTCTCAATGGCCTCTATTTCTTCAATGGTTACTTTTATTTAAGTTCAGGGAATTTACAAGTATGAACAATTCACCGGGGACCTTTCTGATTTTTCCTGAGCAGGCTCAGTCTTATGCCTGTGCACAACCTTCTAAACTACCAGGGACAAGTGAGATTTTAGCCAGGTCTTGGGCTATCCCTTATGCTGGATCTCCCTGTTAAATTTTTGGCCAGTCTGCCTTTGTTGTTGCTTGCCCCAGCTAGTACTATGACCTCTAGCTAGCCCATATTAGCCTTTCCTAACTATTTACCACTGAAGTCTCTATTGTTTTTGACAGTGCCCTGGGCATGGATGTTTCCACACCCCACTCCAAATAACATTAGCCCATCTGGCTGTACAACAGGGCTGCTGGTGCTTAAGGCCTGCCCTACATGTTGGGGGCACAGAAGCAGTCCCTGGCTGAAATGCCATAGACTCCTAATCTCAGCAAGATTTAGTAGGTTTTCTTAAATAAATCATGCTTCTCGATTTGTTAAATCTTGAAATGTTTGTTTTGATAACTTTATCTTGTCTTATCACTGCTTTGGGGGAATAAGACTAACATTAACCAAGTCCCTCCCTCAGCCATTCTGGAAGTCTTACCCCCATTCACTTTCTACAGTATTTTTCCAGACTTTTCTTACCTCTAGTTGTACAGGGTATTCCTTATCCCTGAGGTGAGAAAGGCCACTCCTGGGGGTGCTTAAAAAAAGGATAGCATTCTTTAATTAGGACTGTAATATTGTGATTTATAATAAGAAATATAACTGTAGCTGGTTAGTCAGAAACAGATGTAACAGCCTGGGTTTATAACTAGCATCTGAAGTAGAGGGCAGTCTTGTGAGGTAGAGCCCTTAACCTGTGGAATATGTTGCTATCTCCAGGTTAGTAGTGTCAGAATTGAGTTGAATTATAGGACACCGAGCTGGTGTCCATTGAATTGCTTGCTTGTTGGCAGTGTAGGGAAAACCCCCCTCCACACACTGGAATTGGATGCAGAACCCAAAATAAGGACATTTCACTCCATACCATACTGCATTATTTCAGAAGAGATATAATATCGCCTAACTGATCTCCCTGATTGATCCAACTTAAAACCAATGTTCCACTACACTGCCATCACAGAATCTGACTGAAATATAATGTGACTATGACACACAAATACTTGCCTAAACATATGACAGGAACCCTAACACCTTTTCAAAATTATAATCTTCTGCCTTATCTAAACCCATCCTACCTTTCTGCCTCATCTTTACTAAACCTACTTGCACTTTACCTTTCAATAACATGGAACTTCATGTAGTTTTGTGGTACATACCATACTGCTGTGTGCCTCTGCAAATTGGAATGTATTTAATTATTAAATTACAAATGTACGGATTACGTTTCCCTAATATTTATCTAATTGTCATTCAGTTGCCATTTCAGAGTACACACGTTTTTTCAGAGTACGCGACCAGACACACAATGATTATTCTCCCATTGCATAATGAAAGAATTGCTTTGTGCTGTTCAAAATATGTCATCTCATAAATGTACACACATTTTACTTTAGTAGCGATAGTAGTAGCCATGAATACACACACACACACACACACACACACACACACATACACACACACACACACACACACACACACACACACACCCTTTACATTTCTGTTGCAAAATACTCTGGAATATTTTTACAAACATTGGTCGATGAGTAAACAAACATGCTATTTAAGGATGAGAGTTTTAGCTCTTATTTTTAGCCTAATATTTATATTTTATTTATTTTCTTATTGTATTATCTAGAATATCTAATAAAATCTTGAATATTTCACTGTTAGTGTATATCCTTAATTTTGACTTTAATGGGTATGTTTATATGTTATTAATTTGGATTTAATTTGGTAAAATATTACAGGTAGGCCCAAGGAGCTAAGAGAGGGAGAAGGGCTAACCAATCCAGCCTCAAGGGTGGGTGTTCTGACAATGGAACGTGTGTACTCTGAAAAAATTCAAGAAGTACATCTATCAAAAACAAGCATATTTCTAAAGTAGATATAAACATTTTCCTATTCTTAGTGTGTTCCAAAACATTTAAAAGATGTTATTCCTTAATAGTTTTTAAACTTGAAGCATGTCTTGACATGTTGTTTTTCTATTATGTATTTTTTTTTTTACCAGCAAGTCTTATTCGTTACACCAACCCCCTTAGATTTTAATAACAATTTTTAAAAAATCTTACAAATGTACACACTCCCAAGAGGAATAGCACTGGCACTTTTTCACTAGGTCTTTAGTTTCAGTCTCATGATGTTCTTCCTTCTGATGTCCATCTGTTAGAGCAGAGTCCAGGATTATTGCTACCCTACCCACATACACAGTAAATGCAATGCTTGAACAGCTTTCTAATATTGTTGATTGTCTTCTCTATTTATGTTTTATTACACTCCAAGAAACTGGATTGGAATGAAGAGCTAAAAGTTTGTAGTGACATATGATATTTTTAAAATGAAGCTTTGTTGGGCCTATTTCTTACATTATTCTTTTTTTTAGATGCTCACAAAATTGTCCATTTAAAGAACTGGTGGTGGGACTTCCCTGGTGCTCCATTGGTAAAGAATCCGCCTTCCAATGCAGGGGATGTGGGCTCAATCCCTGGGTGGGGAAATAAGATCCCACATGCTGCAGGGGAACTAAGCCTGTGTGCCACAACTACCAAGCTCGCGCACCTCAGTGAGAGAGCCCTCATGCCACAAACTACAGACCCCACGTGCTCTGGACCCCATGTGCCACAACAAGAGAGAAACCCAGCGCCACAATGAAGAACCCATGCACCCCGAGGAAAGATCCTGCACACCTCAGTGAAGACCCCATGTGCCACAACTAAGACCCGATGCAGACAAAAAAAAAAAAAAGAACTGGTGGTTTTAGAAGTTGAACTGCCAGTGGAAAGAATGTTCCTGTCTATGCAAGAGTGTAAGAATTTGACATATTCATTTATTTTAAACTTGAAAACTGTTCGTACTTGGTCAAGACTAAAGAAGATTAAAAAATAATTCTGAGCATAGTTTTCATGTTTTAGAACAATCCAAGCATGGTAACAATGAACAGTACAACAAATAGATTCTAATCTATGGCACTAGTTCAATAACATATCAGGACATAAACAGTTAAGAAGCAAAATCAATTCCTTCTCTCTCCAAATTGTACTTGTTGTTAATATTTGCCTGTCTTTGTGTTAAAAGCTGTGGAAACATGAAGCTCTCTGCCCATAAAGCATTTTTTTCCTTTTCTTTTCTTTTCCCTTCTTTCATCCCTCCTTTTCTTTCTTTCTTGATGGGGGAGGAGGGAGCAAAGAAGTAAACAAAATACACAAATGTTTTTAATTGTAATAATTGTGCATAACAGGAAACTGTAATAGAGGATGAGGTGGCAGTTATATCAGATGGAGGGGTCTGAGAAATTTGCTCTGAGAATGAGCTTTTGAAGGTGAGGCCTGTTTTACGAGGGAAGAACATGTATGAAAAGGAAGTGGTATAATATTATTGAGAAAAAGAACAACTCTAGGTGTGGTTTTTATGCTTCCAAATATCACAACAATTATGACTACATCTTTTCCATATGGACATGAAATTTGTTGCTACTCCCTGGTCATATTATGCCCACTTTATTCCAGAGCTCATGATAGTACATTCAACTGATTTCTGAATAATAGTTAATTATGAGAATGACTAGGTTCTTTTTTCTCTTTTTATTTAAGTGAACTCTAAATGCCACAAATATTTTTACTAAACATGTAATCTCACCAGTCTTCTGTGATAGTTTTCCTTTTTGCAAAACATATTATACATGCTTTCACATTTTATACATGCCATAGCCCACGATGGATATGCCCTGTGGGGATAGATTTCGAAAACAAAGAACTTAAACTGAAACTTCAAAGAAAAAAGATTTATTTTCTCATATGGTAGTGTTTGGTAGAGAAGATAAGGAATAAAGGAAAATGGCAGGCAACTTCCGAGAAAAGAGGTTTTTCTGCTTGGGTGAATACAAGATAATTTTTCTTATTTGCTTCAATAACTTAGGACATCATCTTGGTAAAGGGCAGATCTTGGAAAGTGAACAAGAAAAGCACACCAAATAGGACACATTACATTATATATTTCAGAGACAACTAACTTACCCAATTGAAATCCAGGACATCTGGGCCAATAAAGTGAAATTTTGAAACAGAATTGTCAGTAAATAGGAGTAGAAAAACAAATGAGAAGAATGGGAAAATTAGAGATATATTAAGTATGTTCTGGTTTCATTTGCAATTGATACATTTTCAGTTGGATATATTTGTTTTAGGGTATGTTTATTCAATTAAATGGATTTATAATATTTTATATTAAAGTGTAAGACATGGTGTGGATATTTTCCAAGCACATGAATTTCAGCTGGCACTAGATTTAGGAGGAACCCATGTAAAAGAAAAAGGTTTTTTAGAATTTGCTTCCTTATCTAGCCCATATTAGCTGATCAAATTGAGCATTCTCAATACCAGACTCTGGACACTTGTTTTTTAAAGGCTTACTTCATTGCAGGCTAAGGCGTAAGTAAAAATACCACATTGCCATCTTCCCTGAACTCCCACATTTTATCCCAGGGCAAGTCATACTCTTGGTTTGGGTATTCAGCATGATGGTGGAGATGCCTGATTATGATTAGTAATATGTGACTTCTCATAGATCATAAATTGATCCTTACTTGGCAGCTCTCTTCCTTTGCTTCTTCAAAGGGAGAAACCAAAGTGTTGAGTAGGATGTGACATGCCATCTTAACAAGCAGGATGTTCAGACTGAGAGAATATGTGAGAGAGAAAATCAGTGAAAATTATCAGAATTAATATGGGAGCCCAGCAGGTTAGCATGTTATACAATCAATATACAAAATTCATAGTTCCTCCAATTAATCAGAAATAGCAAGATAAAAGGTCTCATGGGTAAATACTTTGATCAGGATAACAAGAAAACAAAAACAAAACCACATCTATGAATAAAGTTACCAAGATATGTGTAAAATCTCTATGAAGAAAGTGATGACAGTTTATTTAAGAATACAGAGAAGCTCTAAAATATGCAGAGATGATAGGTTAATGAATGGACAGGCTCAGTGTTGTGAAGATTTCAGTTCTCTCTAAATCTGCTAATGGAACTATAATAAGTAACCATAATATAATAATAATAATAACTGAGTAGAAAGAATAATAATATAGTATCACAAAAAAGACATACATATGGTAACTTAATGTATGATGAAGTTATTCTATATCAATGGAGAGAGGATAGATTTTAATGGTATTATAAAAAATAAATATTTATAAAAAATATATCTATCTATATAGAATAAAGAAATCAGAGAGGAAAATTTCAAAACATTTTTGCCTTAGACTTAAAAATTTTCATACATAAGACTACAACATGAAAAGAAAAGTAACATACTGGGAAAATAATTGCCATATATGTACATGTATATGTATGTACATATATATTACATATCATGTCGTGAATTAACTTCAAGTAATATATAAGGAAATTATGCAAAAGTTAAGAGAGTAAGGGCCATCACATAAGTTTGGTTAGGCTGAACCTTGTATAAGCATGACTACTGAGTGGCAAAAGAATTCCTCTAGAATTCTAGTCTACACTGTGCTCAACAAACCCTGCCATCATGGGGTTGTATCGAGTTGGAGGAAGACTTCTTTCTATTTTCAACAAAGTGCCCAGTGGCTTATAGTGGTCCTGATGAAGAAAAAGGATATCAACAGACAATTCATAGAAGAAATACAAAATGTTCAAGCTGCATATGCAAAGATTTTCACTGTGCTTGTAATCTAATTAAAATTACTTTGCATTACCTGTAATGCTAAGTAAGACAAGAGGAAAAAATACGAATACAATAAGTTAAATGATTTAAAATATCCAAAGTTGGTATGGGTAAAAAGAAATGAGTACCCTCTTTACAATGTTAAAGTATAAATAAGTATAGAATTTTGGAAGATCTCTATCAACTTACAGAATATATATAAGCTCAGCAATTCCACTTCTAGATATTTATTTTACAAATGCAGATATATATAAAGATTCATGAACAAATATTTTAGTTGCAGCAATGTTTCTAAAATTAAAATAGAAAAATAAGTTTTCATCAATATAATAAGGGATAAGCAATTATTTTAAAATCATTTCATACAATAATACATATATAACATGTGAACAAATAATAAATTTAACATTTATTAACATTATAATATCATTATAATATCTTACAGAGTATTTTCACAGACCTAAAATTCTCTGTGCTCCACCTGTTAATGCCTTTGCACCCAACCTTTGACAACCATTGATCTTTTTACTGTCTCCATAGTTTTGTCTTTCTAGAATGTTATATAGTTGGAATCATACAGTATGTAGACTCTTCAGATTGCCTTTTTCTTACTTAGAAATATGCATTTAAGCTTCCTTTATGCCTTTTCATGGCTCGATAGTTCATTTCTTACTAGTACAGAGTAACATTCCATTGTCTGGATGTAACCTAGTTTATTTATCTATTAGCCCCTCAAGGACATCTTGATTGCATCCAAGCTTAGCCAATTATGAATAAAGCTGCTGTAAACATACCTGTGGAGATTTATGTGTGGATATAAGTTTTCAGCTCCTTTGGATAAATACCACGAGCATGAACTGTATAGTATGGTAAGAGTATATTTAGTTTTGTAAGAAATTGCCAAAATGTCTTCCAAAGTAGCTGTAGCATTCACATTAGCAATGTCTGAGTTCGTATTGCTTCACATCCAAGCCAGGATTTGATGTTGTCAGTGTTCTGAATTTTGGCCACTCTAATTGGTGTGTAGTGGTATCTTATTGTTATTTTAACTTGCATTTTCCTGAAGGCATACAATGTGGAGTATCTTTTCAAATGCTTATTTTCCAATTGGTGAGGTGTCTCTTAAGGTCTTTGGCCTATTTTTTTAATTGGATTGTTTAGTTTCCTATCGTTGAGTTTTAAGAATTCTTTGTATATTTTGGATAACAGTTCTTTATCAGATGTCTCTTTCACAAATTTTCTCCCAGAGTTTGACTTGTTTTCTCATTCTCTTGATATGGTCTTTTAAAGAGCAAAATTTTTAATTTTAATGAAGTACAGTTTATCAATTATTTCTTTCATGGATTGTGTCTTTGGTGTTGAATCTAAAAGATCATCTTCATACTGAAGGTCATCTAAGTTTTATGCTATGTTACCTTCTAGGACTTTTAGATTTTTGTGTCTTACACATAGGTCTATGCTCCATTTTGGGTTAATTTTTGTGAAAATTGTATGTTCTGTGTCTAGATTCAGTTTTATTTCATGTCCAGTTGTTCCAGTGCCATTTGTTGAAGAGAATTTTCTCTATTTTATTGCCTTGCTCCTTTGTCAAAGATCAATTAATTATATTTATGGAGGTTTATTTCTGAGCTCTCTATTTGTCTATTCTTCAGATATACTATAGTGTCTTGATTACTGTAGATTTATAATAAGACTTGAAGTGGGGTTTTCAGTCCTCCAACATTGTTCTTCTCCTCCAGCATTATGTTGGCTATTCTGTATCTTTTGCCTCTCCATATAACTCTATAATCAGTTGGTCAATATCCACAGAATAAGGTACTGGATAAGAGTTTGTAGTGTATAGACTGTAGTATATATTGATTGGAATTGCATTGAATCTATAGTCAAGATGTGAATAAATGACATCTTGACAATATTGAGTCTTCCTTTCCATGAACATAGAATATCTGTCCATGTTCTAATGGGTTCTAATTTAAATGACATTGTATATTTATTTTCAAATTCCACTTGTTCATTGTTGGTATATAGGAAAGCAACTGACTTTGTATGTTAACTTTATATCTGTGAACAAAGAGTTTTATTTCCTTCTTCTCAGTCTGTATACCTTTTATTTAATTCTCTTGTCTCATTGCATTAGCAAGGACTTCCAATACAATGTGTGTGATAAAGGAGTGGTGAAAGGATACATCCTTGCCCTGTACCTGATCTCAGTGGGAAAGCTTTGAGTTTCTCTGTTAAATATGATGTTAGTTGTAGGTTCTTTGTGGATGGTCTTTATCAGTTAAGACATTTATTTTCATAATTTACTAAGAGTTTTATCATAAATGGGTGCTAAATTGAGTTTTATGAAGGATAAATAAATATATGTAATCAAGATAGAAGTCTTGTATTAGAACCCAATGGTTTGCTTCCCCATCCATTCCTATGCCCCTTGTACAAGGAGTATACTTCCCCACCTTATTAATTTTTTGGCTGGACCATTATCAATGGAATGTGAGTGAAATATTATATATTATACATGCTATCTCCAAGCACAATTTAAAAGTGCATGATTTGGTTACTCCTTTTGCTCCTTATGTTACCTGTTCCATGAGAATACCATGTTCTAGAAATGGGGGCTGCTCTTTCAGCCTGAGATGTGGAATGAGAACACGTGGTGAGGAAACCTGTAGCATCACCCGCAAGCTGAAGCAAAGTCTTGTCCTGGAAGAAAATCTATTGAGTTTATTACTATTGTTCTTGACTCTCTTGGCAAAGAGTAGCACATTCTAAATTTCTTAAGTTAAGAAAAGAAAAGTGAGTTAAGGAAGACTGAGACTGTCGATGATTCTGATGACCCCTCTATATAAGAAAGTGTTAGAATAGTTTCCCCTCTTATGCAGATAATCTGATACTTAACAACATAAAACATATCCTTGTTGTATACATAGAATATCTAGCAACATGGAAATGTTCCTTTAAATGTTATAAAAAAATAAAAATGGTCTTTATAGGAACATAAAAAGACAATTAGTTTTATTGTGCATTAGGAAATTTCATAGATCTATTTCTCAAATAAGGAAGATTAGAAAACAAATAAAGGATATGAAAATGTTAGCATTTAGATTACTTTCAAAATGTACATATTTTGCCAAATTCAATTCATTTTTAAAAGGTCATCTATTCCAGTTCTTAAATAAATTTACTTTCTTTCTTTGTTTTTGTCTATTCTAGATAATAAAAAGTACCTAGCTATTAATTGGAGTATGTTAGCTGCTATTAGAGGGAGAAAGACATAGATTAATTTTCTTTACCTGAGAAAGAAAAAAGTGTTTCTCTTACAATTGCATAAATATGTTATTTGATTGATTTATTAATTTCTTCAAGTGATTATTTAGAGAATATTATGAGATGAGTCTACTACAGGAAACGTAAAAGAAATCTTTCCAAAACTTAAATATCAGAAAAGCAATGATCAATAGCAGAAATAAATTCATTTTAAAAATCATACCTGAATGTGAGATATAAGCTCTAAAGCAAATTAAATTCCCAAGAGCTGCTCATCAGCCAGCCACGGCAGGTTTGAAGGTCATTGTTGCTGAATATTTGGCTAAACTTCAACTCAATTTGAACCCTGATCAGTGATTCAAAACTGACCCACACAGATGGGCAACCATGTGGTGCCCCAGTGCATATTAATCAGAAGATTCCTACACTCTAGAAAGGAATAGATGGGATATTTGAAAAGAAACTGTATGAGGACAACATGTAGAAAGCTTGAGTGATGTGCCAAACAATTCTGAGACACTTTGCATCTTGACTCTTCACTCTGTGGTGCCCTTTTGCTTCTAGGGAGTTGAGATCCTAAATCATTTTTCTGTGTGTGAAAGGAACAATCAAGGAATAAACATTTGGTTCAAATGATTAACAGAGATATTAGCTCTATAGAATACAAGATTTGGAGTTCCCTGGTGGTCTAGTGGTTAGGATCTGACACTTTCACTGCTGTGGCTGGGTTCAGTTCCTGGTTGGGGAACTGAGATCTTGCAAGCCACATGGAGCAGCCGGAAAAAAAAAAGAATACAAGACATACTAACTTTCTATTTTTTGATTTTTTTATAGTGAATATAGTTAGTTTTTAGTTATTCATTTATTTTGTGCCTGACCTTGATGCCTTAGGGGTATGGTGAACTGGAAGTGTGAAGTAATCAAAGCATGGATATATGTGACTTTGAGAATTCTGTTTCATTTTGAATACAAATTTAATAATGTCTACATTGGTTTAAGAAACTTATGTCTTTTTCATTATCTAATTTCGGATATCTGAAAATGGCTCCTATTTTCTCAGTATGCTTTGAGAAAAATAATTCTGTGTAAACCCAAACAAATGATAGATATAACTGATAATATAAAGTACAGTAAAAGTTACTTGAATATTTTCTATTCCCATATATTCTTTTATTTCCTCAATAGATACATTTATAAGAAAAGAAATAACTTGAATAATTTTATGACCAAAATTACCCAATAAAAAAAAAAAAGATTGTGATATCTTCACATTATGAATAGAAAATACAATAAAACAAATATTGATTTTAAAAACTCACTAACTGAGTATATGATTCTCAGATTCTGACAATCCCTTGCATTTAGACAGAACTTCCTTAAAAGTGTCTTATTTGGATAATTTAAATGAGCTTTAGAGAGCAACTTTACTCTTCCTTTTATAACCAAATCAACCTTATCAAATCTTTACCTCTTTTTAATCATTTCTCTGCAACAACAACAAAACAAAGCAGCATTCTTAAATGTAAATTTTCAACCACTTTAATAAAACCTAGAATTTCTGACTTGGTATTCTATCCTGGACTTTTTTCTTGTTATACCTCTTTGTTACAAGTTCAGAATCTGAGGCTAACCAGGTTTCAGTAACTTGCCTACCACCACACATCTAATCAGTAGCAGAGCTGGGATTCTAAGGTTCATATATATCTCTATATGATCTAGATAAATCTCACTCAAAAGGTCCTAGTCTTATCATCACATTAGTATATGCAGATACAGACCATCTTTCTTAATAATGACTTCTCTCTGTCATAACTATCTAATCAATTGCCAAGCCTCACTCTTTCTTCCTTCTTTAAAGCATATTTTCAACTTATTTTCTCTTTTTCAAATGTCCATTTATCCAATAAGTATTTTATCTCGATAGACAGGTAACTGATTTTTTTGGTTTTATTTTTCTCTCTGATAATATAGCCAAACACAACAAGCACTAGTTTTAATCCCTTAAAATACTTTCATTTTTGTTTTAACACATAATTTTCATCATAGTATGTCTTCAACACAGGGGTTCCAAATTGTACTCCATCTATGCATAGTGGTTTTCCTAGAGTGTGGTGAGGGGTAGGGCCTGGGGAGGCACAGATATAATTCCTTCATCCCCCAATTTTAACAGAATAGATCTGCTTTTGTCAGTTTTACATATTGGTTTTTCCTCTGTTTTAATTTGAAGAAAGGATTCCTTTATTGTCATTAGCACCTCTAGCAGTAGCAGTAGAGTAGTAGCAGTTGCAGTAGTAATAGAAATATGCTTATTTTAGTTATCCTAATACTTCATAATGCAAACTTCGAGCCAAAGGCTACATTTTAAAATATGAAAGTGATCATTTAAATCATATACATTCTCAAGATTTTAGGATCATTAAATCTGAGCAGATGTCATAAAAACCTATTATTTAACATAGCTCAAATGCAAGGACCCTGAGCAGTCTAAATTCCCTCTACTCACCTAACTTGTACTTTTCCGGAACTGCAGGTTTGGATTGTGTTGTTTTGGTGGTAGGTGCTATTAAACTGGATTCTCCAAGTCCTTGGTGCATTCCCAGGCCCAAATGTAAAACCCTGATAAGCTTCAAGAGTTCTTTTATCTCCCAGCCTCCTTTCCCCTCTTTGCTCTTTGAGAGGCAATATGGAGAAGGGTTAATATTTAGATTTTCTTTAGGTGATGATAGATGTTTATGTTATTATTAATTATTAAAAAGTCTCCTTAAGGGACTTTGGTTTGCATTTATTTATTACAACAGATATTATTTAGGCTCTTATTAGCGTGTGATTTTTAAAATTTAATAGTCAATATCTAATTTGAGTGAAGAAATTGTCAATATCTTGTATTCTTCTTTCACTGGGATAAACATGCCTAGTCTTTTGTTTTCATTTTATTACCAACTTATTTTATAATATCAAGATAGAAAAGAAGACTATTAACTGAAATCTTGAACAATCAATTAAAATAATACTTGGAAAAATTGTACCACCCTAAATTCCCTACCATTTTGAGATAAAATGCCCAAAATTAGAAGCCTTCCACCTGTGACCAGATCAAGGTATATGAAAAACTTTGTCCTTAAGTTTTCAGCCTCAAGACTTTCTCTCTTCAATACTTTTCCTGCAAGAGTAAGGAGAACCTTCTGTAATACTTGTTCTGAACTTCTGTAGTCCTTTTCTTTAGCACCTTTATTTGTGTGTGTATATATATATATATATATATATATATATACATATATATATACATATATATATAATTGGGGGATAATCCTCTCATCTTGGAATATGAGGTTTTATTTTAATATGGAAAGTATCTATATACTATTGTGTTTATTTCACTTTGAGGAAAGTCATAATAAACATATTTAATTCTCTAATTTGAGGATGATTTTGATTATAACATAGGATGAGGTATTAAAAAACCAAACCTTTAAACTGGCATATAATACTTGATCACACCAGTATACAGTATGGTAGATAATACTAGTTTCAACTTGCATCTTTAATCAAAGTAAAGCATTTAATAATAATTATGTCCCACTTTTCTGTGTGGGATTTTGGAATAGAGAAGCTAATTGTATATACAATAAACTCTGATATAACATATAATAGACTTGGAAAAGAAAGATTAAGAAAAACCTTCATTGCTCAGACAGGTTAGAGTAGGTTAGATAAAGAAAATGCAGCAAAAGTGGAGAAGTGCTGTTAAAATACTCCTTCTTGGCACCAGCTGAAAGCTGCCATATTTGGACTACACTTATTCAGAATATGCACTAAAACAACAATCACCAGTAAACAATACCATGCTTTTGATATATTAGGCTGACTAATCACAGCAAGTCTGTGAGGAGAAAGTTCAAAGCAGGTCTATTGGAGCCTATTGTCACTTTTAAAAAAATGTAATGTCTTATAATTGGAATTTTTCTTGTAACTTTTTATTGTGAAATAATTATCAATTTACAAGAAATTGCAAAGAAATCTACATGGAGGTCTTATTCACCACCCTCGTCCAGTCGTGTTTTCCTCTTGTGTAACTACAGTGCAATCATCAAAACTAGGAGATTGATATTGGTATAAATCACAGAGTTTATTCAGAGTTCACAAATTTTTCTTTCATGCACTCATTTGTGTACTTGTGTCTCTGTGTGTATAGCTCTATGTAAGTTTATCATTTTATCACAAGTGTAGTTTCATGTAACTACCACCACAGTCAAGATTCTTAACTGTACCATCATCACAAGACTCCCTGTACTGTCTTAATAACCATATCCTACCCTCCATTCCATCCCTAACCCCTGCAATCACCAATTTGTTCTCCATGTTTATAATTATTTTGCTTCACAAATGTTAGATAAGTAAAGTCATGTAATACCTGTCCTTTTGTGACTGCCTTCAGCATAATATCCTCAAGATTCATTGAAGTTATGTGTATAAATAGTCCACTCCTTTTAATAGCAGAGTATTATTCCATGCTATGGATGCATCCCAGTTTTTTTAACCATTTACCCATTGAAAAATGTTTGGGGTTTACAGTTTTTGGTTATTAAAAATAAATCTGCTTTAAGTATTCATGTGCAATTTTTGTGTGAAAATAGATCTTCATTTCTCTGAGTTATATACTCAAGAGTGCAATTCCTGGGTCATTTGATAAGTCCACTTTTAGTTTAAAGAGGAATTACCAACCATTTTCCAAAAGTCTGTACTTATATAAAACGTCTAAGAAAATAGAAAATTTGGGGAACTCGGGGCTAGGCAAAGAATTAACACCAAAAGAAAGATCAAATAAAAGTAAAAATATGTAAATTGGACCTCTTCACAATTAAAAACTTTTACTCTGTGAAAGATCCTGAGAAGAGAATGAAAAGGCAAACTATAGGACTGAGAAAATCTTTGCTAATCATATAACTGATCAAGAACTTGCATATAAAATATATACAGAATTCTTAAAACTCAGCATTGTTATTTTTTTAATCCTTGAGCCACACAAGTGCTTTACTCCTAGGAGGAGTGAGAGAAGCCTTGAGGTTCTCCAGAGAGTACAGGGTGTGACGAGTATACAGTTACACAGTACCATAGCATGGGCTGCCCTCTACTGAATTTATCAGTAAATTTATCTGTTTTAATTAGGCTATGATAAATATAATGGTATATTTATATATTTATGTACATAAAATATGTATGATAAATAAAATATGATCAATAGTATAAAATAGGAATGATCACAGTGTTGTGAGATCACTTGCATGCTCTCTTGCCTCTTACTAATTCTAATCTTTAGGAAACTTCTTTCTTCCTAAGGAACCTACTTATATACCACAAACTGAGGCATAGACTGCAAATGACAATGAAATATCTAAGCAGAAATATTAAGTGCAGAATTTGAAAAAAGAATCCAGTTTGAGAAATATATACTGAATTACAGAAAAAAAGTGATGTGGGAATTCACTGCATAGATCTAAAGGGAGATTAGATCAGGATAGGGAGATTAGATCAGGATAGGAAAATTAATAAAAATCAAGAGGAAAAAAGTCAGTCATTAAGGCTAAAAAGAATGACATAAAAAGGTTTTAGATAATTCATATTACGTAAATTATCCAATTTAATCATATATTTGTGTGTGTTGGTAATTTATGACATTATCAAGTAATTCTTATGAATCTTTTCATGGATCTTTTTTTCAACGTTATGCTGTAATCAAAGTTCTTTGGCAGATGGTGAGCAGGAGAGAGAGTTGGCAGAGGGAGTATATTTTCCATCATGCAAACCATTGTGTATGCAGACAGCCAAATAATTTGCCTCCATATAAGTCCAGAACTTCAAGGAAATAAGTTATTTTTAAACCATTAAGTCAAATTATCTTACTAGAATAAAATTACCAACACAAATCACTAACAGAGAGAATGAAACAGCATGAACTAAAGTCTCTTTATAAAACTTCTAAATGGTATCTTGTTTTCATTTGTATACATACTCCCACAAATTGGTCTTTTCAAAATGACTTTCTTTTGTCAATATTCTTTACCTATTTTTTACTGAATTTCATTAGAGCATACTGACTGTATAGATGAGTTCCATACTTCCCTTTGACTAATTTTCTTACATTCTAAAAAAATGCCATTAAAAACCATGAAATTGCTTGCCATATTAAAGTTATCCTAAGTAAATATTCCTCAATCAGTTTCACTTTTAGCTTTTTATGTAAGTTTGTAGGAGAGTAAAACATATCACACAGTGGTGCAAATATCAATTTTCTCCCACTCAATGACTTTTTGTCTACTCATCTATAATTTATTTAAAGAATTTCATTCGGCATAGAAACGATTCAGCTGTTCTCTTAACAGTGGCTGAAGATACTCAACAAAATCAACAGATTGGGATTATTCCCCAAATTGTAAACTTTAAAATGTGTGCAGAAAACTATATCAGAGATAGTACTGTTCATTTGAGGGTAATTTATCTAATTCTTCATAAATTTGCTTATTCTTCAATTATTTCACATTTGATACTGAATCACTCTAAATGACTACATCTTTTCAAAAATTACTGAAGGCACTTAAAGGATAAATCAATGGATAGGTTTAGTGAGTTAAGAATAAATAAAACACTTCCATTATCCTCACATTTCTAAAAATAAGCTACAAACTTCTTTTTAAGGCAATTTGTTAACAGCTCACATAATTGAAAGGATCATATATTTGACAGAGCAATTCAACTTCTACAAACGTATCCTATAGATATATTCAAACATATATGCAAGACATGCAAATTAATAGATAGGAGATAGACTTATATAGACCTACAAGTATGTATGTTAGAATAAATTTTCCCAACAAAACAAATATATTTAACAAATGTATGTATAACATTGTAGTGAGTTATCATTGAAAAATTCACATTTTATATTCAAAACTTCTATATTCCTTCTGCATCTCCCACCTGTCACTCCTACATACCCTTCTTTACAAATTCATTGTTAATTACTTTCTTCTTACTAATCATTTTGTCCTGCTTCCATTCAGATATAGGTACAGGTATAGGTATAGATATAGTTACAGTTATAGATACATCCTTCCCAATTTTACACACAACAGCAGTTTTATCATTACTTTTCATTATTACATATAAAGCATCTCCTTTGAAACCAACTTTGAAACTGAACATTGCCAATGTATAATTATTTATCATCTCTTTCAGATTATTTAAACATATTTATTCTTTATATGCTCAAATCGTATTTCAGCTTAGGATTGATGACTATTTTCCTACAATAAAGGTCTTCATATTCATTTTTTTCAATAGCAATGCTCTAACTTAGATGGACACCAGATTTTGGAAACCTCAATAGTTAGTGGAGAGGACTTCCAGAAAGGTGGTAAGAGGAGATTGGTGGGCACTTTCCCCAGCAAAACAATTACTGGTGAAACAAATTATCTGGTGCAAATTATTAAAACAATCTTATAGAAGGTAGACATTTCACTAATGGCAAGCAGTAAATGGAGAAATATTTATTCAAGAATATATACTAGGGCTTCCCTGGTGGTGCAGTGGTTGAGAGTCTGCCTGCCGATGCAGGGGACACGGGTTCGTGCCCCGGTCTGGGAGGATCCCACATGCCGCGGAGCGGCTAGGCCTGTGAGCCATGGCTGCTGAGCCTGCGCGTCCGGAGCCTGTGCTCCGCAGCGGGAGAGGCCACAACAGTGAGAGGCCCGAGTACCGCAAAAAAAAAAAAAGAATATATACTAATTCTCATTAAAATAAGTGAGAGTCTGTGGCATTTGAGCCACAGCCCACTTAAATTTCCTATTCTCCCCTTCCCCTCAGCAGCTCTTCACTGATCAAATGTAACCAACAGACCGGACTCCCTTTCTCCACAAACTCCTATTCTAGGGCTATAGTTTCAGTCTAGAGCCAGTTCTACGCTGGGAGGGCCAGGGTGCCAATTCTTATCCCCATCTCTGAGTTGCAGGAGCTCTATCCCTAGTAAATGTGGCTAAGAAGACTGTGGTTCCCTTAACCCACCTTCAAGAACTCATAGAACAAGAGCTCTATCCAAAATAGGCTGAGAATACTGGGCCCAGATTGCCCTTCCTACAGGTTGCTCACAAGGTAGAGGTTCCATACTGGGAGGAACCTCTGCTTAAATCACATTTGGTAATGTCTCATTAATCACACTGCTTTAAAAATTTGAATTTGTTTCCACTTATTTTGATGTTGTTTTGCTACTCAAACTATCCATATGTACATTAGAGTTTGAGAAGAATTATTTAAGCTTATTAACATAAAAGTGCTTATCTACTTAAAGCTTTTTGATTTGTAGTTAATATAAGAACTGATACTATAACCATTTATTTTATAAAGAGAGCTATAAATGTGTAATACATTGAGTGGGAAAAATGTGAAATTTTAGCATGAAATTTTACAATATACCCAATCATTACAAATTTAAAATTGTAATATATAAAGTGTATTTTTCAAGAATATTTAATATAAATTAATATTGAGTTAATTAACTTAATATTCAAAATATACAATAAAAAAGACACTCTACAAAGCTGCTTCATTACATTATACATTTTAAAAGCACTACCTGATTTATCATCAAGTTAAGCATACTTGATTACTGAAGTATTTCTCTACTATTTTTTGATCCCACTGCCATCTTTCCAGACCAATTTTTCATTACTACTCACATAAACCATTTTGATTATGTTTATCTAATTTCTCAGTATCTGGAATCAACTTTGAGATCATAGTTCCAGAGCCTTTCTCAGTCTCCAAACAGTTTCTGGGTGATGGCAATGGTTTTTGCATTCCTCTAAATGCCCACCCCTCCAAAATTTATAATCCCTAACCAGATTGCTTCCTTGGGTATCAAAATCACAACCCAGTGCATTTTGCACATTTTAACTCGAAGTCAAACAGTTCATTACCAAATTCATTCCCCACCATTTATCTTCCTTAGCAAGTGCCCTGACTGCCTTCCTCTTCCTCACTGGAATAAACATATTCCTTTGAACATATTAATCACAAATATTTATTTATTACATTATTTTGCCATTATCCCTTTCTTTTCCGTTCTATATGATAGGAGAGAAGCTGTTTACATATTCATTAAAACAATACATATTTTTAGTATATAGTATATATTAAAGGTGCTTGCATTATCTTACACATTTTATATCTTCAGTATCAAATACTATACATTTAGTTAAAACTGAATAGAGACGTGGGATAGGGAGGATGGGAGGGAAGCTCAAGAGGGAGGGGATGTGGGGATATATGTATGCATATGGCTGATTCACTTTGTTGTACAACAGAAACTAACACAGTATTGTGAAGCAATTATACAATAAATATCTATTAAAAAAAACTGAATAGAGCATACATGCACCTATACAATTCAAAACTCAAAAACCTTACTGGTTTTGAAGTGCCAGCTGAATAAATTATATACTTTTCTGCCTGTTTTTCTGAATTTTCATGATCTGGTTAAAACCTGTTATTACTTTATATATTCTATTTATTTTCACTCAATCCTAATTAAAGTAACTTAATAGCGATTTTCTCTCTATCTTGTTTTCTTTTCTTTATGCCTCATCCATTTTGTTTCCTTGTAATGTGTTCTCTATCTCCCATGCCCTATTCTCTCTTAGGATCTTAGTTCCCCAACTAGGGATCAAACCCATGCCCCCTTCAGTGGAAGCATGGAGTCTTAACTGCTGGACGGCCAGGAAAGTCCCTCACTCACTTTTAATCTTAGTAGGAATTTGAAGATTCATCTTTTAACAGCTTACTTTCTAATATACATGCTAAATCTACCCATGAGTGACAGTTGAAACGTTATGAGGCCTTTTTTCTCTCTGTAGAAAGTGTCACACCATTCTTCCCTGTGTTTCTCTTTGAAACATTGTGTTTATTTTGATTAGGCTTATATCAGCAATGAGTTTTGCAAGTTTCTTATATTTTAACATATCTGGATCTCTTCATTTTTGTTCATTTCTAAGTCTCTACTTCGTATCAATTTTTTTTCTTTAATCTTCCATATAACACAGATCTGCTGGCAATGAATTCTCTGTTTTCATATGGCTGAAGGTCTTTTCTTCCTTCATTTTTCAGGATATTTTTGCAGAGTATAGAGTTCTGAGTTGAGAATTTTTTTTTTCTTTCAAAATTTTAAAGAAATCATTCCATTGTCTTATGTTCCCACAGTTTCAAAATGTAAGCCAGACTTCTTTATTATTTATGCATGAAATATGTCTTTTTTGGTCTGGATACCTTCAATACTTTCTTTAAATCTTTAATTTTAGCAGTTTAAATATGAAATGTCTAGGTGCTGTGTGTGTGTGCATGTGTATGTGTTGTTCATCTTGTTTGGGTTTCACTGTGATTCTTGGAGCTGAAGTTTGATGTCTTTTTCTTTACTCTTGGGAAATTTTCAGTCCTTACCTCTTTAAATATTTCTTCTTTCCCATTTTTTCTCTCTTCTCTTCTGGGATTCCAATAGTGTACATTATTTTTTAATGGCTCTGCAATTTTTGAATGTTCTCTTCTATTTTTTTTTCTACAATCCTTCTTCTCTGTGTAGTTCAGTATGGGTAGTTTCTAATGACCTACCTTCAAGTTTCCTGATTCATTCCTCAACTGTGATGAGTCCACTCATGGGCTTTACAAAATAATTCTTCACCTTGGTTTCAATAGCTTCAATTTCCAGCATTTCTATGTGAATTTTATTATTTCCATTGCTTTCTGTAATTCCCCATTAGGCTGTGCACATTTTCCATAAGTCCCACTAGAGACTTTAATGCATGTGTTACACATTATACATTGTGTACAGCGTAAGAGTTATTTAAATTCCCTATGTGGTTGTTTGAACAACTGGACCCATATCTGAATCTGGTTTTATTGTTTGCTTTATCTTTTAAAAGTGGATTGACAGTTTTTCTTCATTTTTTATAATTTTATTTGAGTGTTAGACATTGAATTCTGTATATAGAGCAGCAAAGACTGAAGTAAATAGCATTCATGACTGGAAAAAGGCATACTTTTTTGTTGATGGATATTTCTGGGATTTAGTCAATCTAGTCCAGAGTTGAGATGGGTTTAACTTTGTTTAGTTTAGTTTTGTTTTCCTATGGTTACTTTTAATACCTTAGTGGCAGAAAATTCCTCCAGAATTACCTTGTGCAGCTAGAGATACTAAGATATTTTTTAAATTAATATTTCCATTCCACCCTGAATGTTCAGTCTTCCATTTACAACTTTGGCCCAGAGTGGGTTTCTGTCTCTGCCTGTCTCTTTCTTCTCTCTGGGGTAGAGTGTGATTTCTTGTGACTCTGTTCTTGATAATTTATTTATTAGCCATAGCTGGAATTTTGTGCTGTCCACTTTCATCCTCTGTTTTAGGCAGGTCCTGTTTCCCAGCCCAAATGATTATCCAAAGTCAAAATTAAATGCAAAATTTTCCCCATGAAGATCTTTTTTTCCTTCCTTCAGATGAATTTCTACTTTCCCTTCTTCTTAAACCCCCATAGAACTTAATATATCCCTCTTATTGGTGATTTACACTTTTTATTTTATGATATATATGCATACATTTATCTCTCTTATGAGGTATTGAGACTTTAAGTCTTTGCAATGTCCTATAAATCTTGAAATTCCTAAAGTAGGTAGAACATAGTGAGTTATCAATATTCAAAGAATAAAACCACCTTGTAATATAACCCAATGTGTGATGCACGTTTGGAGTGTATGCATATAGAGCTCAGTATCAACAGTTTATAGTTTAAAATAATCATTCTAAAATGAACATTTTCATGTATAAAAAGAACAAAAATATTTGATGGAAAGGGGTCTGAAGATAGAATCACAGACTTCCCTCCTAAGTTGCTGGCTTCATGTGTCAGGTTAATTATTTCACTAATTAAAACTTCTGGGTCGTTCATGGTAGGATAAAGATCTAATTTTTTAAAAGGTATAGCCTCACAAAGTTTTGATGACTCTGCAATGCTAATAAATTTTATTTCTTTAAAGTACATCCTGTTCAATGAAAAAAAAAGATGATCTAGTGGAGCTACTGGATTGATATTGAAGGGGCACTGGAACTCCCATAATAGTAAGAGTTGAGCACTTTCATTATGGCGTAATGCCAGGATTCTACATAATATATGAGAAATTATGTCTACTTTCTTAGCTCCTTTCCATTAGCATTCATATGCTATTACATTATTCATCATATAGGAAATTTAACTTTTAATTGACAGTAAAGGAATTTTTGGATTATGCAAAAACTGCTTATAATTCTTTCACAGTCAATTTTACAAGTCTACATTATTATATTAGGTAATTCTCTCTGCTTTGAAATGCTATGGTGGTTTGAAAAATATTAAATATTGTTTCCTTTTGTGGAAATTGACAAAGTCCCATGCTTAGAATATTTTCAAATTTAAAACATGAGATCATTATAAAATAAGAAACAAAATATTTAAAGTAGTCAATTTATAGAATATTATTCTGTTTATTTCTTATGTAAAGTAAATGTATTCCTGGGAAATAAAATGAATGATTCTAATAAAAAATTGGTATACATACTAATTGTGATAAAAGATGAGCTAATCCCTTTTCAAGACACATGAAAGACAATCTTTTGTGTGAATTTCTCAAGAGAATTTTTAAAAGAATTACAGGGCTTCCCTGGTGGCGCAGTGGTTGGGAGTCCGCCTGCCGATGCAGGGGACACGGGTTCGTGCCCTAGTCCGGGAGGATCCCACATGCCACGGAGCGGCTAGGCCCGTGAGCCATGGCCGCTGAGCCTGCGCGTCCGGACCCTGTGCTCCGCAGCGGGAGGGGCCGCAGCGGTGAGAGGCCCGCGTACCGCAAAAAAAAAAAAAAAAAAAAAAAAAAAAAAAAAGAATTACAAAACAAATTATAAATTATACATAAAGTATATTAATTTATGCAATCTTTTATCTAACTGAGGTTATATGGAGTGTTTACTTCCAAAAAGTTATTTATATGAACCCTCAAACACACTATTTCCCTGAAGAAATGCACACACACACACACATACACATGCACACATTTCCTTTTCCCTTTCTTACTATTAAAACATTTACTGTAATTATTGGAGTTGCCCCATGTGGAAAGATGCCATCATTGTATAACAACTACAACCATGACTTTAATGTTATTTTATATGTATAAATTTACTTTTAATTTCTCCTGCACTTGTTCATCTGTACGTATGCTTCACAAATCCCTTTCAGTTCAAGATTGATATGTAGACCCAGCAATCCCACTACTAGGCATATACCAAAGAAAACCATAATTCAAAAAGACACATGCACCCCAATGTTCATTGCAGCACTATTTACAATAGCCGGGTCATGGAGGCAACCTAAATGCCCATCAACAGATGAATGGATAAAGAAGATGTGGTACACATATACAATGGAATATTAGTCAGCCATAAAAAGGAATGAAATTGGGTCATTTGCAGAGACATGGATGGACCTAGAGGCTGTCATACAGAGTGAGGTAAGTCAGAAAGAGAAAAACAAATATCGTATATTAATGCATATATGTGGAATCTAGAAAAATGGTACAGATGAACTCGTTTGCAAGAAAGAAATAGAGACACAGATGTAGAGAACAAAAGTATGGACACCAAGGGGGGACAGTGGGGGGGCGGGTGATGTGATGAACTGGGAGATTGAGATTGACATGTATACATTAATATGTATAAAATAGATAACTAACAAGAACCTGCTGTATAGAAAAATAAAATAAAATAAAATTCAAAAAAAGATTGATATGGAAATTATTTCAACATCTTGGATAAGCTAAAATGTCTCCATCAAGTCTTTCTTTAGGGCACTACTTCAAGTAGATTAGATGTCATCATTATCTGTGACAACAATATAGTAGTGAATGTGAGTTTCCTATAGATGCAGCAGCAGTTGGTGAAATATATAATCTGCTCTTTTGTAGTTATTATTCCTTGGCTTTTTTGCCCTGATGAAATGGTCCAACTAATTTATGAATAGGCAGTTTGCCACTCAGACAGATGGCTCTGACTGCAGCCCAGAGACAATGTATAGTCCAAAAATGTTGATGTTGACAGGATTTTCAGGCACAAAAAATCAAATGTCTGTCAGTCTCTTCTTAAGATGTGTCATCACTAATCCACTATTTATTGCATTATGTTCTAAAACAAAATTTTTTCATTTTCATCAGGAGAGATTATAAAAAGAAGTATTTTAATGGGAAATTCAGAGTAGAGCTTCCTGTTCCAAACAACAACAAAAAAACAACATTTCTTCTTCACCTTCATCTTCAAAGAATAATAAAGTATAATTCTATTCCATGACTTTTATACTCCTGGGCCAAAGCTGGTCATGCCACCAAAATAAATAGGCTTATTGACTTGAAGATAAAAATTTCATCATAGCCTCAGTAGTTATTTGTTATGATTTTATCAACATCAACAGAACTACTAAGCTTATTTTCTGATCAATCTTCAGCTGAAGATAAAGCATATCAATCACACACTGATACTATTGATATTATCAAACAGTATTTATAGTGAGTCATATAGACTTAAATGTCTATGTTATGGTACATATAGACACTGATCTTATCATGTTATCTTGATATAAAATATTTTGCTAAAAATACCTCTGTTTTGATGTTTGACATGACATGGGTAACATTAGACACAACATTTTATTTTGTCATAGAGTTTTCTTTAAAAAAACTTTTTGCCATGTAATGTTCTAGTGAATTTAGAGGAAATAGCTGTTTTATGGTGCAGAGAAAAAGTTACTCCATCTAAATATTGCCCCATTTAAATCCCAAACTCGCTTACAAAGTCATTTGGTACTGTTCAAGCAGTCACTTCTTCTTGGTCTTTTTTTTTTTTTTTTTTTTTAGGTACGCAGGCCTCTCACTGTTGTGGCCTCTGCCACCGCGGAGCACAGGCTCCGGATGCGCAGGCTCAGCGGCCATGAGCTCACGGGCCTAGCCACTCCGCGGAATGTGGGATCTTCCTGGACCGGGGCACGAACCCGTGTCCCCTGCATCGGAAGGCGGGCTCTCAACCACTGCGCCACCAGGGAAGCCCCTTTCTTGGTCTTTTTACAGCTTGATTGAAAACAAAGAGGGGTTAAATAAAAAATATATATAATTTATTATATATATATATCTAAAACAATAATTATTTGCAATTTCACTACTAGTTGAACAAAACAAAGAGGACTGAATCCTGGCAAATTTTGAAGTCACACGGTAAGGTTATCAGCATTTATAGACTTGCAGCTTTAGAATAATCATACTAACAGGCAGCAGTTATAGTGACTTCTTTTAAGTAATCACAGTTTGCAGTCTTCTCCAAGAAGCCAAATTGCCAATATGGGCCAGCTTGGGGTTCTTTAGCAAGAACTCTAACATAAAGACAGATGGCTAGTTGGTTAGTGATTTACAGATATTCCCACATCTTCACTGTGCAGAACCCTGTGTGAGAGGAAAATGATAAATCATAGATCTTATTCTTTAGAAGTTCAGTATACAATTTACGAGACAGGGCACATATCAAAATGAAGACGTAATAGAACCCAAGTGAAAGAGATATAATATAAAGAGTTTGATAAGAGTTGTGTCAAAATAACAGATTGATTAAAACCCAGGTATAAGAAGAGAGGAAATTCAAATATCTTATGAAAAGAAAATATTAAAAGATAATTTTTCAGAATTGGCAGTTTACAAACAGTTGTTTAATGTTAGAATGATAAAATTCTTATTTGCAAAAGAAAAATTTCTTTTTTTAAAAATTAATTTATTTATTTATGGCTGCATTGGGTCTTCGATGCTGCGCACGGGCTTTCTCTAGTTGCGGTGAGTCGGGGCTACTCTTTGTTGCGGCGCTGGGCTTCTCATTGCGGTGGCTTCTCTTGTTGTGGAGCACAGGCTTTAGGCACGTGGGCTTCAGTAGTTATGGCACGTGGGCTCAGTAGTTGTAGTGCATGGGCTTAGTTGCTCCATGGCATGTGGGATCTTCCCGGATCAGTGATCGGACCCTTGTCCCCTGTATTGGCAGGGGGACTCTCAACCACTGCATCACCAGGGAAGTCCCAAAAGCAAAAGTTCTGAAAATATCTTTGATACTTCCTTTTCATTCCTCATAATATCATGTTACCATTCTTTTTTTTTTTTTTAGTTGGAAGCTGTTTTAATCTCACAGCAGAGTATAATTATGTAATTTAGATGTACATATTAACTAAGATTTCAAAGAGCATGAAAATCCTACCAAAAAATTCAAGATCAAGAAGGAACCATGCTATAGCTTGTGGGAAAAAGTGGCCTCAGAGACCAATCTTCTGGATGAAATTCCATGCAATGGTAAATCTCAGAAAACTACCAGCCAGCAAGAAATATGCTTACTGAATAAAATGTGCATTATCTAAGGAAGGAAAACAGATACCTTCTTTGCATAAGTTGATTTGGGGAGTGGGGTGAGTAGAGCTGTGCCAGTTCTCCACAGACTTGATGGGATTCAAATTATTCCAGCAAAGTTACATAAGAACATAGACAGAGCATACTTGCAGAAAGTAGTAAAAGTTGTGACTTCTGATAACCCTTTGCTTTGTAAAACCTATCATAATGCCCGGTGATACCACTCCCTCCCAAAATGGGATATTCTAGCAAATAACTGATTCAGAAAAATCCAACTAATTCAGTTAAAGGTAATGATGAAAGGAACTAGCATAGCATCGTGTACAGATTCAATAATAAAAAAAGTGAGCTAAAGAGCATCAGAGACTACGAATAGATAAATAACATTTACCAGAGGAAATACACCCATCTAACAAATGAGTGTTATGATTAAACATTTCTCGTAAATTAGAATTAATCAATGGAATTATAATCAATTATGCTTCCATATATGTTGGCAGGTACAAGATTCACTTTACTGCAAAAAGGGCCATAAAAAACTTGATAGGGCTTCCCTGGTGGCACAGTGGTTAAGAATCTGTTTGCCAATGCAGGGGACACGGGCTCAAGCCCTGGTCGGGAAGATCCTACATGCCACAGAGCACTAAACCCATGCGCCACTACTACTGAGCCTGTGCTCTAGAGCCCATGAGCCACAACTACTGAGCCCACGTGCCACAACTACTGAAGACCTTGCACCTAGAGCCTGTGCTCTGCAACAAGAGAAGCCACTGCAATGAGAAGCCCAGGCACCGCAACAGAGAGTAGCCCCCACTCGCTGCAACTAGAGAAAGCCCGCACACAGCAACGAAGACCCAATGCAGCCAAAAATAAATAAATTAAATAAATAAATTTATTTTTAAAAAACTTGATAAATTACTAAAACAATAACAATGAATCCAATATAAAACAACAACAAAAACAAAGGACAATTTGAAAGAAAAACCCAAAAAAGTCAGGAGTTGAGAAGCCAGCTTAATTAACAAAAGAGAATCACACTGAAATGTGCTGGGCATATTCATAGCCTTCCTCTTTTTTCCTCCAGAGGAAAGAGAATATGCCCATTTGTGAGGCATTCCATAGACTGTTGGGCTGCGCCCCTCAGTCCTGCAGTCTTTGCAACTGCCCAGCCACAGACCAAAGAAAAAACCTGGAGTTAGTGACAGAGACATCAGTGATTTATTGGACAGAGACTCTTACAAGTCAGAGGCAAAGGTCCTGGAGCAACACCCCACCATATATGGATAAAGGCAGGCAGGACAGAGCAGCAGTCTTCACTGCACAGGGGAGGAAGAGGCTACCAGTTATAGGGGGCATGACATCCGAAGGGCTCCTTTGTTGCCAGGCCAGGGAACTGCAGGAACTCAACCACCACAGCTCCTTGGGTTACCAACCATTGAGACGGCCGCTGTTTCCTGTTGATGACTGAACATACTGGGGCCGTTCTGGTCTGAGGGCTAGAACAATCGTTTGCTGAGGGTCAGGCCAATCATACAGGCAGCTCTGATTAAACTTTAAGCTTAGGAGGGGGAGGCAATCATGTGCATACAGGCCAGGTCAGGCAGGGGGTGTCCAGAGAGCAAGGGAGCAGCCATCTTATGGGGCCTGACCATACACTTCACCCCTCCATACGCTGCGTGACTCTCACAATCTATCTGCCTTTCTTCTGCAATATCCCTGGGGTCAGGCATGCAGAGGAATACTGCAATCAGATGCCACAAACACAATACGGACAGCAGCAGCTAAAGAGTACTAACAGTAAGATGCCAAATATATTGAAAAGCGTTATTCTCCAAGAGGTGGATAAATGTTGTAGCTAGGCACTAATGGGGTTGATTGAGATGGAGTCTATGACAGAGATGTGCCCGTCTAAGGCTTTCATAGCAGAGGAAATATTGTGAGAATTATAGAGTATATGCACACAGCATTGGGCTTTGACAAGGGCACAACTACCACCTTGTACCGCTGTTAATGTGTCTAGGGCCATCTGGTTTTGTAGAGCAACTTGTCTCATTTGGGTAGTTTCTTTAGATGAGAGGGTGATTGCATGTCTGGTGGTATTGAAGGCAGCAGCAGTGTGTTTATCCAGCGCCTTCACTTGCCATTCCACATCTATAGCAGCAGGCTGGGGAGCAAAAAATAGACCACAGGTAAAACCAACAAGAGGTGCATTATCCATAGGTGTCCACCCTATATTATGTTGGATGTCATTAGAGAAAGACCCATTATGTGTCTCTAAACAATAGACAGTTGGTTCTATTGGCTGAACTTGGGTCATCAGGAGGCAGCCAATCCCATTCTAGACAGCATAACCTAGTGGAGTTGTGTTTACAGTCTCCCAGGTCAGCCAGAGGAGGTGTTATACTGTTTCAGACAGTGGAGAAAGTCCTTCAGTGATGGATGGGATGGCAGGAATGGGGAAAGGGCGTGAGCCCTTCCTCCAGGGTACCAGTCATTACCACATGGCTGGATTAATCTTCCAGGGAAGCCCAGAGGAAGATGACCGTGGTGTTTCATTGCAGCTCCAGCAGTTGGATTTATTCGGCAGAGATGCCACAGTTGGTTGCTCAATCCACAAACAGGTTTTCTCTGCCTAACATAAGGATGAAAAGTGAGGTGTTTAACAGGCACTAAACAAGAGAGTTCATGGCCATTAAGTAAAGTACATGCAGTCACTGAGTTTTGAGATAATACCACACTGGCCTATGGCTTTTGTTTGGGTCTACAATACCAAAATGTTTGCCTGCCTTTGTTACCTATGGCAGGTACTGAGTACTGTAGGGATAGTTTTACAACAGACCACAATGTCAATATAATGGTGCTTTTTGTGAGTAGGGGGCCTGGGTTGGTTAGTTTGGTGGTCTCAAACAGAGTAGGATAGAAAACTGGAGAGATTTATGTGTTTCTTTTTAACTTTATTCCCCACAGGGCAGCAAACCTAAACCACTGGGGGCCCACTTATTTGTCCCAGAGCCATCTTATGATTTGTTCCTCTGGGGGCAGGTCCTGTGGAAAGGAAAAGGGCAGATATCGTCCTGACCTAGAGTGGGCAATGATCCTTCTGTTGTTAGCAATTGAAGATGGAGAGTGTTGACCAGTTGCCATTGTTAACATGGTATAGGCACTAGGACAGCTGCTACATGGATGTTCATTAATGGCTTGTAGGGATTGTGTTAATCTTGGGTTCCACAGGCTGAGAGAGCGGGTTTCTTGTCTCAGTTGTTGTTTTAGTAGTCCATTCATTCTCTCAGTCAGGCCAGCAGCCATAGGGTTACATGACAGCTGGAAATGCCAGTGTATGTCATGTTCGTCTGTCCATTCCTGAACTTCACGGGCAGTGGTGTTCACTGATCACTGTCAATGTCTGTGGGGGTTCCACATGACATGCACAGTTGTTCTAACCCCCAAATAGTTGTTTCCTGTGTTGCCTACCAACTAGGGTAGGCTTGTCGCAAGCCCATATGTGTGTCTACACAGGTGAGGGCAAACTTGCATCCATCAGATAGAGGCAAGGGCCCAATGTAATCCACTTGCCAGTGGCATGCAGGAGCAGAGCCCCATAGAATATGTCCAGGTAATTGGCCACACCCAATTCATAAGCCTGTCCTTGACTTAGGACCCCAAAAGCCTGTATTTGTTTTATAACCACTTTTGCTTGGGTGAAGGTGTCTTCTCCTTGTGTCCAATCCCAGTGGGCTACCTTTTACTAGTCTATACTGGGATTCATAAAGTTTGGGCTAAATGTGGGATAAATGTTGTCTGGTAACCTAAGTACCAAGAAAAGTTTGCAGCTGCTTGGGAATAGTGGGCCTCAGATAAGCCTGTACTTTATCAATCACTGCTCAGGGCACCACCTTTGTCTTACCTGACCAAATAACACCTAAATATTTGACAGACAAGCCAGGTCCGTGTGTCTTGTCTGAATTTCTTAGCCATCCTTGCACCATCAGGCCACTAATGGGGGAGTGGCTTCTCTTAGGCTGAAAAGAAACTCTGAGGTTAGCATGATATCAACAGTGTAATGGAAGAGGAAAACATTGTAAGGAGGGTCCCACCTAGCCAGATCCACAGCTACTAGGCCATGACAAACTGTGGCCTGTGTAGATAGCCCTGGGGGAGCACAATGAATGTCTATTCTTTCCCCTTTCAAGTGAAAGCAAACTGGTCTTGGTATTCAGGGGCCAGTGGGATGCTAAAGAAGGCATTGGCAAGGTGAATAACAAAATGATACATCCCTGAATGTTCATCATCTGGGCTAGTAAAGAGGCAATATTAGGCATAGCTGAATGTAAGGGCAGGGTTACTTTATTTAATCCCCTGTAGTCTACAGTCATTCTCCAGGAGCCATCTGGTTTCCCTACTGGCCACACATGGCTGTTAAAGGGGCTGAGAGAGCTCCTATGATGCTTACCTGTGCTAGTTCTTTTATGGTGCCAGTGATTTCCTTCTTTCCTCTTGGAAGCCTATATTGTTTTAAGGCCACCACTCTTTGTGGCTGGGGTAGCTTGACCGTTGTCCAGTTGGCAAGGCCTCTTTTGATTTGTTTTACCAGGTAGACTCCTAGGCCGAATTCTCCCACCATTGTTTATAAGACAAGGCCTGCTACCACATCCATTCCCAGAATGTATTTTGGAATTGGAGTTATGAACATGGCATATTCCCTGGGGGGTAGTTTTCCAAACTGTAACACCAAGGATATTTTATTTACTCTTACCCTTCCACCCCTGTACCCATCAATGACAGAGAAGGAGGCCTCAGAAGTGGTGTACCTTGCCATAAATTAGGGTGCATTCTGCCTGGTATCTACCAAGGCTAGACAGCCTGTTGATTCTTTGGGGACCAATGAATGGTTAGTTCTATATGAGGCCTCCGGTCCCTGGAAACCCACATCACTGTTGCCCAGGTGGTATCCTGGGACCTTGGTTTCACTCCTAATCCACTGATAGGGATGCTGCCATATCCTTTGGGGTGGTGGGTACATCTCCTTCACTAGGCCAGGCAGCACGGTATGCAGCCATTGTACAAGAGAGAAGAGAAATTACTTTTTCTTAATGGCCCGTATAAGTGCTGCCACAGCACTGGGTGACCAGTCATAGAGGCCATTTTAGACATTTCTTGACCCATGAGCATGATACACTTTCCTCTGATATCCCATATGTGGAGCAGCCATGTTGCTACTGATTCCCCTCCTTTTTCTTTTTTTAATTTATTACTTACTTTTTCCAATCTTTTTGAGGTACAGTCCCTCATGGCAGTTAAACGTTTCCACTGGGAGAGGGGTGGGAGCTGATCGTCATTCATTCCCTGTGGTCTGGGTTGGTCTGATTTGTATTTAGCTGTTCATCCAGGTCAGCCCTCTGGGTGAACAGAGGGCGCTGAGGGGCCCGGGACTATTATGACTTCATTCTACTCCTCCTCTTCTTTTTCACCAGTGCTCTCGGTGGGGTCCCATTCCTTGAGGTCCCAACTGGGACAGGCCATTTTGACCCTCTGCCTAAGACATTACTGTCCTTTTAGCGGCGCTGCATGACAGGACAAGGTCTCTGATTTCTCATCTTGCTCCTACAGCCTAGTCACTAACATTTCAGTACATTCCGTTTGGGCCAGCTGATTTCTCCTAAGTTTTAGATTTTTTAAAAATATCAAAACAGCCACAGAATGAAAGTCACACTAGAAATAAAACAGGAGACAATAACTATGTAATAAAATGAGGGGAAACATAAAGGTTAGAAAAAGAGAATGAGAAAAATATATAAAACGTTTTAACAAAAAAATCATAAAACATTTCATTAAAAAATTAATAGATAAGAAAAAGACCTAAAATAAATCCTGACTATGTATTAATATTATTTTCTGGTAAAAGAAAACCAAAACAAATAAGGCATAATTTATGGAATGTTTTCTAAAATTGAAGGCCTGAATTTACATATTAAAATGACACTTCTCCTGTGAAAAGACATTCAGACATTGAAAACTGGGAAATGAAAAACACACTACTAGTGGATTTCAAAGTTAAACAAAAGAAGCAGTTGTGAACAAATACATTTCGGATAGCTATGCAGATGTAAATATAAAATCACTTAAAAGGAAACAGTCTGGTGTCTCAGATTTATCCTTGGAATCATTTATCACCAGAAATTGCATTATAAAGGGAAGAGAGTGTAACTTGAGAATTTTGTATTTTACATCCAGTTAATGTGTTCTTAGTGTATAAAGCCATCAAAGCTATGATAATATATTCTTGTCAAAGTTAAAATAATAGCATTCTCCTATGTTGCTGGAGGGAATCAAATTTGGTACCAACATATTAGAAAGTAATTGGGCATTATCTATCAGAATTACAAACAGTTATGCCTCTTGACCCTTTATTAATTCCTAGAAATAAATCCTACAGTCTTTTCTAATGAAAGGTAGGCCAACATAACATAAATTGCTTAAACTCAGTTGTTATTAGGGAAATTTCAGAATAACACAGAAGGCATGGTGGTTCACACGCAAGCATGTTAACTTTTTGTGCAATCAGGAACCAGCAGCTGAATGACAAATATTCTCTGATGACTGAACACGTCAAGTGCAAAAGAAACACAGAATTAAACACAATGCCCATTCATTCTGGATCCTTCCTCTTGTTTCATTTTGTGTAGTACATGTCTAATTTGCAATTTTTGCTGATTTTTCCCATTTATTTTTGTCTCAGTAACTGAACAGCCTCAATTCTTTCTTACACTCCTTCCCATTTTTCTAACTTTTTCTATATCTTAATAGGTAAAGTTATCAATTTACCATTTCCTAATTAGAGTTTAAAAAACTTCTAAATTGTATTAATATGTGGATTGTTGTTTTTAATCTTAGCACTTTAGATAAGAAGTTGAGTCATTTTTGGGTGGTTTGTCCTTAAAGCTGTTTTTCCCATAAGCGCCGTTACTTTCAGTGTGCAATGTTGTAGAATACCAGGTTCTTCAAGAGTCATACATTGCATCACAAGAAAAATAGTTCTAGTTTTAAATGTGTGAAATTATGTAAATAAAATTTTATCATTTTTTCCCAATACAGTAATCATAAATATGGGTCAGCTTAAGTCAATTTTGTTACCCCCAAGAAATAAACATCATACCACTGATAAAACAAATAAGCAAGCAAAGCCGTACAATTCAATAGCAGAAAAAAAATCTAGTGAAAAGGTTCTAAATAGACATTTCTCCAAAGAAGACATGCAGATGGCCAACAGGTATGTAAAAAGTGCTCAACATCACTAATCATTGGGGAAATGCAAATCAAGCCCATAATGAGACATCGTCTCACATCTGTTAGGATGGTTATTATTTAAAAAGAAAAAAGATAAATGTTGGTGAGAACATGGAGAAAATGGGACCTTTGTACACTGTTGGTGGGAATATAAAATGGTGCAGCAGCTATGCAAACAATATGGAGAGTCCTCAAAAAATTAAAAATAGAACTGCCATATGATCTAGCAAGTCCACCTCTGGGTATATATCTGAAGGAACTGAAATCAGGATATCAAAGAGATAGCTGCACTCTCATGTTTACTGTAGCACTATTCATAATAGCCAAGACATGGAAGCAACCTAAATGTCCATTTATGGATGAATGGATAAAGAAGATGTGGTACTTACACATAATGGAATACTATTCAGCCTTGAAGAAGAAGGTTATCCTGCCATTTTCAACAACATAGATGAAACTGGGGGACATTATGCTAAATGAGATGTCAGTCATACCTCAATAATGTGTTTCTTTAAATAAAAAAACATATACTTATAAAAACAATATCTTTAAGCTGTATTTTAATTGATAAATGTTAATGAGGGACAGCACGTATATCATGTGCCTATATGTCGAATATGAAAACTTATATATATATATAGCTAAGCCCTTTCAAAAAAGACACAGGAGAAAGCAATATGCCAAACTATGCCAAAAACCAAATAAACATTTTAAAAATAAACTAAGTTCAAATATTAGCATTAATCATCTCTTAAAGATTTGAATTTTTAGCTTTGAGATTTTCATTGTTGCTCTGTGCTTTTATAATGTGAAATACTACAACATACCATTTAAAAGAAATAAAGTCAAGATTAGTCAGAGTTGAATTCTTAAAGGACTCTCAAATTTGAAATCCCAAGCTTAGACCAGAGATCTCTTCTTGTATATAGTGTGCATTCTCTTGCTGCATAATTCTAAATTGGAAAGAGTGTGCAATATCTCTTCATGTAGGAACTGTACCCTCTTCACTCCCCCATCCCCATATGATCAGTCCTCTATGCTTTCTTGTGTTGTTTCAAGCTAAAGACATATTTTTCAATCCCACTTCAATTAAAACCGTCAGGTCATGTCTCTTTCTCCCGGGGTTTTGTTCTAGTCTATCTAACCTTTGAAACAGTTTGTAAAAGTTTTCTCACAATTCAGAAATATTAAAAAAGCAATGAAATCCAGAAATCTGAGGTTGTGGCACGTTTCTGGGCAGATGTATCACTTTATTTCAAATCTCTGTATTTGGACTGTACTACTTCCTGCACTGTCATTTATATTAATTCCCAAAAAGCATGCTTAGTCAAATGTGAGGAAGAAATATGGCAACTAGCTTTTGGCTAAATTTCTCTTTGTTCACATTTAGAAATTCTACTTAATCAAGAAAGGCAAACTTCCTCAGTGTGAGGTCCAATTTTGCTCTAAGGAAGTTGGGCAACGTAATAGTTTAATTCAAACAGCGACATACAAATGTTGAAGGACAACCAAGCACATAATAGTACATTAACTTAGATGTATTGATAGACAGGGAAAGATATTTTTATACTTTAGCACTTAATTTTACTGTAATTAATGCTGACTTCCTTTGTGTTGCTTTGAATCTTTTAATTCTTCAGTTATGCACTCAAATTCTTGTATTTAAAATTGTGTCAAAAACACAAAAAAGATTGATTAGCACCAGTGGATAATCAGCATCTTCCTGTTTGAATGTGAATTCTGAGAACATGATTCAGAATTTATTTGAAATCTCCAGACCAATTCTATATTGTTTGGATAATTAAACTCTCAATAGCTGTGGAATATATCAAAAGCCCTGTGCATCTGTGATTTAGGTTCTTAATATGGGGTTATAAGCCTTTTCCTCATATCCACACCAGCAAAATGCCACTATCACGAAAAGTAAATCTGCCAGCTTTTATCATTGTTCTAATGACTTTGAAAACTCTTCTAACAAAAATGTCACTGGATGGTAAAGAGGGCAATTAACCAAAGTTCCTGTAACTGTGAACACAGTTAGATATATTCCAAGGTTCCAATAGTAAAAAGAATCCCTGAGCTATTTATATGTACTCTTGGATGCTCATCAATTAGTTTATTATACCACATTATACTTTGGTTGACATTTGTATAAACTTCTGGTGCTTATAAGCACGTTTTCTCTGCTTCTGTGGCTATGACCTCATTTATATTTTCAGCAGTACAGAATGGATACTGACTGAAACTTCTCTCTCACTCTAAGATATCCTTAGCAAAAGTTACACATATCTCATATATGTCCCCTACTCCTATCACATTATGTATGTAGAACATTTCTAACGTTCTAATGTAAATCATTTCTAATGATGCATGTATCCTGCTACCAAAACAGTGCTATTGAGATTCTATTGTCTATGTGATTTATCTTTTATTTAGGCCATTCTCATAACTGATATTCCCTTACTCTTTTTATTTTCCACAAAGATGAAAATGTTTGGAAAAGTTGCATCTCGTCTGAGCTATTAAGTTTTACAATCATGTGAAAGAACAGCTTTTGACCTTGAGTCAAACTTTCATATATTAACTTTTAATAGAATTACAAAGAATTTAAAGTAAACTGTATTTAAATTACTTTTTAATGTGGTTTCACATTTTCTCTGAAAAACAGAAATTTAAAAGAACACATTTCAAATGTTTTTCAAAGGTAGGCATTTTATCATGCTTCTTGAATAAGATTAATAGTACTATGTTCTACCTAGTGTGACTTCATGTTAAAGATAATATTAAATGTGCATATATATTCAGATTAATTCCCTGTCAATACTGATTATGTTTTCAGAATTCCCAAAAGGTTACATCATCTTTTATGAACCAAACTGTAAGTCAGATAGTTTTATAAATCTATAGTATATATGATAATACCCAAATGCATGAGGTGAAAAAAAAAACACTTCAAATTTATCTAGGGATGTTATGAGAGTTTTTGGACAATATGGAAACACCAATTTATTATATTTCTGTAGGTATTTTAGTCAAGGACTTCAGTATAACATATTTGACAAATATTATGAGGGCTAATGTTATTCTACTGTTATACTTAAGCATATGCCACCGTTCATGTATTATTTTAAAGTAAAGAGACTTCCCTAGCTATGCAGTGGTTAAGACTCCATGCTTCCAGTGCAGGGGGTGCGGGTTCAATCCCTAGTCCAGGAATTAAGATCCCACACGCCCCACGCAGCGTGGCCAAAAAAATAATAATAATAAAATACACTTAAACATGTACAAACACACAGAAAATAAACTAAAAGTTGTTGAGCCTAACTAATTGCTGATTATATTTTTAGAGTGATAATTTGGAAATAAAACCCCAGATGATATCAAAATAAAAATAAGTAGGACAAAGGGGAAAAACATTTCTAAAAATGTTGTTAGTGCTCTTGACTAGTGTTTATATGTAGTGAGGAAACACACACACACATACATACACACACATCTTGACTAATTCTAGAGATCATTAAAGAAACAAAAGTTAAAATGTCTTAAAGTGTTAAATACAACTAACGAAAAAGTAGAAATAACATACATTACTTTCAACTACTTGAGGAAAACAACAGTACATAAACAAAGCTAAGTCAATCCAGTGAAAAGTATTTTAAGAAAAGAGTCTAGAAAAATAAAAACATAAGAGTGAGAGCAAATTTAAACTGAAATATACCAGTAACATACAATGAATATGGATGACTTAAATTTGTCACTTAAATATAGAGGTTTTAGGTTATATAAAATAAGAAAATCAATATGCTACTTTCAAGAGAAATTCTGAAACCAATAGAAAGGTAATGTAATAAAGATAACTATGAAAATGCAACAAAAAGAAATCAGTTCTAATTCTAATAACTAATCGTAGTAATTCAAATATCAGGCATGATATTATTTGATTCTACTTATTCAAATATGTCTGATATCATACAAAATATAGTAACTGTAACATCAGATAGAATAGAATTCAAGGTTAAAAAATTGTCAAAGAGCAAAATATAAATATTAAACTTTGGTAAATATAAGGGCTGAAATAGGGGAAATTATAAAACTGATGATAAAAGGTTAGGACACTAATAAGAATAGGTACCGTGCACAACTAGATACAAATAACTAATAAATATTCACTATAATCTTTGGTAATAAAACAACACAATTAAATTGAAGCTTAGCTTAGGTAGATTTGTTTGTTTGTTTTCTTATTAAAAACTTGGCAAAGTGAATTAGCTAACATAAAAGATTAGTCAATGTACAGCGTACTCCACTACTTCAACTGTAAAATATAGTAATTGCACCCACTGAATGCAGAATAATCATGGTTAATATGTTAAGCACTAGAATGTTTCATTAAGTGGTATGCTTATCAGTGGTCAGCATATTATATCTCAAGTACACACGGAAATGACATACATTTATTAACGATTATATTAGCAGTGATCTATAACTGAGATAAGAGAGCTTTGTAGCTTTGTTTCTATGAAAACTGAGTAAAATTCTGATTAATTTTTTAAAGGTTTTGAACAAGATTTGGTCAGAAGAATTGTGAAGATTTTACAATAAAATTCAAATTATTCTAAAACTAAAATTGCTTCAAATGTATATTGAAGTGTTAACTCCACTGGGGAGAAAATGTAACTGGAAATTGTAGGTAATGTATTTAGGATATTTTTATGGAAGGTAGGCAAACAAAACTATAATCATAGATCATTGCCTGAACCAAATTAAAATATTGGTGAATAATACATGATTATTAAATTTCTGGAAAAATAGACAAGCTATATAAATATTATATTTCTATGATTTTTCACTTTAAATTACGTTTAAATTAACTAAAAAACCATACCATTTGAATGAGTGTTTTTATCATAATAATACTCATTGCTGAAAACAATGTAGATGATTTCTTAATATTCATAGGACTGCTGATGAGAAACACACAGGAATAACACATGTAAAAATTAACTTAGTAATATATCCCCAGAAACTTTATGTGATGTGTCATTTGTTCTAATGCTATCCTTCTTAGAATCTATTCCTAGGAAAGTATTATGAACTTTAGACCAAATCTCATGAGTAAAGTGGTAAAACATAAAAATTAAAAACAACTTAACCTCCATAATTTGGGAAATAAGTAGATAAATTCTAGATGGTAAAATAAGATGCAGTCAAATTAAACATATTTATGAAAATACACTTGATATAATTCCATTTAATAAAGGAAATAAAAGAAAAAGAAAAAATTGAATGTACAGTAGCAGTGGACAAACTTTTTCTGTAAAGAACCAGATAATAAAAATTTTATGCTTTGCAGGCCATGCAGTATGTTTTGCAACTACTCAACTTTACTGTTGCATTACAAAATTAGCCAAAAATAATACATAAACACACGGTACAGCTGGGTTCTAATAAAACTTTAGTAACAGAAAAAAAGTCAGTGACTGAATTTAGCTCCAGTCCATCGTTTGCTATCCTCTGATAATGATTATTATTTATACTATAAAAAAATTCATAGAAAAACACCAATTATCAATTGTGACTGTTCTGAGCTATGAAGTTAGTATTGATTACTTAAACATTTATTGACATGTAATACACATTTTAAAATGTGCAGTTATCATAAGTACACAGCTTGATAAGTTCACAAGCTAAATACATCTATATAATCAATTAATACCCAGATCAAGAAACAGAATGGATCAATATTTGTTGTTTATATTTGCAGAACTTTCCAAAATTTACATATTGTGCATGTATTACCCATGTATGATGCAAAATAAAATAAGAAAAATAAATATAGTTTTAAAATTTCCCTACTAAGTTACATAATATTTCTATTATTCATTCACTCAACATTTTTTTCATTTTTTAGACTTGAAGATATTCTAATGAGAATTAATGGCATTTTTTTTTAAAGAATATATTAGTAAATAGCCTCAGTATCATAAGATGGATTTGGGTGACTTCTGTGTTTCCTGGACACTGAAAAATCAAATATATTCTCTATGTGTAAAATCTTTCAAATTTGGCTACCAACACTACAAACTTGCCTATACTTAAACCCACCCTGCTATCTCCTGTAATGACAATAACTTCATATTGATTTCCTGTAATTTTTTTTCATGGCTTCTCAGAAACCTTAAATTAACAAATAATCTCTTATTCCACTTGAATATTCAAAATCTCTCTTAATTGCATCTTTCTCATTAACTCTTAAGCACAACTAATTAAATAAAATATTTATCTTTATCCAACCCCTAACCTAACCTACCTTACAGATACCATCTTATTTCTTGCTTTCTATTCGAAACATTTTCCTACAGTTGTCTCAGAGAGGTATAACTTGTTCATTCACTAATTCAGATTTAGAAAATGGGCTATTCTTTATTTTTAGAACAGACTTCTAATGTCTGACTGAGTCCCCAGCCTGTCTAATGACAGATAACTTAACTGCTTTCAGTTAAATTTAGTCCAATCTAGTGATTAATGAACCAATCTGAGATGTATAAATTAGTCACAGTCTAGTTAAAATTTTCCATTTTTATTCTCTTCCTCAGGTTCTGGGTTTTACATTCAGGAGCGAGGGAATTAGGTGGGAAGGGAAGTCATGCACCCACTGCTGACAGCCGCACAGTGTCTGAGTAGTGTTTGGCCCATTTTATATGCTATAACTTATTATTGATGTCATCCTCTTCCAAAAACAGAAAAAGCTCTAAGGCATCTGTAGAGTATCGAGTCCCATGTAGTTTTCTGGTCAAGGTCATCTCACAGATATGCATACTACTCCTTGTCGCTGCCAGCTAACCCTGTTACATGATCTTTTAACTTAGAAGACCTCTTGAGCCCATGGAGACTTCCCAATTTCTCTCCCGGCACCAGGGTCCTCTTATGACTAAGTACACCATGCCAACATCTCTTGTATTTCCTTCATCTACTAATGTGCTATGCATATAATAGTTACTGTTTTCTAATTGCTACCGGAAAAATAGTGGCAGTGCCGGGGAGAGGGATTCCTTTTAGTTCAGAGATTCTAAGTTTGGAAAGCAGGTGTGTGAAAAAAATCAAATCTATCTTCTGTTTATCTTTTTTCTAAAATTGTGCTCTGCTTTCCCCACCCAGAAAGTAGGGAGTAGGCATTGAAATAAAATCCATTCTTCTGGCTAATATAAGATGTACAGTCTTCCTGTCTATCATCTCAATGTCAACATGTTAACATCTTTGTTTTCTGGTCTTTAGCAAGTATACATGCCGACTCACGCACAGGGTGAACGTATATCTTGTGCTCTGCATGGAGATTGGTTACAGGAATAAAAGCAATTTAAGGCACATTCCTGAAGTGCCATGTTGCCTCATTTATCTACTCCTTCTTTCTTTTTTTTCCTTTACCATTTGCGTCTTATTAACTTGAAATGCAGCCACTGCTCTATTACATAACTGCTATAAGATGACATGAAATACAGTACATACATTTTGATGTCCCTGAATATATTTTGGTTGAACTTTCATCATCCCCTCTTCCATATTTTCAGCTTTTATTATGGAAAATTTCCAACATATGCAAAAATATGGTAGTATAATAAATCTTCTATTATCCAGCTTCAACAATTACCAACTCATGGTTAGTCTTGTTTCATATACATCCTCAATGCTATCTCCCTCCACTGTCTTATTTTAAATCAAATTTCAGACATCATATAATTTTAGCAGTAAATATTTTCACATATATCTCTAGAACAAAAAGACTCCTTCTGTAAACATAACTACAAAATTCTTTTATTACATTATAAATTTTTAAGATTTCTTTTGAATCAGAAGCCAAGAAAGGGACCTATTTTTCAGTTTGTTGATCCATCCCTTAAGTTTTTATTAATTTATATGTTCTCTTGTCTTTAAATTTTCTTTTGCAATTTATTTATTGCGGAAACTGGTCACCTTCCCTCCATTTTTAAGCAATATTTTTCCTTAGATTCTTGGCACATTAGTCATTTGGGTTTCCTCTTATTTTCTGGTCACTCCTTCTCTTCGCAATCTTAGTATTTTTCCACCTAGGCTTGTAGGACATTACTATTAACGTAGTTAAAGGGGTTGCAATCGTATCCAGGATCCAGGTAACAAAAAGTTGAATATGCATGTAAATGAAGCAAAAAATGCAGGCTACTCAGCAACCATGAGCCCAGGAACGAAGAAAAACAAATGGTTTGGTGGACAAATCAGCAGCATTCACTGTCTGCCAACTTTCAGCCAAGACTATCTATACATACCTCTCTTCTCACACACAGATGACAAAATGGAATAATATATGTATGCCTCACAATGTTTATATTTCTTCTCCAAGAACAATTAAAAATAAAAAGCAAAAATATGTGGTGTATAGATGAGTACAATGGAGAAAAATAATTCAGGACAAATATAGAAATGACAGTGGGGAGAGAAGGTCTCACAGAGAATTTGGCATTTGAGTAGAGACCTAGAAACAGGTGACAGAGCGAGACAGTGCAAATCTACATAAACTGTATTCCAGCCAGAAAGTAAGACCACACTGGGCATGTTTAAAGAATAACAAGGTGGCCAACCTGATAGTAAACAATTAATGAGGAGGAAAGTCTTGGGATAAGAGATCCAAGAGGTAATTAATAGAGCAGATTTTAGGGAGAAAAATCAGGTTCTGGATTTTGATACTAAGTTCAGGATGTCTATTAGATATCCAAGTGAAGAAATCAAGTAGGCAATTGGATTTTTCTTGGCTTCAGATATCAGTTTGGAAGTTGTCAGCATATAGATGTTATTTAGAGCCAAGAAACTGGTCAAGATCACAAATAAATTGAGGGGAGAAAGGAGAAGAGGTCTAATGACTTATTCCCAGGGTAGTGCAGGGGCTGAAAGGCCTGAGAGATAAAGAAGAAACAGCAAAGAATACCGAGGAATAATTAAATAAGAAGAAAAATTAAAAATTGCTTTGCTCTGGAGGCAAAAAGGAAGAAAAAATGTTTCAAAGCGTGCACGCCTGCAAGATAAATAAATACAGAGAGAGAAGCCGATCCCTTGTGTCAAATGCTGTTGTGAATTTTCCTGACTAGAGTACTGAGAATTGACTATGTGGTTTAGCAATATGGAGATTTACTTTTTTAAGACATTAAGAACAATTTCAGCAGCTTCATGCATGAGTGGGAATGGCTATTTGGAGTGGGTTCAAGTGAAAGTAGAAAAGGAATAGAAAAGCGTGAATACAGAAAATTCCTTTGAAGAGTCTTTTTCTATAAACAGAATTGAGAAATAGAGTAGTAGTTACAGAAGCTGGTGGGGTGAAGTGGATTTTCATTTTAAGTCAGGAGTTTATTGTATAATAATATGAAAGCTCTAGTGGAGAGGGAAAAGTTGATGATTCAAAAGAGAAAAGTCATAAAATTTTTGTTCAAGTCCTTGAGTAAATGATAAAGACTGGTTTCTAGTAACAAATGAAAGGTTTGGCATCAGTTTTGAGCACAGAGAGTTCATCCATAGTAATAGAAGAGAAAACAGAACTTCCATGCAAGTGGGCTGATAGATCTGGTAGAGGAAATGATTCAAAATTCTTTTCTTATTGCTTTTATTTTCAGAGTGAAATAAATCAACAGATGAACAGAAGTTTGACGAATTTGGATAACATATGTAAAAGTTATCCAAAAGAGTGACAAGGTGACTGGACTACAGGAATAGAATAGATTGTGAGTCATCATGAAAGATCCACCTGAAATTAGGGGGTCACAGAATAATGTGTAAGCAGTTAGTACGGTTGTACAGTTTTGTCCAGCTTGGTCACCAACATAGTTCAAGTGTAGATAAAGGCAGAGTTGGATAATTACAACTGTAGTTTTCAAGCTAATTCTGAAAGCAAAGAAGCAATACATGGATACAAAGAAAATCAGGGCACCCTCAGTACGTGAATACAATTGACCATAAATATTTAACCTGGGAAAGAAAGAAAAATATGGCATAAGGGAAGTGGAGGATTGTATAAAAGCAGGAAGATTAATGTGTTGTAAGTCCCAATGAAATGGAAAGACTGTTAGATACTAAAGCAAGGACTCATTGAGAAAGTTGATTGGTAATTGAGATTATACAGAGGTTACAATGATAAATTTTAGGGCAAACTGTCAAAAAGTACTTTCTATAATGATGGAAATGCTCTATATCTGTGGTGCCCAATACATTAGCCATTAGCTACATATGACTACTGAAAACTGAAATATGCAATAACAATTTTTAAAACCAAATCTGGGGACTCTCTTTGGCCACTTATTCAATGGCTTTGCACATGATGAAACCTGTCCTAGAACAGCTTTCCTTCTATATCTACACACAGAGTAAGTCTCAAGCTTTAACACAGTCACAACTTTGATTTCTCTTCTTCCCTTTTTCACAAGTGAGTTACCTGCTTTTCCATTGTGCTCACAGGGCATCTGTAAAATGCACTGTATTTTACCCATCATTTGTTTCTCTCCTCAACTGGGCTGAAGTTCTCGGAAAGAGAGGTTCTATTTCGATCACAATGTACATATCATGGTGCCTTATACCTAGGAAGCTTTATATATATATATATATATATATATATATATATATATATATATACACACACACACACACACATATATATATAAAAAAAAACATATTTTATAATATATATTTTATTATATATATATATATATGGAAGAAAGACAAAAGAAAGAATAAAAGAAGGAAGAGGGAAGGATGGAAAAATGGAGGGAAGGAGGAATGAAGCAAGGAGGGAAGAAATGAAAGAGGAAATGAAGGAAGGAAAAATGTAAAAATGTTAGTGCTGGGGAAGAAAAGGAAAAATAAAAGAAGGAAATTATGGGCACTTCATTATAAAAAAGAAATATCCTTTGAAAATCAGAATGTGTCAACACATAGACTAGGCTGTTCTGTGAAGGAGTGGTTTTGTCACTGATTAAGGTATTTTAAAAGAAAGTATGTGAGTGACTGTGAGAAATATATACAAGATAGTTCTGCACTAGGCGATAGGCTTAACTGAATAAATTCCAAGGTCCTGGAAGACTCAATATTTCATAATTCCTTTTTGAAATTTGACCATTTTGAATGAGAGGTTATTAGCAAATTAAGAAATTCTTAGAAAATCTATTGCTCTTTTTTTTTAACTTTCCTATTTTGGTACACATGAAGGTGATGTACATTCTTATTTATCAATGACCAGCTATAAGAGTGTAGTTAAAACTGCTAATTGGTAAAATGATAATTTAAGCTTCACTGGTATGCATTTTAATAAATGACATGAAGTAATAGAAAAATAATTGCATATAACTTTTCTGGGTATTAAATATTAAAATATTTTAATACACCTATAAGATAACTTTTCATCATTAGAATTTAGCTAAATTTCTGACATTAAGTTTCTTATGACTCATAAATAAGTAGTTCTACACAGTTACTGTCAGTCAAACATTTAAGTCATTGGAAATTATTGAGTAGAATGCCAAGGAAAAGGAATTTTTATAAAGGTTGATGATTACACTAATTTTAACATCAGAATGACAGGCATTGGAACATTTGCACTCACAAAATAGCTGAAATATCAGAAAAACATGTGCATAGAAACAACAGAGGGATCAAGTAGGAAGAGCAGCTCTAAATGAAGCTGAGAATTTATAAGGAACAGGGTAACCTCTATTAAAATCTTCTAAGCTTCATAAGTTTGTAGCAAAAAATATTCTCTTTAGTGCAGTGAGATATTGAAAGGGGTGCTTACTAAAGACAATCGGTTTTAATGTGATAATTTTATATTTGTTATTAAATTTAATGCTACTGACCTATTCGTGATGGAGACTAAAATTACTTTTTGAATGGAGGGAATGGAATTGTCCAAAACACTCTACATTCACCTTTTCATTCTTCTTATAATTATTGGAATATGTTTGTGATAGATTCTGGAAAAGGTAAAAGCGACACAAAATGGAAAACCAAAAGACCAGTTAAACCCATTATTGTGGCATTATCAATGGCATGTTCTCACCAACGTGTGTGTGTGAGATCGTATAATCATGTAGTTTTAAGATGTATGTGTATATATTAAATTAGCATTAAGTGAAAATGCTGATTATTGTCTCAGTGTTTTATCATAACATACATGCATTCTAAAACCTTTCATTCTGAGAGCCACTACTGATATCAGAACTTTGTGCTCCATCAGCATGTGATTATAAGGGTGAACAGTACTTTTAGAACCAGGGTGAGCTTGGGAGCAAAGCATGGACAAGGATGTTGGCAGGGAAGATAGTCCAGGTAAGTCACATCCTGGAAATCATCTGAAGTTTGGGCCATTGAGAGTTGCTGATGGATTGAATGTAATGTGTTAGAGAAAGTGAGAAAACAAGAATAAATCCAATATATTAGGCCCTTGTAATGATAACTTTAAAAAAGTGCTATTCAAAGAGTTACCATTATCAAAAATAATAAAGAAACCCAGTCTAAATAAACATTTTAAATGTTGATTTACTGAACATGTTCTCAGAAAATATCCTTAAATGAAGTTCAATATAATTCTTATTCTTGTTCTATAGGTAAGGGTTTTTTGTTTTTTGATTTGTTGTTTCCCTTTATCTTCTTCCCAGATATTCTTTTTGTCCTTGGTACTCTAAAATCTGAATATGATATGCCTAGTGTAGTTTTTTGTTATTTATGCTCCTTGTTCACTGAGTTTCCTGGATCTGTGGTGTGGTGTCTATCATTAATTTTGGAAAATTCTTGGCCTTTAGTATTTCAACTATTTCTTCTACTTTTTTCTCTCTTCTCTCTGTATTCCGAATACATATAGGTTATACCTTTAAAAATTTTCCCATAGTTTCTTTTTTTTTCTTTGCCTTTCATTTTCCTAAGTACCTATTGACATCTTCAAGTTCACTGATTCATTTCTCATTCATGTCCAGTGTACTGATGAGGCCATTAAAGATATTTTAAATTTCAGTTACAGTGGTTTTTTTTTCTAGCATTTTCTTTTGATTCTTTCTTAGAGTTTCCACCTCTCTGCTTAAAATATCTATATGTTTTTTGTATGTTTTCTACTTTTTCAATTAAAGGGCTTATCATAATTATAATTTTTTTCAATTCCCTATCTGATTGTCCCAAAATCTGTGTCACATCTGTGTCTGGTTCTGATCAATGTTTGTCTCTTCAGACTGTGTTTTTTCTTCGCCTTTTAACATGCTTGCTTTGCCTTTGTTTTGTTTCATTTCATTTTTTAAAGCCAAACATGATGTATTGGGTATAGGAACCAGAGAGAATGAGCCTTTAGTGTAAGGTTTTACGTTCATATCACTAGCAGTTAGCTGTTTAAAGTTCTTTCTAACTCTACATGCCAAAGACTTCAACTTTGTCTCCTGTCCTAGGTTTTATCTCTCCTACTGTCTTTGGCCTTTGTGAAGAACTCTTACTTAGAATCTGAATCATATAGAACTTTCAGCTTTACTCACCTGTTTTATAGGATCCTCTTTTCGTGGGGTACTGTGAAGGGAGGAGAACTTTCTGTAATATTATGATTAAATAATATTTTTTAAATGAAGTGGTGTCCCTGGGCAGTGATCATCACAAATTTTCGCAGGTTTCGTTTGCCCCTTAGATGAGATAACAAGGCCGGAGGGGACTGGAGTCAGGAAAACGCTCTTCCTTCAGGTGAGATAAGGCCCTGGTAAAGAGTTTTTTTTGGTTTGGGGGGGGGGGCGCTTTTTTCTATTCTTCCCCTGGAGAATTGGCCTTTTATTATGGAGAACATTCTGGGTCTATTTCAACTACATTTTCTCTTCATCTGTCACAGCCACGAGGGGATCTCGTTGGCTCTTCACGATGAGAACCTAGCGTGCGTGGTTCCTGGATATAAAAGCCATTAAAGTGTGCCACGTTACTCATCCTTTTCCCACTCCCTCCCATCGTAAGACTGCAGCCCCTGTTCCTGGTGAATTTAAGGTTTTTGCCCCGTGGAGAAAGAATTCCTGATAGGTGAGGGGCGGCTGCCCTGGGCTTCTTTGGCAAGCCGGTTATGAGGGGCATACAAACGAAGGGGCAGAATATTCATTGAGGAAGGAGGAGTTTAGGGGTTGTATTCCTTGATTTTCATCCCAGCTCCATCTTCCCGAGGGGAAGAGGGATTTTTGTCCTTATTTAGCTTAGATCAGATATGTCATGGCATCGGTGCATGCTGGGTACTTCTTATCTGCAAGGCTAACTGTATTGTAATGAGAGCATAATGAGCAATGGGTTGCATTAGGACTCAGGAGATTCCCACCTTTCCTCACCTTTCTTTGTGTGCCTCCAGGACACTTATCACCCCAAGTGTGGTTTCCTGTCCATCTGGAGGTTCCTGTTTTCTTTGCCCATGGACCCAGCTGTTTACACGATGCGTGATTTCCTGCCACCTGACCCCTGTCTCCATTTCTCTGCTCATATCTGGCTACCTGCCTGCTGTAACATCCCCAGAATTTATCACTCTCATGCCAGTCCACACTCAGCCTCCAGCAGTTTGTCACAACTAACATGTAATTTTTTTTTTACCAGTTTATGGCTCTAGCAGCTTCTATTACAGGTAAGCATATATCAGCTGTGACTCTCCAGCTTTACATGTCTCTCCTGATTTCAGAGTGCTCTGCTCTGCAACCTGAGTTCTCTGAGATATCCTCGAAAAGTTGTTAATTTTCAGTGTGTCCTGCTTTATTCCTGTTCTAAGACTGGGAGGGATGGCTTCCAAGCTCTTTACATGTTGGAGCTGAGTCAGGAAGTCTGTGCAAACTATTTCATCCAGTATTTCCAAATCCAGGAATTTATCTTTAGAACATCAATGTAGGGGTATACAAACATGCAGGTAAGCAATGTATATTGTAGTATTATTTAAAATAGAGATAAATAGGAAATAATCTAAAGACCAAGAAAGGGATGTGAAGCTTCTGCAATACAAATATGACATACTATGTATCAGTTAGCATCAAATATGTGTGATACGGTTCATTATATCCTGTTAATGCTTTAAAAAGTCACTTATAAAACAATATTTTTAATTTCAAATTACTTGCCTTAAAAAAATGTGAGTAGGGCTTCCCTGGTGGCGCAGTGGTTGGGAGTCCGCCTGCCGATGCAGGGGATGCGGGTTCGTGCCCCGGTATGGGAAGATCCCACATGCCGCGGAGCGGTTGGACCCGTGAGTCATGGCCGCTGAGCCTGCGCGTCCGGAACCTGTGCTCCGCAACGGGAGAAGCCACAACAGTGAGAGGCCCGCGTACCGCAAAACAAACAAACAAAAAAAAGTGTGAGTGGTCCAAAAACAAAAGTACAAATGAACTTATTTACAAAACAAAAATAGAGTCACGGATGTAGAAAACAAACTTATGGTTACCAGGGGATAGGGAGTGAGGAGGGATAAATTGGGAGATTGGAATAGACATACACACTACCATATATAAAATAGATAACTAATAAGAACCTGCTGTATAGCACAGGGAACTCTACTCAATACTCTGTAATGGCCTATTTGGGAAGAGAATCTTAAAAAAAAAAGAGAGGATATATGTATATATATAACTGATTCACTTTGCTGTACACCTGAAACTAACACAACATTGTGTCGACTTAAAAAAATGCACAATGTGAGAATTGCAAGTTAAGTTTTATTTGGGGCAAAATGAGGACTGCATCCTGGGAGACATCATCCCAGAGAGCTCTGAGAAACGGCTCCAAAGAGGCAGAGGGGGAAGGTCAGTATATATGTGATTTTGGTGAAGGGGGGAGTACATGCAATCAAGCACATATTTTTTCACAGAAGGTTTCTGCTAGTCTCGTGCAGGTTACTCCTAGTTACAAGGAGTAGACGTCACCATGAAGGATTTTAGTGCTTTTCTAGATATGAGAAGATACAAGAATTGGGCTCATAAAATCGGCTCCTGAAAATATTTAACTATCTGAAGACCTGTTCTGCCAGTTTTTCCCAGAGCACAGAGTGCCTCATTTCTGCTCACCACCTGAACTCCTTTCAGGGGGTGTTGAAAGTCAGCAGCTGCAGCAGCACATGATTTAATCCTTGTAGAGGTAGCTGGCAAGTGCCAATGAAAAATGCCAATTTGTAGTTGACAATTGTAAGTCAACTATGCTCCAATAAAAAAAAAAAAAAGACAGGAAGGGCATTCCTGAATAGAAGTTGTTTGTTTTTTTGTCTTTTATGCTTTTCTATTCCACTAGCTTGTTAAGTATTAAACATGGTTTTTTTTTTTTTTGGAAATTAGGAAAATAGAATGATTAAAAATTGAATTAGTATGAAACTCAGGAAGATTGCATTACATTCAATAGTTCATTTAGGCCATATATTAATTTTCCTTTCCAAAATCATGTTTTTAAAATAATAATTTAGAGCTCCCAGTGTAGGTGTCCTTTCATCTTATCCAATATAAGTCATAAAACAAATTATTGGTTCAAGAATAAGTAGACGATATAATAAAACTATATTATTTCTCAAGATACAATGAATTGAAATTTTACATATGAATAGTAAATAAAATTTCAGTTAAGCTGGTTTTGAAATAAAAGGCCATTAAAGTTTCTAATAAATCTTTTCCATTCATATGGCTCATAATACTTAATTTAAGGACTTATAGATTATTTTCACTCTACATATTTTATAATTTTCATAGCTATGAAGTGGTACTTGAATACTTCAGTGTCTGAGGGAAGTCATTCGTGGCCTTGATTATTTTTAAAAATTAATTAATTAATTTATTTTTGGCTGCATTGGGTCTTCGTTGCTGCCCACGGGCTTATTCTAGTTGCGGAGGAGCGGGGGCTACTCTTCATTGCGGTGCAGCGGCTTCTCATTGCAGTGACTTCTCTTGTTGTGGAGCATGGGCTTCCGTAGTTGTGGTACACAGGCTCAGTAGTTGTGGCCTGCAGGCTCTAGAGCGCAGGCTCAGTAGTTGTGGCACACGGGCTTAGTTGCTCCGTGGCATGTGGGATTTTCTCGGACCAGGGCTTGAAACCGTGTCCCCTGCATTATCAGGCGGATTCTTAACCACTGCTCCACCAGGGAAGTCCCATGGCCTTGATTATTATTCCTCAAATTATCGTCACGACCATCATCATAAACATTCATATTTTTTTTAATCAAGTCAGTTAATAATATAGAACCATTTTCCCCAAACTAGTACAGTTGTAATTCACATCAACATAATAGTAAATTGATCACTTATCATGGTAGCCATTTAATACATTACAAAAGATGTTATTTTTAAAACTATCATGATAATCAAAAGTTAGATTTCTTTTCTTTCTTTTTTTTAAATTGAAATTAAGTATTGAAAACCTCGGCATTTTTGTTTTATCTGTTCTTTTTGCATTTATAGATAAAATAAAGCACTGAAATATTTCAAAGACCAAGTTTTATATGTTTACTTAAATATTTTCAATTCAGAGGACAGAAACCCTCTAGCTAAAATTCAGTGTTTATACATTCTATGGACATATTTATGCAAACATTTGCAAAGCATGAGCATTAGAAAATAATTTACTGTTAGTGAACTTTTGGTGAGGCATATTACAATCACTGTTTTCATTTTTAGAGCATTATTGCAAGAGTAATTTAACTAAGGAAATTTTTTTCTAGTGGCCTGAAGGAGTGAAAGGTTAATGGAGTAATGAAGGCTTACAAAATAAACAGTAAGACTTTTACCATCTTTCTTCAACCAGTATGTGGTAAATTAACAGGTAACAATGTTTGCATATAATAAGCAGTCCCATGTCAATAAGCTGTATTAAGGAATTACTTTGACAGCATGATTAATTGAACTGTATGGTTTCTGTGCAACTAACCAAGCAAAAAATATTGGACAGGCAAGAATTAACACTGTTATACCACTGCTGTCTACATAGTTATTTCATGACACAGGCATGTATTTCCCATCATGTGAGATGAAGTTGGGAACATGTGACAAAGTCATGGAAGGAGAGGAAACCTGAGGTTAAAAGGAAGGAGAGATCAGAGGCCAAAAGGGTGTTAGTTCAAGACCTGTGCTGATAAGACTGCAGGCTCAAACATCAGCTAGTTTAAACTTGGACTTAATATCACAAAAACTCTACAGGATACAGCAAAAACTAGAATCTAAAGTGTTAAGGTTTAGCCAGAGAAGCAAAATGTTCTTGCTTTATATAGCTATATAGCAATTTGTAGCCCTTAAAGATATAGGGTCCCAATTAAGTCTCTTGGAAGGCTTGGGAGAGATATATTAGTAAAAGCTCTTAGGTGGGTAATTTTTTTTAAAGGTTGTCCTAGCAAGAGTGCTTATATAATTGTATTAATAGTGACTTTTGAATCTGAAGGATACTGAAAGACCAAGAATCAGTGACCTGCAGGGTCACTGCTAAATTCTGTGTTAAATTAGAACATATAGACCAAAAAAAAAAGGACATATAGACAAGACTTGGATAAACTGGAGAAGATGATGAGATTTGGATGGGATGGCATTGGACACCTTGGTTAATTCCAAGGGCATTAGAAAAGGGCAATGTCATATTTTTGTCTAAAAGATTGCTATGGGGTCTCATTGTATGTGGACTTTGGGTCACCACAGATCAAGCCCAAAGGTAAATCTTACTATTGGTTTACATAGTAAAATTATAAATTTAATATATGGTACAATAATTTCTATAGGAGAAATTTTTGTTTTGGTTACAATGCTAGTCTACTCTTTTTGAGTGTTTATGTGTTAGATTCTTATACAGAGACTATTACTCATTAATATTTAATGAAAAGAGAAGAAGAAATCCTGAGGATTTTGAAAGTGTTTAGGAATCTGGAATGCCGTGTTTTCAAAGAAGAAAGTTGTGAAAAGTTTGTATGTGAAAAGGAGCTTTTTTTTAAAATTTATTTTCTTTTTGGCTGTGTTGGGTCTTCGTCTCTGTGCAAGGGCCCTCTCTAGCCGTGGCAAGTGGGGGCCACTCCTCATCGCGGTATGCGGGCCTTTCACTGTCGCGGCCTCTCTTGCTGCGAGGCACAGGCTCCAGATGCGCAGGCTCAGTAGTTGTGTCTCATGGGCTCAAGAGCGCAGGCTCAGTAGTTGTGGCTCACGGGCCTAGTTGCTCCGCGGCATGTGGGATCTTCCCAGACCAGGGCTCGAGCCCATGTCCCCTGCATTGGCAGGCAGATTCCCAACCACTGCGCCACCAGGGAAGCCCGGAGCTTTTTTTTTTTAAATTTAAATATATTAGATTGTGTTTTACGTAAGAAAAACTATAGAAATAAACGAACAAAAGTATTCTTGTCCATTCTCCTGTTTCTAATGATAAATAAAACAACTAAGAAGGAATAAAGAATCTATGTGGAACAGGTCTCAACTTCTCATGATATAAGGGAGAGCAAACATCATATACAGACTGATCCATGGTTGCATGATCCTGCTTGTTCAGATGGTACTTTCAGTCCCAGCACAACCCTGTGTTTTTTTCTATATTCCATATGTACAGAGAAGCACCACTGTAGTATATACATCACAATCTGTACCTATCTAGAGACAGGATACCCAGGCAGGAGGATATTCCAGGCTGGAACCAAGGAATGTAGATTAGGTGGAGTGTATGGTCGCTGCCTTTACCTTTTCCTTTACGCTATGCACTCTCTACGTTAAACTTTGTCCTAACAACCTACATTTTCAATGCACTTTATTTGATGAGCCCATATAGATGGCCAAGAAAGAGTAAGATAAAGTTTATTCCCCAAAATTTATATTTAGACTACTCTGTTCCCATCCATGTATATTCATATTTAATCCACTAAGCAGTTCTATAAGGTAAGCACAAGAACTAGTTCTGTTTAGCTAAGGACACTGAGGATTAGAAAATTTAAGTAACTTGCCCATGTCCCAACTAACTTATAGTAGATCTGGGATTTGAAGTCAGCCTTGTGCCTCTGTGCTCTTAATATTTGGTTTATTGCCCTTTTATTAATTAATTCACTCACTTACGAAGTCATGTGAAAGCCAGAAAAATAAAAATAGCACTCAGGTATTGTTCAAGACACAAAAGTGGACTAGAAATAAACACACTCTAAGAGAAGCATGAAGACTCATTGAGGATAAATGTGGATTGTCAAATGATGTAGGAGGGCAAAAAAAACCCAAAACATTTCACGTTGTTACAAACTGATTTATAATGTGTTAATGCAAATTAACATGCAGAATTTTAAATAATTTAAATAATATGATGTCAATTACTTAAGAGAGCATCAAGATTATTTTTTTAAAACACAGGTGGTAATGATACACATTGGTTTTTAGAGCTACAAAATTGAAAATAAGTAGTCTTCAGAAATGTAAAATGCATTTTTCTGTAATTAAATCAAAAGCCCCTATTAATTAGTATTCTTTTCTTACATTTCTGGAAATGAACTATTGCACTGGTATCCATTATTTATATTTGTAAAATAGAGTATACATTTAGAAGTACCTTAGAAACCTTTGTGCCCAGTCTGACACAATGTACGAGTGACTTCTACAATACCCCAGAAGTGTGTCCTTGGGGAGATAAGGGAAGATAAGGTTTGTGAGTAGGAGCTGTCATTCCATCTCTTTCTTAATAACATAAACTTGAAAGCTTCAAATGAAAACTGATTACAATCTCAGTCATAAAATTGCAAAAAGTTCTTTTTCATAATGAACCAAAAAATGTTTCTGTGAAACTTATAACCATTGGCCCTTATTCTGCCCTTTGGAGTTAAAAAAACAATCGAATCCCTCTTCATATGGTTCTAATAAAAGTATTTATTAAAAAGTGGGAAATTTTTATTTTCTTGTAATATAAGGGAATAGAGAGAAGAGCCCAAGGGAATTTCTTTCAGTTGTTTCCCTGCATTCAAACACAAACTGCTTTAAAAAACTGGCCTGTAACATGGTCAGGGATCAATGTAATGAATACTGCCGCTATAAAAATGACTAGTACACAGGAAACACAAAATAAAATGCAGAGGAAATTATCTGGGGAATTCAAAATAAAAGGAATTCTGGCTACTGAAGAAAATTTAAGATTTCTTCAGGGGATTCATACAAAATTTCCCTTACTTTTTCAGAGACAGAAAATCAGGGAAAGTTTATAAGAAAAGTTTATCAGGGCACATTTTTAAAAAATCACTGAAACAAAATAAATCTAGATAGTTACTGAAAAATCTGTGTAGATATAACTTACCTGGGTTGTAAGTAATATTTTTAATGTTTTATTTGAAGTATCACCAATTATAGGAAAAGTACACAAAACCAGAAAAGAAGACAATAACGTACAAATATGAAATATCTAGTTGTGATTAATATTAACATTTTGTCACATTTGCTTCATATTAGAGTACAATATTATGAATATAGCTTACTTCCCATGGTATTCTACTATCATCTTACTTCACTTCCTTCTCCCAAAGTGACCAAAAACAAGTACTTTGAAGTTTGTTATAATTATTCAAAAGCATGTTATTACATGTTATTTGTATATTTATATGTCTATAAAAAGGCATATTTGGGGGACTTCCCTGGTGGCACATTGGTTAAGAATCCGCCTGCCAATGAGAGAACACGGGTTCGATCCTATGGAGCAACTAAGCCCATGTGCCAGAACTACTGAGCCTGTGTTCTAGAGCACACGAGCAACAGCTACTGAGCCTGCATGCCACAAATACTGAAGCCTGTGTCTAGAGCCTGTGCTCCGCAACAAGAGAAGCCATCGCAATGAGAAGCCCGCGATTAGCAATGAAGACCCAATGCAGCCATAAATAAATTTATTTTTAAAAATGCATATTTTGACATCTTAATTGAGTAGTATCAAAGGCACTATCTTTATTCAATATTCTCTTTGCATGATTTATGAATATTGATACATTTTGCTCTAGTTCATTTATTTTCACTATCCCACATAATTATAATAAATAGATTTTTTATCCATCTATTTTGTTATGCATGGACAATTGTTTCTAAAATATTGCCACTACAGATAAGGCTGCAATAAAATTTTTCTAGGTTATATATTCATATTAATCAATAACTTTCTTACTATAGAAATTTTTTTACAAAACATTTCTTGTAGTTTTTAACATGAGTTAGGTAATATGCACTATAAAAGATATGGTTATACATTTATTTTCACAGAAATGATTATATTAATACTTTTATGAAATATTCTATACAATATGGAAATTTTTATCTAAGCAAGATAAACTTTCAACAGCCCTAATTATCCTGGTTTTGCAGTTATGAAATTGTAGTATGTTAGTAATTCTCACATGCCTTTTGCATAGAGTGTTTTACTTCTACATTTTATGCATACTAGATTATCAAGTTCATTTTACCCTATATGCTAATCTAGACCATGAGCAGAGAAGTGAATGGATTTTATGTAACTGAAGCAAAAGCAGCATGATTTGAGAAATGTTCATCCTCATTTTTGGTGATTTCTGGACTTGAACCTCTGCATCTGGCACAATCTGGGACATGAACCAGGCAAATCCACTTAGAATAGCTTACGGGCTAGGTTCCCTGGAGCAACATAAATAGCTTGAAGTGAGTTGGAGGGAAATAGACCTTGTAGTTGATGGAGCAGAAGGTATAACATAATCTTTGAAGTCAATTATTTCATTGTTCAAATTATGGCCCTAGTAATTATTCATCGTGTGACCTGGGGTAAATCATTTAATCTCAAACTTTTAGTTTCCTTATATAGGAAATAGGGATAAGAGTTTCAAGTTTAGCTCATTGGTAAATTGTAATGATGGAGAACATATACTGAAAGTTCATTTGTTCCAGACACTGTAATATATGTTTTTAATGCAAATATTCATTTAATGCTCTTGTAACTCCATGAAGTAAATGCATCTAAAGTCCCCATTTAACATATAAGGGAAAGGAAATACATACAAATGAAATAAATTGGAGAAAGTTACAAAGCAACTATATGGCAGAGGTGAGATATGACCCAAGTCATTTTGGATTCATGGCCATCACTCTTAACCCACTGAGGAATGTTACCTCTTAACTTGTAACTTGAATTTCATTCTCTATATTGAAATAAATTGTCTCCAGCTGCTGTCTGCAGAAATCTCAGAAGTAGAGGTCTACAAGGTATGTTTTAGTTATTCAAATAACATTGGGAAAATTATTATTTTGGTAGTCGTAAACCAGGTATTAGCCTCAGGATTGCTCTAATTCACAGAGGCCTTGAGAAATCTTCTTAGCATTTATGAACCTCAGATTTTCTCACTTATAAAAAGTACAAGTTGAAATTTTCTACTTTCAAGCCACCTTAAAAATGTTCAGTGAAGTTATATGTATTTTCATAAAAATATGTACTCTATGTGGTCTTTCTGTTGTGTTTTTTAAAGACCCTCATAATTCACAAACATACAGGCAACAAAAATCAACATTATTATATACATTTTAAAAATTATTTTATAAGTTTTATATGACACATATAAAATTTTTATCAATTTCTTTCTCAAAACAATCATTTGTCTTATGTGAACAAATTCCATTAATAAAAATGTCTTTATACTGAGATGTTAAAAAATGAAAAGCTTTTTTTTTAAACAAAGTATATAGATAAAGAATGTGAGATTAGTTTAATATTTTCTATATTATGCTGTTTATTATGAAGGATTTTGCTCACCTCTTTACTGCTCCGGATTTGACAAGTTCTCTGACACTGAGGTACAGATATTCAAGAAAGATAACAACCTCAGCATTCTTGGCCTGAAGTTCTACTCTCAGACGTACATACTTGATGCTCATCTATGGTCTTTTGGATGCCTGTACATGAATACCATCTGTTAAGTGATAACATATTAAACAAAATGAATTTATATTTTGGCAATTTACACAGCACCAGGAGTAACATTTTGAAACAAGCTTTTTTAAGTGTTCTATAATATTGAAGTCATATTTTTTAAATTTGATGACATCTGCAGATTCTGAGGAAAATGATGCTTTACAGTTGGAGAAAAAGAAAGATGTGGTTTGGTTGCCAGAAAACAGGTTATAAATATGCATAAAATTGTTCAAGTTGCATAAAGTGTCAAATAACAAGAGCATAATAAATCAAAATTTTAAAACATGTAACTTGGGTGACTTCCTAAAATTGGGACTTCTAACTAAATAATAAAAACAAACTAAATCCAAATGCATGATAAAAGGAAATAAAAATAATGAAATCTTTTAACAAGAACCACATATTTTGAAGCAGAGATGATTTGGCATTATAAAAATGTCATCAGGCTTCCCTGGTGGCGCAGTGGATGAGAGTCTGCCTGCCAATGCAGGGGACACGGGTTCGAGCCCTGGTCTGGGAGGATCCCACATGCCGCGGAGCAACTGGGCCCATGAGCCACAACTACTGAGCCTGCGTGTCTGGAGCCTGTGCTCCGCAACGAGAGGCTGCGACAGTGAGAAACCCATGCACCACGATGAAGAGTGGCCCCCGCTTGCTGCAACTGGAGAAAACCCTCGCACAGAAATGAAGACCCAACAGAGACAAAAATAATAAATAAATAAATAATTTTTTTTTAAAAAAAGCGGACACAGCCACAGATAGAATAAAAATAAATTTAAAAATATCATCACTTTGGGAGACATCACCAAAATGGCAGAATAGAATACTCTTGACTTTTCCTCCTTCCATGGAGGTACCAGATATACAGCTACACATGAATCAATTCCCTCTGAAAGTAACCCAGAAACTAGTTGAGATACTTCTACACATTGGGCAACTGAAAAAATACATGAAGACAGGTAAGAAAGGATGAGACACAGTCTTATAAACACCATCCCCAGCACTGTGCCTTACAATCAGGAAGGAATCCTGGTCTCCCAGTTTTCCCCTGAGGAGCAAAGGATTTATATCACACATCTAGCACCTGAATTTTTGAGGCTGCCACCCAAAGAACAGGCCCCCAGATCACCTAAATCTAAGGGACAGCTGAGCTCAGTATCCATGAGTTCCACAGAACTATAGTAAGCAAAGAAGTAGTTTTTTAAAATAGGTGTGTGAACATTTCCCATAGCTTTCCCCTCCAGACTCATACTTACCAATAATTACTTTAAATGTAAATGAACTAAACTCTCTAATCAAATAGAGTGGCTTCATGGATAAAAAACAAAACAAGACCCAACACTTCACTGCCTACAAGAAACTCACTTCAGTTTTAGGAAAACACATAGCCTAAATTTAAGGGATGTAAAATATATTCTGTGCAAATATAAACCAAAAGAAAGCAGAGGGAGCTTTACTTATATCAGTCAAAGAGACTTTAAGCCAAAAAAATGTAACAAGAGACAAAGAAGGTTATTATGATATAGGATATATCATATCATATAGAATAGAATATATAATGATAAAGGAGTCAATTAATCAAGAAAATATAGCATTTGTAAATATTTGTGCACCCAACATCAGAGCATCTAAATATATAAATTAAATATCAGTATGTATGAAGAAATAGACAGCAATACAATAATGGTAGAAGATTTCATTACCCCACATTTAACAATAGATTGACCATCCAGACAGAAAGTCAATCTGGAAATATTTGACTTAAACTACACGTTAGACCAGATGGACCTAACAGACAAATATAGAAAATCTTACCCAACAGTAACAGAGTACACATTCTTCTCAAGTACAGATGAAAATTCTCCAGGATAGGTCATGCGTTTGGCCACAAATCAAGTCTTAACAAATTTAAGAAGATTGAAATTATATCAAGCATCTTTCTGACCACAGTGGTATAAAATTAGAAATTAATTACAAGAGAAAAACTAGAAAATTTACAAATGTGTGTAAATTAAGCAAAGAATCAAAGAATAAACAAAAAGGCAAATCAAAAAAATCTTGAAATAAATGGAAACACAATAACAAAACATTATGAGAAATAATGAAGATTAAAAGAAATAATGTATGTAAAGCTCTTCAGCACTTAGTAGGTGTTCCATAAATATTATTTTCCTTTTCAGTTAAAAAACCACTCTACAATTTGAAATTTTTACCTCAGAAGAATTAGACTTCAGGTGTATTAATGTACATCTTTCTAGCCAAACAGAGAATAACTTCAAAGACAAAATAGGGTGGCTGTCAGTGAGCAAAGAAGTGCCAGGCTGGTGCAGAAAGGGTACCCCCTTCCTGATGCAAAGACTGAAAATATACAAAATGCATCAGTAAACATGAGGCCACCTCTGACTGGCAACTACCCCTGCAGCATAGGTCTCCTGCCCAAATCCCAGAAACATCAAACATCATGAATGTGTTTGATTTTTACCTTAAAGAATCTTTATAACTAAACAAAGTATTAAGGCATGAGAACAAAGGTAGAACTTCCAAATTCTCAGAAAACTGAAAGGGTCTGCTTAGAAATGGACAGATGATTCAGTCTCTCTCAGTGGAGTTCACTAGCAGAGAAAATGGTTCAAGGGAGATGTAAGACAATGTACTGCTGGGGAGCTGTTTCTACCACTGGTTAACAATGAAAATGGAAAATTATAACTATTGAGTGTGTGACTATAAAGATTTTTTAAAACATCATGAATGCACTTGGATACTCTCAAAATTTCTAAATATTGTCATGTTCCTGTTTTATGTAAGGAGTAATTTTCTATCATAAAGGGTGTCAAAACCAGACATACACTAATGGAAAAATGCTTTCAAAAATAAATGGGTGCCAAAAATAAAAATTAAAAACATTATGAGATATAGCAAAAGCAGTTTTACAAGGGAAGTTGATAGCAATAAATGCCTACATGAAGAAAAAGAACCCAAATAAATGACAAATTTACACCTCAAGGAACCAGAAGGAGAAAATAAACTAAGCTGAAAATTAGTAGGAGTAAATACATAAAATCAAAGTGAAAATACATGAAATAGAGAAAGACAATACAAAAGATAAATAAAATTAAGAGCTTTTAAAGAAATGATAAATAAAATTGACAAAACTTTAGCTAGAGTGACTCAGATAAATAAAATCAGAAATGAAAGAGGAGACATTACAAATGATACTACAGAATACAAAATATTATAAAAATTATTATGAACAATTACATGGCAACAGCATGTATAACTAGAAGTTGATAAATTTCAATAAACATATAAGCTAAAAAAACTGAGTCATGAAGAAGTAGAAAATTGAACAGACCAATGAGTAAGAAGATTTAAGCAGTAATCAAAAACCTCCCAACAAAGAAAAGCTCAGGACCAGATGGCTGCACTGGTCGATTCCACCAACCTTTAAAAAGGAATTAATATCAATCCTTCTCAAACTTTTCTCAAAAATTGAAGGGGGAGGAACAATTCCAAACTCATTTTACAAGATAGCATTACTCTGATACCAAGACCAGACAAGGACTCTACAAGAAAAGAAAATTATCAGCCAAGATCCTTAATGAACATAGATGCAAAAATCCTCAACAAAATATTAATAATGGCAACCAAAAAATTAACAGCACATTAAAAGGATCATATACCATGATCAAGTGGGATTTTATCCTGGGGAACATGATAGTTCAACATACACAAATCAATAAATGTGATACATCACATTAACAGAATTGGGAAACAAATCATGGGATCATTTCAATAGATGCAAAAAAGGCACTTGAGAAAATTCAAGAACTTTTCATGATAAAAACTGTTAATAATTTCATACAGGTGAAATGTAACACAGCCATAATAAAGGCCACATATGACAAGCCACCAGCTAGCAACATATTCAACAGTGAAAAGTTTCTAACATTAGAAGATCAGAAAGAACGATAAGGATGCTCACTCTTGCCACTTCAATTCAACATAGTACTAAAAGACCTAGGCAGAGCAATTAGGCAGAAAAAAGAAAAGGCATCCAAATCAAAAAGGAAGGAAAAATATTGTCTCTGTTTGCAGATGGCATGATCTTATATATAGAAAACCCTAAAGACTCCACCAAAAAAACCTGGTAAAACTAATAAATAAATTCAGTAAAATTGTGGGAAATAAAATTAATTATACAAACATCAGCTGTGTTTCTATACAGTAACAATGACCTATGGAAAGAGAAATTAAAAGAACAATCCCACTTAGAATGCATCAAAAAGAAAAAAATAGGATAAATTTAGCGAAGGAAGTGAAAGATCTATTCACTGAAAACTATAAATCATTGATGAAAGAAATTGGAGAAGACAAAAATAAATGAAAAGATAGCCCATGTTCATGGATTGAAAGTATTAGTATTGTTAAAATGTCCATACTATCCAAAGTGATCTATAGATTCTATATCTTTATCTATATCTATATCTAGACCTAGAGATGAATGTGGAGAGTCAAACAGAGAAAGACAAATACTGCATGGTATTATATATATGTGGAATTAAAATTTAAAAAGTCAAACTCATAGAAACAGAGAGTATAATCATGGTTGTCAGGGGCAAGGGAGTGGGGAAAATGGAGAGGCAGTAAAAGGTACAAATTTTCAGTTATAAGATGAATAAGTTATAAAGATCTAGTGTATAGCTATAGTTGACAATATTGTATTGTATGATTGAAATTTGTTGAGAGTGGATATTAAACATTCTCACCAACAAAAAAAATAGTTAACTATGTGAGGTGATGGATGTTTATCAATTTGTGCAAATCTTTTCACAATGTATACCTATATCAAAGTATCACATTGTACATTTTAAATATAGTACAATTTTATTTGTCTATTTTACCTCAGTAAAACTGGAGAAAAACACGTAAAAATTTTGTCACTTTGATTATATATTCAAATTCATTTATTTCTGGCTTATTTTTTTCTGATTAGTCTAGTGATCCATGGGTAAATCACCACCATATTAAGCTATGCCGAAGTGTTAGTTTTTGAAGTAATATGTCCTGTTGCTCTAAGGAAAAATTGTTGTCCAATATATCCATCAGCAAGTTGATAATATATTTTTTAGCTATATTTGGTGACTAGTCAGAATTCACATTTTATGATGCCAGAAATATAACAAGAAAGTGTGAAAATCAGTTTATATTATTACCATATGCTTATGATATCGTAACTACTCTTGATGGTTTTTAGTTTTATTTACAAATATTAAGATAAGTAAAGGTGCAGTGAGCGTGATTAAGTAATTACTAACAGATTGTATAAAATTCAATGTTTCTTATGATTCAAATATTTGGAAAACTTCAACAGCTGTAAATTATGCTTCTTTTAGTTTTATATAGTCAGTATTAATTAAACATGCAATGTATTTTCCCCTAGATAACCATTTTGGAATGTGTAATTGGTCAACTGTCTTTATTAAGAGATATTAATATAGTCTTTGCTACAGTAAAATCATAATCAAGGAGACACCACTACCTTTCCTTTGCAGATGGCCTTATTTTCAGACTCTCTTCAAATATGTCACTTCATAAATTTAATTTCAAAGCCAGTCTGACCAGTATGAAATTATTTGGTAATATTTTTATAACCAGTGTGAAGCCCTTAGTACATGTGCGTGTGTGAGAAATTACATCAAAAAGCTAATCATATTCTATCTTTCCAAATGCTTCAGGACATATTAAGAATGACCACAGGTTTCTGGGGTGTATTATTTCAAACTGGATATTAAAAAATTGAATAAGGAATATAACTTTGCCTCATTCCTTACTGCTTTTTATAAATCTAAGTTAACTTCAACTGTGGGAATGTTGATAGAATCAGAATCATCTGTAAACTTTTTTCCACCATATGCCTGTAGTTCTCACAATTGTTTCCAGACCAGCAACATCTCCATCACTTGGGAACTGGCTGGAAAAGCAAATTTTGGGGCCCTAACCCCAGCCCTTCTGAATCAGAATGTCTGGAAATGGATTCAGCAATCTATGCTTTAACAAGCACTATATATATATATTTCTTATGTCTGTTTAAGAATCACCGCCCTATTCAATTCCCTAACCTCAGAGATAACAATTTTCAAAAGGGGACCTCCTCAATGATTTTGATATACTAATCTATGAAATAGAAATGTTATACAAATATCTTAGTTTTGCTACTCATTTTCATAAAAAGAGGATTATTTTTCCTTATTTTATATTTATTAACACATTTAAGGGTATATGTATGAAAATTTGAACTTTGTGTCTGTTTACTTTCAAATCAGAGTTCTTTCTGAATATAGGTTGTATTAGATAATACTAAAGCCATGAATACTGCACTTAAGAAAGTGAAATATGACAATTTATGGTCATTCAGGTGATATCTGAAAACTCTCAGCATAAGACAACTTTAATAAGGAGTTTGAACAGATACGGCTGAGAATATTTTCTATAGACACATGCTGTAAATCAAACACTCAGGATCATTGCTCTGTCCTCCTTTCCTTCCAATCAAGTTTTTATCAACTGAAAAAAAATTTTCCTCCAAAGTAGCCTAACCAGTTAATTTCACACCTGGCCACATAGAAAATGCAAAAATAATAGAGAGGATCTCTTTAAACAGTAAGTACAACAACTATAACCATACTGGCAATTGGTGTCATTTTCCTTAGCCAGAAGAAATGGTGCATGACTTTGCAAGAAAAATTTGAGTTAATTGTCACTTATATAACATGGTACCATAACCTGGGGTATGTAAAAAATTAATAAACAGAAACCTCAAATAGATAGAATCAGTAGACAAGAAGGGGGAGCTCTCACAGGGCATGATAGCAGAGCCCACAAGGACTAAGTCAGTAAAAAGCCACAAACCCTTTGTTTACTACAGCTCCCCAACTTCCTTTTTCCCTCTATAAAAGAGTTCTCCTTCCCTTGCCCTGCAGGGACTTACAGGTGGCTCACCATGGTTGCAGACACTGAATTGCCATTCTCTGCTGATCCCAACTAAACCCATCTTTGCTGGAGAAATATCTGGCAGTCAATTGTTTTAGGTTAACAGTTTGTAACATCAATGATGAGGCAATGAACATTGAAGATGAATGCCAAGTGTAGTTTAGCTAACCATATGTGAAAGCATTATTTTTCCAATAAATCTGAAAGATTGATTAAGCCAAATGTGAACATCTATTTCTTACGTCACACGTGTTAATGGTTAAGTATATTAATAGAGAATACATGCTCATTATTAAAATAAATGGAGAATATTTTAAATATTGAGTGTATTCAGGAATATCTAATAATGTTTTAGAAATCATTTGCTTTAGCTCTAGTCACAACAGTGACTATATCACCCTGTATGTATACACATAAAATAGGAATGAAAATTCAAGAGGCTCTAAAATACTTGCAAGTCATTCACATCTGTATTGGGATGAAATTCACCCTAGAGAAGAACACACATGAATTGGATTGCCCTTGCCTTCCATTCTCATCACTCGCTTGATCAGCCACTGGATGTTGCCCACAGTAATCCACGGAAACACACTCTTACTAAGTACTTCATTTCACTGCAAGTGATGTGAGTGAAAAGAAAACTCTTAGCAGATGTCACAAAATGACTTAAAACCATAATTCAGAATACTTGATATTCTTGACATGACAGATTTTAGAATGGTAAGGAAGTAAGCAAAAATGTTAGACAAGTTTCTTCTAACAGTGTATGAACCTCTAAACAGTTATGTGAAGAAGGATTTCTAATCAACAGAAGAAAGTAATGACAATGGTATACACTGACAAAATATACATATACTTGAAAAAATAGAATATACTTGAATTTATAAAGAATTTTGTAATGCCTAAGCCATTTGTATTGCTCTTGGAAAAATCCATTACCTTATAAGGTATTCATAATTTTTAGTCACTGAAAAATAGTGTAATCATATACAGACAAATCAAAATCACTGACAATGTACTTTTAAAAGGAAAATGTAACATAGTGGAATTACTTTTATTTTTCTGCCCTTGGCATGGCAGTCTGCTTATGAAATCAGAATTAATACATCAATGTGTTAGTTATTCAAAAATTTCTTGACATATGGAAACAAAGCCTGGGTGAAAACGCATTTCAGTCACCTGGAGAGAATTCTATGAGCTAATAGAATAATCAGTTAATTAAAATCTCTAAAATGTCTAGCAAAGCTATTTAGATCTAAATTATTTAGTTTCTAGAATTGAGCAACATTCTAAATGCAGTATTATTAGAAATTCTCTTTATTAAGTGTCTCAGTTCTTTCTGAACACAATTTGACAAGTATCCCGGGAGTTACTCCTCCAGCAGATGCTCTCTGTACCATCTCTATCAGCTGTCCAGAGCTCCAAAAAATGAAGACAAAACAATTTCACACTTGTCCTTAAGAATCTCAGACACAATGTTCTATTGAATTATTTTCAAATGTAGGTTATTATTTTCATGTAACAGATGTTCTAATAAAAATATATAGATATATGAATAATTGCATAGGGTGTCAAAGACTGTATTATTGCTTTTAAAAAATTTTTTAAAAATCTATAAGGTTTTTGGTATCTTTCCTCTAACTTTAATATATACACTTTTCTAAATGTAATATCATGAAGAATACTAATCTATTGAGCAAATTAAATTGCTCCAAGAAATAAGTTTCATTTTCTACTCTGAAACAACCCATTAAACAACCCATAATTTACTAAAGTAAATGCAGGAAAATTGCTACACTTTGCTGGAAACACTTTAATAATCTTGAACATGAATATCTTAAACTGTAGTCATACTGGTTTAGTTTTACTTTAGTAGACACAGTAATGAGAGTGGAATTAAGAAGATGTCTTGAATTTTTCTATAACTCTCAGTTAATACAGAGCAACAACTTATGTTTTCCCAAAGGCAGTAGATAGGGGGTGAGGGTAATTTTTGGGGAAGGTAGACTGGATTTCAAGTTGAAGGAAACAAAAAAAGTCTTCATAAAATGCAATCAAATCTTCAGCAATTTAAAAATGCTTTTAGTAAAGGTGTACTTAACATTCGATCCACATTATAGATTAAAATTACATATTGAAAGAGCAGGAATAATATCAGTTATTGCATTTTTTTGTTAAATATCTTACTTTAATAGGAAATTAACCAACTTTTACTAGACAACCAAATCAAATTACCCATCTCTTTATACTTCTTCTCATTCTACTCTCATCCTTAATTTATTTCAGACAGCAAAATATGTAAATAAATATGATTGGACTTTACAAGTTGTACTGGCCATGTAAATACTTAAATATAGTATTTACAGTAAAAAGTTCTGCTGAGCCTTCAACATTCTCTCTTTTCCTGTCTTCATGAATATATTCTTCTCAAGCTCAGAACATATTCAGAGCATAGCAGCTCAGAAAATCAATGCTGTTCAGCATATGGACACACACATCGTTAATTTAATCATTGAAGGAGAAAGAATAAAACATGATTTTGTTTACATTAGAAATTCTTTTATTTTAATTTAAAATATTTTCAAAAATTTCTATTTGATATTTCTATATTGATGAACTATCTTTTTTTCAGTTATGAAGAGTACCAATAATTAAATATAATGATCAAAGAAAATTAAGCCTAATATTTTCTTGATATATTCTTAACATATATATTGAAATATAATATATTCTTAAACAGTAGTGCAATATGTTACTTACTGTCTTTGTTTGCTTTCCCTCAGAATATACCTAGAGGCAAGGTTTCCAGTGAAAGTAGTTTGTACGGAAGATGATCATAGGAGAAACTAGTAGAAGAATAGGAAGTGTCAGTAAAGAGTAGATTATCAAACAAGTATACCTGTAGACAACTAGAACTTAATCCCACTCAGGAACTGAGAACCACCATAGGATACAGACCTTAGAGTTAGTTTGCCTAGGCTACTAGAGGGCTGTGGTACTTTCCACCAACACTCATTCATCATTGGTTGAGGACTGTTAATCCCCTGACTCTGCCAACCTGGCCCGCAAGTGCACAGGGTGTCCTCTTTCCACCAGAGAAAGCCCTCTGTTAAGGCTTTTTTGATATGTCAACTTAACTAGGCCATAGTCCCTGGTTATTCAGTCAAACATTAATCTAAGTACTGCTATTAAGAGATTTTGCAGGCATAATTAAAGTCCCTCTTAGTTGACTTGTAAAGATTATCCTGGATAATCTGGCTGGTCCTGACTCAGTCTGTTGAAAGGCTTTACACATGGGCCTGAGACTTCTCTGAGAGACAGAAGAAATTCTTCCTGTGTATAAGATCTTCGATCCTTGTTCATGGGTTTCAGCTAGCATGTTCTTCCCTTGCTGACTCTGCCTGCCCTATGGATTTCAGACTTGCTTAGCCAATTCCTGCAATTATGTAAACTAAGCCAATGCTTTCATGTGTGTGTGTGTGTGTGTGTGTGTGTGTGTATTCTGCTTCTGCTTCTCTGGTTGAAACCTGACTGCTATGGCCCCAAGATGCAGTGTCTGGCAATGGAAAATAGACCTGATGTGCATAGAAAGGATGTGTCAAGTTGATAATGGCAGGGAACTGATAGAATCCTCAGACTGCCCAGATACATTCACAGTCCATGTTAAATTCATTCCCTCTTATCACTGATTTCCCAAGGTGACTGCTAACGACATTATGTAAAAAACAGATTTACATTAGGGGATTTAGTAGAATGAACTACAGTAGCTGCTCCTGATTTGGTCCTGAGGATGCAATTGACATTTATCATCTCCCTCTTCTATCATCTATTCCAGGTATTCCTCATCTTTAAGTCGATTGCCAACTTCAGTTGTTTGCCATGAGATTCTACACATCTGCTATACAAATTAATTAAGCCTACATTCAACATATGAAACCCAAGTATGTATATGATACTTGTGTATGATATGAACATCAATAATACTTTGTCATAGTAATAATCTTGAATCAGTGTAAGACATCCTGTTACAAAAACACAGTCATGTGTAATATTTGTGTTTTAATGTGTTTAACTATAATCCAGTTATTACACATTTACTAATAAATTAGATATAATTTCTTTTAACTACAGTCCATAAATGTTTTCTTTTTTTTTTTAAAAAAAGTCTTTATTGGGGTATAATTGCTTTACAATGGTGTGTTAGTTTCTGCTTTATAACAAAGTCAATCAGTTATACATATACATATGTTCCCATATCTCTTCCCTCTTGCGTCTCCCTCCCTCCCACCTTCCCTATCCTACCCCTCCAAGCGGCTCACAAAGCACGGAGCTGATCTCCCTTTGCTATGCAGCTGCTTCCCACTAGCTATCTACTTCCATGTCCTGGCTATTGTAAATACTGCTGCAATGAACATTGCGGTACATGACTCTTTGAATTATGGGTTTCTCAGGGTATATGCCCAGTAGTGGGATTGCTAGGTCATATGGTAGTTCTATTTTTAGTTTTTTAAGGAACCTCCATACTGTTCTCCATATTGACTGTATCAATTTACATCCCCAACAGCAGTGCAAGAGGGTTCCCTTGCACTACTGGTGGGAATGTAAGAAATTCCCACATTTAAGAGCAGAAATGGGAAGAAATTCCCACATTTAAGAGCAGAAATATTAAATGTGTTCGTGGTAAATAGGAAAAGGATTTGTCTGAGATCTGTATGTATGAGATATATACATACAGATCTATACTTGTTTAGATAGATAGACAGATAGATAGATAGATAGATAGATACTTGTTTCTGGTACAAGTCAAGGCATATTCTCTCCATAATGCTTCCAAGGATCTTGGTCATCTCCCCTGGCTGGTTAGATTCTCCTGCAATTCTGTAGGCCCATGGGTCTTTTTAAAGTCCTAATATGACATACATCCAATCCCTGTGCCCCAAATTAGACCTGAGACAGAAGCCTCTCACGTTTTGCTTTTCATTTTCTCTTTTTGTTTTTCCTCCCTAAGAGTCACATCCTCCAGGTTCAATGCCACAGTAAAAGGGCTGTGAGAGAGAAGAGGAAATTTTTAATTTTAATTAAAATTAAAGATTTTTAATTCTTTACTTTTTTCCACTCCAAAGGATCTCCTTTTTCCCCTTCCAATTTTGGATTAACTCTGATTGCTGTTTATTTAGGTATGGTACTAGGTTATATTCATTTTCTCTGGTGACACTAAGTCTCATGTCTCATTCCAAATGATAGGCATGTAAACAGGAATGATATCTATGGTGAAGGTGAGTGAAAAATACAAAGCTAAAAATTTCCAAACTATAATACTCATCTTATAAAATAATATAATTGAGAGATTATTCAAATTATTTACAATTCTTTATTGCTACTTGATTTTAAATTATATTTTAGCATCAATTTCTGTCTTGCTAGTTTTCAGTTTCTATACTATACTCAAGAATAATCATTGAGAATTCCCACCCTTCAAATATACTCCTTCTATTTTTATAATTAATGAACATATTGTTATTTGAACTTTGTTAGAACCCAACCCTTTTTTTTAGATTCTTTTCTTATTCTGTTTCTTTCATATTACTAAAGCCTCATATGGATTAACACCAACTTAAATCTTTGCTGCAGTTCAATAACTACACCTCTGTTAAGTCCACACAAATCCTATCTGCTATTAACGTGCCAACAAACAACTGCTTGTTTATCCTAAGATTTCCAATTTTTTAATATTTGATTTTTAATCATTATCTTCTCAAATTTAGTGAGTTCTCTTCAGGCACTCTTCTTAAGAAGCAGTCAAGCTATTATTTAGGTGAATGGACAGCAAATTTAAAGTATTTCTTAATTATAACTATGCACATTTGGTACATTATAAAATTCCCACACTCTTTAACATGGTGTAAGTTGGGGAATACAAATGCTGATAAGATAAATGGTTTCTGAACAAGAATGAATTAAAGATATACTCACTGTGTTAGTCAAGGCTCTTCAGAGAAAGAGAACCAACAGAATGTGTTTTTTTATTTTATTTTTTTTTATTTTTATTTTTTTTTATTGCGGTACGCGGGCTTCCCACCGCCGTGACCTCTCCCACCGCGGAGCACAGGCTCCGGATGCGCAGGCCCAGCGGCCATGGCCCACGGGCCCAGCTGCTCCGCGGCATGCGGGACCCCCCCGGACCGGGGCACGAACCCGCGCCCCCTGCATTGGCAGGCGGACCCCCAACCACCGCGCCACCAGGGAAGCCCCAGAATGTGTTTTAATAGAGAGATTTATTTAAGAGATTGGCTGCTCGCATAATTGTGAGCTTCAGCTCTTCAAGGAAGAGCTTCAGTCTGAGTCCAAAGGCATTTTGTGGCAGAATTCCCTCTTATTTGGGAGAGAGCAGACTATATTCTATTAAGGGCTTCATCTGATTGGATGAGGCCCACCCACCTATGGAGGCTAATCTCCTTTATTCAAAGTCCACCTATTTAAATGTTAATCTCACTCGCAAACACTTTCACAGCAACATCCAGAATAATGTTTGACCAAATATTTGGTAACATGGCCCAGGTAAGTTGACATATAAAATTAACCATCACACTCACACTCTTCTGAAACCCTTTACCTTAAATATGAACTGTGTAGATAATTACATAAATATGGCAATCATGTGTATCTACACACATTAGTTATTCAAATAGTGTGAATTGTAAGCCATAACCAAATAGTTCATCTTTACAATCTTAAAATGACAAAGACGCTTTGTTCACAGTGACACCAGGCACCATTTACGTGTGTTGGACTGCAGGCTATATTGGATGACCAGGTAATAGGTAACATCACAAGTAGAAGGTTGTAGAGAACTACACTGCTGCCTTCTCTATCTCTTCTCATGAAAATGACCCAGACATAAGCATCTGCTATTTGAAAGCTTAGGAAATGAATACCATTGAAAGCTTAGGAAATGTATACCATTAGAATCTACATTGTGATGGCATTTGATAAATTGTTACTACTTTATTTTTTTCAATAACCATCAGGATTCAGCCTAGGTGAAGGTGTAAGAAGTAATGTGATTGAACAATCATCAAGATAATTGATAGGGATGGTCTCAGGTAAAACCATGACTTAGAATTTTCAAGAAAAAAACAAAATATCATTATGTAATACTGCTGTTTTGATATATATTTCTTATACATTGCCATTATACTTACTGCCTAGATGGTTCTTATTTAAATCATCAAGTTATATTGTTGATGTCAATGGATTTCAGTGATTTTCACTGAGTTTTTTTCACTCAGTGAAAAAGCTAAGTGGTTTCATTGAGGTTTTCACTGAGTGGTTTTCTCTTGACACTGTAAATTCTGTGTCCCAGGAAACCACTCAGTCCTGGGCAAACAATAGGGTTTGTCACCATAGGACCAGTGACTGATTAAGACAGTGACTCTCAATATGAAAGGTGTTTATAGGAGTGGGGAGAACATTGAGCTGTAGTACCCAATGTTAAGTTTCATAGCTTTTGAAAAAAAGATTAAAAGATTGAGCATGGACTTTCTTTAGAATTTTACCATGTAAGATTACAAAAACAAAAAAAAAACCTATACAGCTATTTCCACTATCATTCAATAAAGGAAATCAGAATTTAAATTTTAAATATAGCAAAATAGAATCTCAGTTTAAAAGACAATCCTTAAAATTGAGAACGCTGTATTATTTTATCACAGGATGCTAAAAAATTCCCCCACTGACATTATTGACCTGTATTGGTGAATTCTGCCTTAGTAACTAGTAAGCACTCTCTCCTCCTTTCCATCAGATGAGCCCGCTCATTCCCCTCAAGAATACACGTCACATCTATTTTTTTCTTCTTTGAAAATACAAGTAACTTTTCTCTAATTTGAAAGAATAAGAAACAACGTGAGCGGTCCTTAATACTTGGAGGATGGTAGGGTATGAGACAGTAATACTTATTTGGGGGCATCTTAATACTTTGGGATGCATATAATTCAAGAGAATCCACTCCTTCTGAAAAAAATGGACGTATGTACATACACACAAAATATTACCTATAATTTCAGGAGCTTCACAGAGCCTCTGGAGCCCAGGGACCCTGGGACCAGAAATCTTGTTCAAACTTGGCTGACAAATGTTTAATTATCTTCTAGTCAAACACATTCAAATGGTTTCCTTGTGCCTCACAACAGTAGTGATGAGAAAACGCATGTGCTTCCCTGAGATCTGCCACATCAAATACACCAGCCAGATTAAGCTCATAATACCACAAGATAAGACAGAGGGAATGAGGCAACTGGCCTGTATAGATTTTGTCACAGAGCAGCATTACAACGAAGAGACTTTAAAACACTTAAATTTCAAACAAATATTAGTCTTAGGCATACAGAGGCTTTACATGTGGGTTAACAGAGCCTTGCGTTCTGTGAGAAAGTTTCTGGTAGGTATTTGCTATTTAAATCTTTTCAGGTAATTAGTCCCTGTGGTGCCTTCCATTTCAGGCTCCAGCTGTTCATGCTAATGAGATGTCACTTGGTGTCAGGAATTCCCATCCTCCAGCATTAGACAGTTAACCAATAATGGGGTGCTTGAGAAGCTGCACACATAAAGGGAGGTGATGAACAGCTTAAACTTAATTATCACTGCTTTTATCCACCAAAAAAAAAAAAAAGGCAAGTGATATCTACAGTATTAGTATTAGTAGAAAGTCCCTCTCTGATGAAGCATATTTCAAAGAGAAGAAGAGGGAAAAGGTTAACATTTCAGCCATAATCAGAGACAAGTTATTTCTTTAGATGTACAATCTGATTTCTGAAAATATCAAGCCCACAAAAATGATCAAATGTTTATCAAACATCACCTCTTATCTCTCACGTTTACAATATTTACGTGAAAAGGTCTAGTTGGCCAACATAAAGGTAACATAAGTTAGGAGTTCCACATTTTTGTACATTGTACCTTTGCAACATTGTTTTGCCTGACTTGGTGTAGGATTGAGTACATCTTAGCTTTAGAAATTGATTATCCATGTAAGAAGTCTTGAATTTGATATTTAATTTATAATTTAAAGATAATGCACTGTCACAAAGACACATTTAGTAAGTTCCAAATAAACATGTGGCAGAGAACATTCTGATCAAAATGTGATAAGAAGTGAAGTTCACTTTAAAGATATATGAAAAAATGAACATCATTGTTCTAAAATAATTTATAAATGAAAGAATAAATCAAAAGTAAAAAAAGAAAGTTGGAAATTATAGTGCCTTAAATCCAATTTACATATGTCGTGAGAACTGTTTTTATTACTAAACAATAACATTTAAATAAATTCATTAAATTTTAAATGAAACAAACAGAAAAATCAAAGTTTATGAAACTAATTAATACAAAAGAAAAGCTAGCAAATTACAATATATAGAAAAATTGACAAAAAAGACAGAGATAGAGATCCTTAAAGCTGGTCGTAAAAAGATATAGATGTTACCAAGCTCAAGTTCGTGTATCCAATGCACAGTGAGGCCAAACAAACCAAAACTTAAGCATTTGGAACAGAGAAAGGTTTATTGCAGGGTCAAGCAATGAGAGCGGGTGGCTCCTGCTCAAAAACCCCCAAACTCCATGATGGTTTTGGGGAGCAAATTTTTATAGGCAAAATTTGTGGTGAGGGCTGCAGGGTGTGTGACTCTCTTCTGATTGGTTGGTGGTGAGGTAACAGGGCGATGCGCCATGAATCTTGAGCTCAGCCTGAAATTACCCTCCTCCACCTGGGTGGGGGCCTTAGTTCTGGCACAAGAACTCAAAGATATTGTTATGTATATCCTTTCAAGAGGAAGCAGGATCCTGCTTTACTCTCTGCACTAACATTTCTTGATTGTTCCTCCTTTGTTTCTGCATTCCCTATTTCCCTGATCAGTAGCTGTTTGACTCGGCCCTTTGGAATTCAGGGAAGGTCTAGGAGGCTGAAGTCTTTATCCTGGAAATAAGAAATGGGGGACCTAGAAAGGCTTTTGTGCCCAGGAGGGCCTCAGAGGGTCCTGCTCAGTTTCACAGAGATTACATTGAAATGAACATTACTTCTTAGAAAGCATTACCAATGAAAGAAAAGAGAGAGAGAGAGAGAGAGAAAGCAAATTACCTAAGGCTAGAGAATGGGATTAAACTACATATATAGGTAAAAATAAAATATTTACAAAGAAAATAGATGAGAAAATTTTGTCAGTAAATTAAAAATGTAAATAAGTTATAAAAAAGTTACAAAGTATGAAAAGATATTTGCTGTAAAATTAAATTTGATAAACATTTGTAGATCAGAGTACTATTAATTAAATAATGCAGTTTTTTGTGGAGATTAGATATATGTATATGTGTGTCTTGTATATATGCAGGTACAGATATAGATATATACACACAAAGACAATACAAAATAATCTTAAATACTTGACACGTGGTAGGTTTTGATAGGGAGAATATTTGGCCATTACATTTTATTTTCTATTTTAAATGGAAAATCTATTTTAATTTTTAATATTTTAATCATAAAAAGCCACATTAACAACAAAAAGTAAATCTAAAAACTATAGCTAAATTACTCAGCTACATTTTATATGCTTGAAGGTGTTACTTCTAATTATTATTAATATTATTATTATTTTATAGTTAATATACTGCATATAGAATAACTAGCATAAACCTCTAAAACAAATTAGAAAATCTTTACAATGACAATATAATTTAGGAAAAAAGTATATGGTAAAATTATAGGCATCTCACTATTTCTTAAGTATCCAGAGGAAACTCCATTTAAAAAAAAATCTACTGTTATTTTTCTAAGTGATAGCTCTGACTAATATCATTATGATGTTTGCTATAGAAATCTGTAGTTCATTCACAAGGCAAATTCTACAAAATACTCTTATTCAAAACTCTTTCAAATGCAAGAAACTCACTTGCTGAATTTGAGGCCAAGAGCCAAACAAAAAGATTCATGTCTTACAGGAAAACATTCAGATGTTTACTGCTAGGTAATTGACTTATAGCTGTCCTTTTATTAAAAACAAAACAAAACAAACAAACCGTATAGTTGCAAAATTCTGTCTTTGGGAACTGCAGCATCACCGTTCTATTTACCTGTCCTCTTTGTAGAGGTTCTCAATCCACATTGCGTATTAGAATTATATGGGCAAAATGTAAAACAATTACTTAGTCAAATCACATGAGGATTTTACAATTTCAGAAAAATTGAGTACTCAATGTCTACAGTAGCCAATCAGTCCTAGAAATTCCCTTAGTTGTTATTGGTTTTGGATAATCTTGAATAGCCAGTGCTCTTTAACTAATGTACCATCTTTAACTAATGTACCATCTTCCGTGAAGGGGAGATTAGCTGGAGGTTGAGTTAATGCTTGATCATGGGTACATAATGAAGCCTCCATAAAAATCCCATAAGAATGGGGTTCAGAGTGCTTTTGAGCTGGTGAACACATCTACTTGTTGGAGGGTTGGTGCACCCCAATTCCACGGGTACAGAAGCTCCTGCGTTCAGGACCCTTCTGAACGTCACACTGTGTAATCTCTTCACCTGATTCTTCGTTCATATCCTTTATTGTAAATGGTAATCTAATAAGTAGACTGTTTTACTGAGTTTTCTGAGCCACTCTAGCAAATTAATCAAACCCAAGTAGGGGGTTGTGGGAACCTCTGATTTATAACCAGTCTGTCAGAAACACAGATAAAAACCTGGACTTGCAATCGGCGTCTGAAGTGGTAGTGGTAGGGGGGCAGTCTTAGGGGTCCTCATTAACTCCAGTTAGTGTCAGAACTGAATTGTATTATAAGACACCAGGCTAGTGTTTGAGACTTGGCCGCTGTGGGAATAAACCCACACATTTGGTGATGAAAGGTGAAGTAGTGTTGAATGTACAGAAGTATTCTGTGAGTAATGAGTAAATGAGAAGCAGGGAGTTTTCCTACACAGTAGGTTTTGTGCCATTATACCTTTGTGTTTTGTTTTTCTAATATAGGGTATTGGCTCTTCCTGAGGCCCTTTCCTTGCAATATTTGCAAGTACCTTAGCGGGAGATGTTTGTTTCTGGAAAGATGATCCTTTGATATTGTTTCTATTTAAGAGTTGTTTTCCTGTTGTCCAGAGTTTGATTTTGTTCTTAGTTTGTCAGTTTTCTAAACCCCTCTGAAAATATATGGCTTTATGAGAGAGACTGATTATTCAAGTCTGAACATTTCCATTCCAATTCATTTTTCTGTTAAATACATAATTTCTGGTCTTGGTCCATTTATGAAAACAGAGGACAGTGATTATTTTTACATCAGCTGTCAGAGACACTTTAAATATTTTTTGAAAGTCTTTTGAAGCCAGTCGCTAAAATGGGATCATTCTGTAAAAAATCTTGAGTAAAAGAGTTGTTCCCATATGTATTTAGGAGAGTAGAAGGGACATAAGCTATATAAATAGGTGAAGTTAAAGTAGGATATAGAACTTGGAGCACAAGAGAGAAATGTTCCAGATGACTTAAAGGGAAGTGGTTTCTTTTCTTTGGTCTTTACTAGAAAGTCTTTGAGGGAAGATATTCTGGAATCAGAATTTCATTTTAAGGCTTCAGCATAATAATAAAAAAAATATTTATTGTTGGATATTGGCCCTCCCTTCTTTTCTAGGGCTTCTGTTAGATGTATTATATGTAAGATGCCAAAAGCTTCCCAGGATGGCCACTGAAATTTTAATTTATTCTTGTACCATGTGGCAAGGTAATTACTGAATTTGGATTACAGTGAGAAAACATCTTGGAGTGGACATTCTGTAGGAGTAGGAGAATGCCTATAAGTTAGAGACAAAATAAATCACTTTCTCTCACACACACCCGTGCACACATCATGACAGCCAGTTTCTGCTAATATTTTATGAAACAGCATCTTGGAATCTTGATTATTTCTATCAAGACTATATGACTAATAACCCAGAAACTATTAATCTACAAGATATTGAAATGGAGAAAAAAAACCTCCTATGTTAAACAGAGTAAACTTTCTTTGGACAGCGAAGGCAGAGAATTTCCTCATTAGATTTTGTAAGGGACCCAAGTAACGTTTATAAATCATTATTACACATATTTGTAATGTTTGTAATTCATTATTACATATGTGATAACTTCTTATCATAGGAAAGCTCTTAATATTAAAAAACACAAATTTCTTTTTTTTTTAGAGGTTATTTTCACAGCACTGCCTTAGCATCAAGTGCACAGCAAAACGACCCAGCCATTCTTTCTTCAAATCACACTCCATTGTAGGTCATCACAAGATATTGAATACAATTTCCTGTACTATACAGGAAATCCCGCACCACCCATCCACCTTATGTATAGTAGTCTACATCTGTCAATCCCACACTCCCAATCTGTCCCTCTCTCCTTCCCCCTCCCCCTTAACAACCACAAGACTGCCCTCCACGTCTCCAAGTCCACCCTTGACCAGTACACACATTCATGTGTATCATTCCTAGACCACACACACACAAGTGACATCATACAACCTGAGTCCCTATCTGTCTGACTTACCTCACCAAGAAAATACCCTCCAGGTCCATACATGCCGCTGCAAACAGCAATATCCCATTCCTTCCCATGGCCGAGTAACATTCCACTGTACACCCACACCACATCCTCCCCAGCAAATCATCTGCTGATGAGCACCTGGGCTGTGCCCATGCCTCGGCCACTGCAAACAGTGCCATAGGGCGCATGCATTCCCTTGAAGTAGAGTCCTTGCTCCTTCGGGATATAGACCAAGGAGTGGGACTGCTGGCCACATAGCAGCTTCACCTTCAGTCTTCTAAGGAACCTCCACACTGCTCTCCACAGTGAACGCACCAGTTCTCACCTCCACCAGCAGCGCACGACCCCACCCCCACCCCCGTCCTCCCCAGCACCTATCATCTGTAGACCCCTAGATGACAGCCACCTTGACCTGTGCGAGGCAGTACCCCATGGGGACCCCAATATGAACTTTTCCAAAAATCATCAACGCCGAGCATTCCCCCATGTACCTGCCGGCCGTCCTCACATACCCGCCCTCCCGGAAAAATGCCCACCCGGGTCGCCCGCCCACCCTCCAACCGGGCTGTCTGCCCCTTCGCCACAGAGCGGCGCAACACAACAGGTTCATACATTCTCGACACCAAGCCCCTGACAGTGGCACAACCCTCATTCTCTCCCTCTCTGCAGGCCACCCCTCATGGGGGTGGGGATGGGATACACAATTTTCTTTATTTTAAAATGGTCACCAGAGAATATCTAATTACTAGACTGGTAATAAAAGTAATGAGATGACAAAAAAATCCAAGAAACAGCTGGTTTTTAGACATACAATAGAAATTTGGTATAAATGTAAAGAGAACAGTGAAAAATTTAGCAGTGGCATAATAGTCCATTGCTTACTCTGTCAGGAATTAAGGAGAAGTAATTTGTGAAACTATTCAACAGAATAACCAGTGACAAGAAATAAAACATGTGAAAATTGATAAATAGATGATTCTCAACAGAATTGTCAAGGTAGGTATGGATTTATACGAACATGCCGACTTTCACAAATTTAGAGATTCTCAATTATTTCTTCCCATACATACCTTTCATAAATGTTTATGTCTAGCTATGAATAAATATTGATCAGATGTTATGAGCATGCCCTTCTTTCTTTCTTTCTTTATAGTGGATACAGCAGCAAGGAACATTGTTAAACATGTTATCCACAGGAGAAGAGTTATTTAAAAACATCTGATTTTAGCACTGAAAAACCAGAATTATGGTTAAAATATAGTAATGGGGAGGGGGAAACAATATATGAAAGAAATAATATAATATTCCTTTATATATAATCTAATAATTTCATATAATGGTGACTTTCAAATCAGGAATTATGTAATAATTACATTATAGTTTCCTTGAACTTATCCTTTAGGAACTACTCCATCCTCATGATACATTGTATCAATGAGGATACAATCAGGAGACATAAATCACAAATTCATATGGGGGTAGTTTAATATTAACAATTATTAGCTATAGTGAGAGTTGACTATGAAGTTTCTGTAGGGGTCTAATGAACAGCCTAGAAATGCCAGAGAGTACTCTAGAAAGGTCCCATTGGAAAAGTGTGGCTGCGACCCACTGGAAGCTCTCTGAGTTGTTCCAGGTAAGAGCTGGTGTGCAGTTATCAAGAAAGCAGGAAATATCCCTCCAGGATGCAGTTGGGTCAAGGCTAGTGGACAAGAAACTGATTGGAAAATAGGAAACAACTTTCAGGGTATAGGTGGATTGTTGCTGGCATGCAAGTGGGGAGGAAATTTATGGCTGAGACTGGCAAGGAGAAAACACTTCCAGGCCGGAGGGCAAGCCAAGGTTGGAGGGCAGATGCAGGAAAGAAATAGAAGCATCAAGAGCTCATGTGCTGGCTGAGTAGTTTAGGTGTGTGGTGTCGGTTCAGGGACAGCTTCATTGACATTGTCACTGAGCTAAGGCCGAGGCTGTAAGCACACTGAGGGGCTACTTTCTCCAGGCTTCTAGCTGGGCAGAATGAAACTGAATGTTCCCCAACACACAATACTGGCAGCCGTGAGAGGAGCAGAAAAAATAAAAATGGGACTACACTGTAACGGGAAGAGATGCCCTTTTCTCTAGTTCTATATCTACATCACCCTGTGCTGAAAAAGTAAACATCTTACTCTCTGCCAAGGAAAAGTGCTCAGAATCCAGCTCTATTATTGCAGAACAGGGAGAAAAACCCCACTGGATTTGAAGCTGAGATAATAAATTGATAGTTCCAAGCACATGGTCCTTTTGGGAAGCCAAACATCATGCTTTACTTCCCATTCTACTGCGATAGCAGAAAGAAATCCCTGACTATGGTTTTTGAGACAATGACTCCAGTCAAGACCGATATAAGATTAGCCCTGGGACTTCCAAGTCATATGAGTAATATTGACCTTTGGATCTAGCTAACTGAGTTGTCTTTTTACAATTTGTACCTGAAAAACTCCTGATTGGTACAAAAATGCCCTCAAAAACAAATGTACAAAACAGAAAGAAAGATGCTTTCTTTAATAAGTACATCTAGGTAGTACAAGATTTCTTCACAATCTTTCAGATTGTAATTATTTAGATACTTCATTGCTCGTATATAATTTCTTCATGAGTTATTGGGTATAGTTTCATCATTCGTAAACAGAACTGAGATTAAAACACCCTTTTACAGACTTCTGGCTTGAGCTCCATCATTTAAAAGTTGGAAATTCTCGTGGTTTGATGACCATCTTTAGTGTTGGGTTCGGGTTGCTTTTACTTTTGTGTGTGTGTATCATCACTCTCATCCTCAGAAAAAGATGAAAATTTAGCAAACCCCAAATCACTGACTTTGTTTATATCCTCCAGGGAATTGAGGCCACAGGACAAATGGCCTTCCAGAAATCTAGAGAGAGGCAGATAAAGACAATCACAGCCATGGTCAGGATCAGGTTACCTGGAGCTGAAGCAACTGAGGTAGGAATACTTGAAGAGTCATTTCGATGAATTTCTGCAGGCTGAGTGTGTACTAGCTTGACAGTAGCTTAACTAAAATCTCCTGGGAGCCCAATCTTAGAGGGGTCACCCTGAATTTTCATGAATTTTACCTACAGCAACCCCACCAGGTGCCCACTGTAACAATTGTGAGGAGAAGGAGAAAAGTACCCAGTTTGAAATACACCTAGAAAATAAGAAAGCATTGGAAATAGGCCCAGAGCTGTCTCTATAACAAAAGTTTGCCCTTCAGGGGAAATGACTTTACCAGAGCAATTAGACAGCTCCTGACTCCCTATCTGCTCTGGAGGCAGAGCAATTAGACAGCTCCTGACTCCCTATCCATTATATCTTATGCTCGGGGGTGTTAAAAAAAAAAGGTTATGAAATGTTTCTGAATCACAGCCCAGTGACTCAGGCCAATGAAAACTGAGATTTAACTGTAAAACATTTGAATGCTTCCCTTCCCCCATATCTTAACATCACAACAGGAGGCATCAGAATAATAACAGTAGATTATAACTGAAAGAGCTGGAAGACACAGACTCGATTAAGTTCTTAAGGAAACCCAAAGAAAACAGGGGAGAAAAAAATACAAATGAGGAAACTGAAGCCTCTGGCACCTATATCTATAGAAAATATTATACACAGTCCAACACCAAGCCAGACTAACATAAAACCTCACATTATGTGATATATCATGCCCAGTTTTCAACAATAACAGCAAAAACAAAATATAACACATGCTAAAAGACATGAGACAAAGCATCAGAACCAAAGTGAGATATGAAATTGATTTTAGAATGAATTTAGAAAATTTAAAATCACATTTAGAGAATTTAAATCAATTTAATATGTTAAATGTACTCATGCAAAAAGTAGGCAGCATGCAAACAGATGGGTAATGTAAGCAGAGGGATGGAACCACAAATCAAAAATCAGAAGGAAATGCTAAAAAATAAAAAAAAAAACTAGCAGAAAAGAAAAATGACATTGATAAGCACATTAGCAGGCTGGATGTAGCCAAAGAGAGTATCACTGAGCTTGAAAACTTGTCAATAGAAAATTTCCAAACTGAATTGCAAACAGATGAAAGATGAAAAAAAAAATGAAGATTATATCCAAGAACTGTGGGACAATTATTTAAAATAAAGTAGGTACCATCATACTTAAGGTGAGAAACTAGATGCTTTTGCCCTGAGATCAGGCACAAGGCAAGGATGTCCTCTCCTAGTACTCTTATTCAACATTGTACTAGTAGTTCTAGTTAATGCAATAAGGCAAGGAGAGGAAGTTAAGGTATGAAGCTTGGGGAAGAAGAAATAAAACTTTTTATTCACAAATGACATGACTGTGTATGTAGAAAATCCTTAACAATCACCAAGAATTCCTGGTTCTAATAAATGATTGTAGCAAGGTTGTGGTGTACAATGTTAGTATATAAAAGTCAATTGCTTTTCTAAATACCAGCAATGAATGATTGGAATTTGAAATTAAGAGCACACCACCACTGTATTAGGCTGCTCAGGCCGCTGTAACAAAATACCACACACAGGGTGGCTTAAACAACAGAAATGTATTTTCTTACAGTTTTGGAGGCTGTTAAGTCCAAGATCAAGGTGCCGGGAGGGTTGGTTTCTCCTGAGAACTCTCTCCTTGCCTAGCAAACAGCTGTCTTCTCCTTGTGTCTTCACATGGCCTTTTCTCTTTGTGTACACACTCCTGGTGTTTCTTCCTTTTTTTATAAGGACATCAATTCTATTGGATTAGGACCCAATCCTTATAACCTCATTTAACCTTAGTTATTTCCTTAAAGGCCCCATCTCCAAATACAGTCACAGTGGGAGTTAGGGCTTCAACCTATGAATTTTGGAGAGACAATAACAGCCACTTACATTAGCACAATAAAAATTGAAATATTTATGTATAAATCTAACAAATAAATACAGGATTTATAGATGGGAATTACAAAGCCCAGTTGAAAAAATCAAAGGTGGTCTAAATAAATAGATTTTTTATGTTCATGGGTAGGAAGACAAAATATTATTAAGATGTCAATTTTCCCACCTTGATCTATAGTTTCAACACCTTGTAATCAAAATCCCAGCAAGCTATTTTGTAAGTATTGACAAACTTATTCTAAAATTTATATGGAAAGCAAAAGATCCAGGAGAGTCAGCACAATCCTGAAGAAGAAAAGAGTTGGAGGACTGACACTACTTGACTTTAAGACTTACTATAAAGTTATGATAATCTAGATAATGTGGTACTGGTGAAAGAACAGATAAATAGATCAATAGAACAGAATAGAGAGCCAATTGAATTGAAAACCTATGTTTATATAAAAACCTCCACATGAATGCTTATAGCAGCTCTATTCATAATCACCAAAAGCAAGAAGCAGCTAATATGCCCTTAAATATATAAACAGACTGTGGTATATTCAAATAATGGACTGTAATTGAGTATTAAAAAGAATGAGCTATCAAGCCACAGAAATACACTAATGAAACTTAAATGCACATGGGTCTGTGAAGAAGCCAGTATTGAAAAGCCACATACTGTATGCTTCCAAATATGTGACATTCTGGAAAAGGCAAAACTGTATTGAAAGTAAAAAGATTAGTCGTCAGTGGTTCAGAGGGAGAGAGGAAGGGATCAATAGATAAAAATGGGATTTTTAGAGCACTGAAACTATTATGTGTATACTGTAATGGTGGTTACATGGTATTTTGCATTTGTCAAAATCCATCGAATTGTACAATACAGAGAATGAACCATATTATAAACTATGGACTTTTGTTAATGATAGTGTATCAATATTGATTCATCAGTTGTAACAAATATACCACACTAATGCAAGTTGTTAATAATAGGGAAATTGCATGATAAGGAAGGGATGTATATGAGAACTCTCTGAATTACCTGCTCAATATTTCTGTAATTATTTAACCGTTTTATAAAAAGTCCATTAATTAAGTACATACAAACACACACACACACACCCCACGCATCTTTTACTACTTATTTAGCATGTGGTCATGGACAAATACTCCCTTAACTGTGGTTTACTTGTCAATAAAATGGGATTATTAAAACAGATTTCATATGAGGATTAATTTAAAATGTAAGAATGCTAAATATATCAATGTAATAGAATATAAAATTACTGAGCTTCAGTTAATGTAAATTCACTCCATACATGTCCATATACTTATTACACAGATTTAACTCTGTCAAGGAGGATTTCATGCAACTGAAAGTTACCATAAATAAAAAACTCAATTTCATAAGATACAAACAATAAGGAAGATTTATTATCTCATAAAGCAGAGTTTACATGGATAAGAAGTGGCCACCTTAAAAAAATGGCTATTGGAGACATCCAGGAAGTGTCCTATAATAATTTTTGTTTTATCCAACATTTTGGTGTTATGTGAAATATGGTCTTATCGCTATAATTTGTTTTAAAACTGGCTCAAGAATGAATATATTTTGCCCCTTGCTTGACAACTTTGTAGAGTCAAAATGTCTATAATGCTCTTTATTTTAATCTCCTCATCTATTTTTGCCACCAGAGAAAGAACAATGCTTTGTTGACACACAGTAGTACCTGATTTTCAGTCATATTATTTCTGCAATATCTCATTTGGGGGTACTAGAGATTTATGGCAAAGGAAGAACGCTATTATTAAATCCAGTCTACTTTTCTAAGAACATCATGAGACTGAAGCTAAAAAGAATAAAGGCTATATTGCTTTTCTTATAAACATTCATTTTTCTAAGTGATTATTCCCATTCATTCATAATATATTTTTATGTCCAGACTAACTGTCAAGGTACAAAATGGCTTCAGGTCAAAGTTAATAAATTAGAATTTTGGAAAACATATTTATATTTCAGATGAACTGAACCACTGTTAAATTCTATATTTATAATTTATAAACTATAATGGTCAACAAAGAATCACTTAATACCTACTCTGGACAAGTAATCAGTGTATAAGTCATCTAAGGTACCCCATATTTTGAATCTGGAGGGTACCAGAATGTAATACATATTATGTACTAGTTATTATTCCAGACATATGTTCTCTTCAATCAATTATTTTAAATTGAGTACAATTTAAAATTTCTTATTAACTGTTCCAGAACCAGGACATACAGTGATGGATGGAGATATAATTTAGAAAAAATAATGTAATTCCTTACCAAATATGGTCATTCATTTAATTAAAGATTATTTAATTCAGCTTCCTAATTATAATGGGGGAAATCTCTAAATCACAGGACGATGTCCTTTTTAAAGATCGTGTTCCAAATTACTGTAATAGCTAGAAAATAAACATTATGTTCTGACCAACACCCAAGTTAGTTTTTTGTTTCCCTACAAGAAGATTGTCTTCTTGTAGTCTACTATCTTCTTATACATGTTAGTTTGTGTACATGTTAGTTTGTGGTCAGTAAAGGAACTTTATTGTAAAGGAACTTTCCAAACATCTCAAGTGCTTTGCCCTTTCTTTCATCATTTTTATGTGCTGTTTCCTCTTTCTGTCTGTCTCTGTTCTAATTGTCCTTATTGGAATTTTAAAAATGAGAGTTCCCCAATAGGTTTCAGAAGCAATGGTTACAAAAGAGAACCTATGCACAACCTGTTCTGACCTGTCTGCAAACCTCTATGTAGTAGTGGACACCAAAGTTTTATTTATCTACATGGATCAATACTTTTGCTGTGACCTCAACATTCCTTAACACCTTGGAATTATTATTCCTGTTACATATAAACATATAAATACAATTAAAGAAAAATATTATGTTCAATGAACAGTTATTTTTGTATGTTTTTTCCTGTTGTGAATAAGCAATGTATTCTAAGACATAGAACTAATTTTTGATCAGATATTTTAGGTTAATATTTCCTTTATTTTAATTGTACTTTATTCATGGAAAAGGAGCAAAGATGATCAGAGAAATTAACTAAAATAAACAAGATTAATGTAAACCAACAATATAATATTTTATATGAAATCCTTTCAGTCAAGGGCTGTGATGGGTCTGAGATTTAACCTACTTAAAAGATAACAGGTTAGCCTGCCATGGGTTCATGAATTCTGGTAGAAGACATGAGACCCTTAGGTTAGAGATGAAGGACAGTGCTTCTTATTCAGGACAGTAACATTAGCCTGAGTATCAGCATTTTGGTGCAAGCTCTCTTACCCCCAATTCTGGCCGGTTCATGTGAAAAGAACCAGGTGGCATCTGCACATAGTTTGTTGCATTAAAGAAGAGGAATGCTGAGCTTAGAGAGCCCAATTTTCTCTTAATGATGGACATTAAGCGTGTTTACTCTTTCTTCCAGAGAGAGAAACTATCATTCTTTTCCAAGGCTGTTCACTATTCAAACATTATTAAAAATAATTCAGAACCAAAAGCAGTCAGTGCCTCACTTAGACGGCATATAGAAATGGTAGAGACACTTGGGGAATTGTCTTTCAACACCTTCTACCTTATAAAAATGTTTTCTTAATATCTCCTTCTAAGGTAGAGGAATTTTTTGTAACTTTTGGAGGTGGAGAGGGGAAAAGTCAAAGAAATCCCATTTGAAAACAAGAGTGTTATATGATTCTAATGAAGTAAGCTACGAAAGAAAAAAAAGTCAGTGTTGCAGACACTGGGATTTCTTCTTTTAATCTTTGTGTGTACCAGTCCCCTGGCTTCTCTGTAATTTCATTTCTAAAGGTCTGCACTAGCAACTCTCTTCAGAGAACTTCCCTTGGGATACTGATGCCACTTTGCCTACACTTGCAGAGTTGCAAGAAGCTGAGAGTTTGTTTCTTGATGGCTGTTCTTAGCCAGTGATTGATTGGTCCTTGAATTGATAGCTCACTATGTTTCTATTCAAGAAAAACACTGAAGTGAAGTTACACTTCCACGTTTCCCTGAGGGATCAGCTATATTTACCCTCCATAGGACTTTCTGGAAATGATATTCTTTTTAACTTCTATTTCCTCTTCTGTTTTCCCTATTACCTTCCTAGGTTCTCCTGAAAGCACTTTTATTTTTTTGCGGTAAGCGGGCCTCTCCCGCTGCGGAGCACAGGCTCCAGACGCGCAGGCTCAGCGGCCATGGCTCACGGGCCCAGCCGCTCCGCGGCATGTGGGATCCTCCCGGACCGGGACACGAACGCGTGTCCCCTGCATCGGCAGGTGGACCCTCAACCACTGCGCCACCAGGCAAGCCCTGAAAGCACTTTTTTAGTAAATCATTTTCACAAAAATTCTTGTTTCAGATTCTGCTTCTCATTAACTATGCAATAACAGGCAGGAAAGATTAAAGAAAATGATAGCTACCACTATCGCCTGCTTATTATATTCCAACACTCTGTAAGCCCTTGATTTCATCCTCATAACAACTCTGTGAGGTAGGTATTGTTATTCCATTTTAGTTAGGAGAAAGAGAGGTTCAAAGAGGTTAATTAATTTGCCCAAGTCCTATTGATAGTAAGTGGCAGAGCTCAGTTCTGGCACCATCGCCATCCGAAGACTACGTGTCTAAATACTACAGAGATTAGGAAATCTAGTTTAACTTTTACTCTTCTGAACTTAAGTCTTGAACTAAAAAAGCAGCTCTGAAGAATATTTTCATGAGCCTTTTCGTTAAAATGTTAACAGTCAAGAATATGCCCATGGAGATATTTAAGCAGTGACCATGTACATGGATAATGCTTCCCAGATGCTACTGAGGTCACACTATTCTATAGTTGCATACTCCAACTAAAAGTAAGTTTGTAATCACTGTTCCTCAAATGTTAGGGTGAATGAAAATGTAAGAATTCTCAGGTCCACAGAGGTAGGAATTCTTGAGGAAAGCTTATAGAAAATCCAGATCCACTGGTGTCAAATCCAGAGGTTTTTTTTTACTGTTTTTATTGGAGTATAATTGCTTTACAGTGGTGTGTTAGTTTCTGCTTTATAATGAAGTGAATCAGTTATACATATACATATATCCCCATATCTCTTCCCTCTTCTGTCTCCCTCCCTCCCACCCTCCCTGTCCCACCCTTCTAGCTCGTCACAAAGCACCAAGCTGATCTCCCTGTGCTATGCAACTGCTTCCCACTAGCTATCTATTATACATTTGGTAGTGTATATATGTCCATATACACTACCACTCTCTCACTTTGTCCCAGCTTACCCTTCCCCCTCCCCGTGTCCTCAAGTCTATTCTCTAGTAGGTCTGTGTCTTTATTCCTGTCTTGCCCCTAGGTTCTTCATGACCTTTTTTTTTTTTTTAGATTCCATATATATATGTGTTAGCATGTGGTATTTGTTTTTCTCTTTCTGACTTACTTCACTCTGTATGACAGACTCTAGGTCCATCCACCTCACTACAAATAACACAATCTCGTTCCTTTTTATGGCTGAGTAATATTCCATTGTATATATGTGCCACATGATGTAATAAGTCTGCTATACATTTCAGGCAACTGTAATTGCATTATGGAACTGAATTATGGAAAGTCAAAGGAGGTGAACGAGAACTGCAATTAATACTTAAAAAATAGACATTAATTCATCCTAACATAGTGATGTACTGTCAAATATTTGTAAATTCAGTTTTAATATTTCAATAGTGTTCTTTTTTTCTTTTGCTCTATATTCACATTGTCTTTTTCTTCTTTTTCCCTTATTTCCAGTGTAGATACACTTCAGTTGGGGGTGCAAGAGCTCATCCTTAGAAAATGTTAGATTACCTAAGCTATGATCTTTGAAAGACTCTAATGAGGCTCCCAACTTTCCTGCATAGGCTGCAATAGATGTACCTCTGTGAATAAAGGCTACGGAGACGAGCCATTGTAAAGTGTCCAAGAACACAGACTTTGAGCACAGGGGATGCTGTGAGCATACATTCGTATCTCTAAATTAGTATGTAGGGAATATAAATTGCAAATATTTAATTGACTAATTGTCAAATTTTCATGTATTTACCATAGCCTTGGACTTAGTCTTTTATAAAATTTAAAACTATTTTTATAGTCTTTACAACCATAGTTGCATCTTTTTTTGTACCTCATAAATATTCTAAAAAAGTTTGCTTACACTTTCTTGCCCACGATTCTCTGTTAAACTCAGTGAAATGTGGCTTCTTGGCTCACCTTTCTAGTAAAGTTACTATGTCAAAATTGATAAACAAAAATGATTTAGGTCATTAAATGAAAAATGAATAGTTCTTGTTTACTTAACTACCTCATGATATTTACAACTCTTAACGTAATCTTTTTACTTAAAACTATCTCTTGCCATTATTTCCATGGTACTATAATTCTCTAGTTTATACTCTAGCTCTATGGAAACTTCTCTGTGTCCTCCATAGTTTCTTTCTCCTCTTTCCAAGCTTAAATATTGCTTGTATTTTTAGGATCCATTTCTCTCTTTATACATTCTCCCTGGGGCTTATCTCAAGCCTTCTAAGACTTTAATTAAAATGATCAGGGTGATGATTTCAGGATAATTTTTTTTAGTATATATCTCTTTTGAACTTTAGACCTGTGCAGTAGTTTCTCTTTCAAAAGATCTGTATTTCCATCTCAGAGTGATTAAATTCTTATTTTCTATGAAACAGAAGCCCAAGGCATAATGTGAAGCTACTGAGCTATTATGTGTGATGCCATTGTAGTTATCTTCACTGCAGTTAATAATTTGCTTGCCAAGATTCAAATTTGTTTGTTCTCAAATCATTTTGTGCATGTTGCATTTATTACTACAAGCACATAATTTAATTCAGTGTTAAGTCAAGTGATGAAATATGAGTACCAGGAGATCAAGTTTATTCCTACAACAATGAAGTTTAATGCTTTAGAAATTCTCAATTAGGCTGAGTTGCTAAATAAATGATGTCAACTATGGCATGGGTATGGCAACAAAGTAAGACTGGAGAAAAATAAATAAGTAAAAAATTCTTTGGATTTGTTCAGTAGTGTACTTTAAATTAATGTCTGGAAGTCATAGATTATTTGAGTGCGGATTATATAAGAAAAGATGACTAACAACTTCAATGGGTAAACAGATATTCAAAGAAAAGGCCTTGGGCTTATAGCACAGTATTGGTGAATTTAATACACAATAAGATAATGAGTTAATATACAATGTTTAGACTGTCCCATTGTGCATACGTGCCATGATGTGTGCTTTCTCACTTTATTCAAATAACTAACAACAAACCAGTTCTGATTGTTTCAGGTAAGAGAATTTTTACTACATATTCATGTATTTGCAAGATAACTCTATTTGGATATATCCTAGGTGCCTCAAGTTTAATGTATAAAAAAATATTATCTTCCATTCCCCTGAACTTTCCAACTTTTATAAACTTTCTTCCCTTCTTGTCTTCTGTCTTTTCATTATTGGTAAATAATCACATTGGTCAAATGGACCAGACCTGAAACTCAAATTTCATTTTTAAATCCTCTCTTACTCTCTTCAAAAACTTTTCCTATAAAGTCTACTCTTAAATAGCCCTAGATTTTCTAACTTCTAGATTATCAAACCAACATTATATTTATTTGCTTGCTTCTGCTTGAAACTCCTTTTTATTTTTCTGACATCCTCAACACTCTTAAACAAATGCACACATACTAGTTAATTCTTCCTTATGTAATCCTAGTGATATTTCTAATCTGCAACTCTGATAAAGGCCAGTCATCTCACTATTTAAAAACTGTTAATGACTATCATCCTAACTATAAAGTCCTAATGATCTGCTTTTGTCTTGTTTAATCTCTCAGCCTCATCTATCAAAAAGAACCCTTTTTACGCTTTTGTTTCCTTAATGTGGCATATTCTCTTTCATAACATATTGTTTATCACATTTATTATGTTATGCAGCCCATCATATTAAAATTTCCAATTTAATTATCTATTTCCTCCCAATTCTAAACTTATTATTGATAGGTTTTATTTCTAGCTCTGTCTCTCCAGAGCCTAGTAGAACCCTGGAACATAGTAGACATAAATGATCATGAGACAAGTTTTCCTAAATAAGTTAATAAATTGAAGGGGTGTCTCAAAATGAGAATAGTGTAGTCATAGCCTGAAATTATATTATTAGCCATAAATTGTTTATTCAGTCCTCTCACTGCTGATCAAAATTGAGGACAAGCACCTCACTAGCCAGTTATTCAATAATTTACTAGAATAGTTATCATGGCATTTTCCATGCAAGACCTAAAGAAACATGAGATTTATGATGACATGGAAAAGGAAGGCATCTTACAGTTTTCCAAGCAGTTAAGAAAATTTTTTCACATCTTTGACTCTATGTACCTGAGAATATATCCCATTCCACCTCCTGACTGTGACTGTGGAGAGACAGAGGGTAGCATCTTGTTTAGGGAAAAACATCCAGGAATTCCAGGCAGCAACAATTAGGCAGTTCTTGGAAGATGTGTGTGTGTGTGTGTGTGTGTGTGTGTGTGTGTGTGTGTGTTCCACAAAGTATATCTGGAGAGACAAAACTCATTCTGCAGACTTCGAATTTGGAGTACCAATGTCTCAATCTCTGTGTTCTGGTGGAATTAGGAGTGACGACCAGCTGAAAACGGTCTGCCAGTATCCTCCCCGAGTGCTAATCTTAACTGAATGATTTGGGCTTCAGAAAATGTATTATTTGCTGAAGCAAGAATGACAGTATCTCTCAAAATAGGATGAAGATTTGAAGGGAGTTGGAGAGGGACGCAGCACATCTGAGTGCAAAGAGTCCGACTGGGTACTAAAACATTCACTTCTTGTGAATGGCTGAATTTATTACCAAGGAAAGTCTGTATTCAGCACCTGATTTTTAACATTTACATTCTCACTTTGTAATCCCTCCACCCCCCCTCAAAATGTCCCAATACTTCCATTCAGAAAGTTCCATGTGTTCTTCTTGGAAGGCATTACGGGACATTATGACATAGAAGCAGTGTGGCCTGTTCCACTTATCCTCTTGACTGTGACTGTAAAGAGAGAGCAGCATTGTCAAAGGGACAATGTCCAGGACTTCCAGGCAGTGACTAGCATGCAGTATAATGAGACTGGATCTTGGGAGGGAAGGGAAAATCATTCAGTACAGTACTGTAAATAGCTTCCAAGTTTCCAAGTAACAACGCAGGAGATGAAAAAACAAAAACAAAAACACTTTCCCTCACTAAGCTCTGAGCTCACTGTTTATAGGGGGATTCAATTTAAATTTGTGTATGGAAATACTATGATGTATTATTTTTCATGTAGAGAGAGTATTATATTTCTATTCCATCTAAAACTCTATATTCATAGCCATTTAAAAAAAATCTTTACTGTCAGTAAAGTATCATTGCAGTCAAAATGCATAACCCAGTTCTTAACATAGATGGGGACTCTAACAACTTGACAGTACAACTATAATAAGTTTTAATAGTTACCTCCAATTGTAGCTAGATTTATCGGTATAATGGATTTCTGTAGAGTCCTTTCTATGCTGGCACGTTTAGGCAAAGATTATTTATATGAAAAAATAATGTTATATGAATACTGGAGAAACACTGATTCTCAATTTTACAAATAAATCTTTGTTTGGCAATTGAAAAAGGTCGTGTTGAACTATTATTACATATTAGAATAGCAGATAAGAAAGCACCCTGGCAATCTTTGGATATGCAAAATGCAATGATAATTGCTAATGTCTAAAATGTATTTAAAATATTACGTTACGTTTCACACTACCTAACAAATGTTATGGCTTCACATAGGTCATGGTCAGGACCGCTGCACTTCAGGACAGAAAATAGATTTCTCATCTCAGTAGAACATATTAATATTTCTATCACTTTTGTTTCAGTACAACTGTTCTGGAGGTAGAAGCCATTTAATAAAATCTACAGTTAGTTTTAGGCTTACTAGTTTAATGTGAAGATTAGTGACTTACCAACTTTATATACGTTAAAGTAAGAGCCACTTTAAAATCATTTAGATTAAAAATAGTTGAAAAAGATAAGCAGATTACCTTAAATTCAAAGCATTAATTTGAAACTGAGTTGTTTTCAATAGTGTGTGGGAAATTTAATACAGTCCACAAGAGTGAGGCAGCTGAAATGTTGGATTTTTAAAAACTCACTCTCCTTGAATTTAAAATGTCACAATTTGGGCAGGCTCAGACCAGGGATATAATAGGAATTTGTCACAAAGAAGGGAACATGTCATGTAAGTCAATAAGCATTTTGGACCCACATAATTAACTCAAGTACAGAGGTTAGCTTCACCAAGTACAACTAGGAGGATCAAGACACTGTCCAGGTAGCAAGTTTAGGCAACAATGAAATGTTGAATTAATTGGTGCAACAGAAAAGGGGAAACACCAGAACACAGTGTAGTGCTGACGAGAGCTAGGAAGGAGCTGAGATCTAGTTTTGTCCTAAAGGAGATCGTGGACTAAGTAGGGTAACCAATGAGTTTATGCATTGAGAGGGTTTTTCAGTTAGAAGCCCAGCTGTTGAACTAAGCCTGTGAAGCAAGATGAAATGGGCTATTTAGATGAGCATTACATCCTAGTTCTTGTAGGTAAAATGAAAATTTAGTTCTGGGTATAATTCCTGGTTATAGGAATTAAGTAGTGAAAAGAATAGGAGAACCTTTTGGAGAAGCCTGAAGGGTTAATGTAAGCATGTCATCAAAGATCCTTTACTTAATATGTGGGCACTTCCCAAAAACTTATGCTTTCTGCCTGTACCTTCAATAAATATACTGAGGAATGAAATGAAATTAATATTCAATGAGGGAATTAAAATAGTCTTAGAGATAATCAATACAAGCTAGATATGGAAGGTAATAATACTAAACCACAAAGTATGATAAATTCCACTGAATATTATGAGACCTACTTCTTAAAATATATTATACAATATTCTGAAGATAGTAAATACATAGAAAATATACCGCATAAAAATGTTAGGAAGTAATTTATAAAAAGTTAAAATGTAGCAGTTAAAACTAGAATCCTAAAAAAGGGAAATATTAGTAAAATATGTAAATAATATATTCAAAATATTACCACAAAAATGTAAAAAAATTAAAAATAATTCAGTTACTTAAAAATAAGATTTTAGGAGATTAAAAGAAAAGAAAAACCTTGTTATGCTCAGAGTTTTCTACCAGGAGCTTCCGGTTCGAGTAGATTCCATATCCTATGTTCCCAAGCATTGGAAGCTCAGGGCAGGTGCTAGTCTGTAAGATGCCTCTGAGAATAAATAAAAGGCTATTGCTCTAGGCATTTGGCTTAGTGAGCAATGGTGTCTTTGAGCAAAGGAAAAATAGTCGCTTTCTCTGTACCAATGTAGCCTATGCTGGGTCTGGGGGAGGGGGACACAATCCACAGGGCTGCCAGTTGGTGAGCTAGATTTCAATCATACTCAGTAACTCAGAACAAATTGCATAGCATTTTACTGCAGGCTTTAAATCAACACTTGAACCTCAACTGATAATATACGTAAGCTTTAAGCCTTTATCATCTTATTTGTGAGAGAAAGTAAACAACTTATTGGAAAGCATCCCTGGTGGCAACTTTCACTCCCAAGGACAGTGCCTTAGCTAGGCAAATAAATGGAGGGAAAAAAAAATAGAAACAAGACTGAGAAATGGAGAATACAGTAGTGTGGGAAAAAAAGACATTGGTGAATATAAATCAATACATAATGAAAGAGCAAACTTTGGATAGCTAAACATAAGATTTTGCATGTCTGCCTCTTTTACTGGACTTGAATATCTGAGTAGTAGGTGTGTTCTATTCATTCATTTATTCCAATATCTAGTTTAATGTCAGACACATAACATGCTAATGTTTGGTGACAAGTACTAATGGAAAGATGAAAAATAGATGATAGATAGATAGATAGACAGATAGACAGATGATAGATAGGAGCTTGTGCTTTTCTCCAAGGGCAGGGGAAAGGGTTCAAATCATGCTTTGATGATTGATTGCTCACTAAGCTCTATTTTATTTTATTTTTTATAAATTTATTTATTTATTTATTTTTGGCTGTGTTGGGTCTTCGTTGCTGCACATGGGCTTTCTCTAGTTATGGTGAGCAGGGGTTGCTCTTCGTTGTGGTGCGTGGGCTTCTCATTGCAGTGGCTTCTCTTGTTGCAGAGCATGGGCTCTAGGTGCACGGGCTTCAGTAGTTGTGGCTCATGGGCTCAGTAGTTGTGGCTTGCAGGCTCTAGAGCACAGGCTCAGTAGTTGTGGTGCACGGGCTTAGTTACTCCATGGCATGTGAGATCATCCGGGACCAGGGCTCAAACCCATGTCCCCTGCATTGACAGGTGGATTCTTAACCACTGTGCCACTAGGGAAGTCCCCCACTGAGTTCTATTTTAAATAATTCATAATACCATTAAAAAATAAGTTATTCATGCTAAATGGTGTTTTGAAGCCCTAATTATTTTGGAAAATTATATATTTTTTCAGACTGATTTAGAACAAGTTTGGAGTAAAAATGGTTAACAGTTCTGGAACTTTGGAATACAATCTGCATAGTTTTTAATTACATTTTCCCAACTCATTCTATCTTCTCATTTAACAAACTTATTGAGTGTTTACTATGCATCAAATGCTACTTTGACTCAAGGAGCTCTTAATTTAGTGAATTTGAAGAACAGACCATATATTCAACACAGAGAATACTTCATAACAATATTTGAGCACAGTATTCCAGGTGAAAATAGAGGACAGGAAGCTAACATCTGGAGACGGAGGGAATTTGGGTAAGAATTCCTAAAAAAAACCAACTTGACATTAGTTGAATTGTGACTCATTAGTAGTTAGTCAAGTGAAGAAACATAGGGAGGAAAGCATTGCAGGATAACAGAACATGCTCACACAAACTTGAAGATGATTGTAAGTAGATTAGAGTGATTGGCCTAGAGGAATTCTGGAATGGATGGTCCTGACTAGGGAGGCTGGCATCTACTTCACCATAGATTTTCCATGACTTGCTAAGAACTTTGATGTTTATCTTGACAATAATTGAGTACCCATAATAGACTTTAAAGTAGAGGAGTGTCATAATAAGGTTACATTTAAAAAATGGAGCCCTGGCAGCAGTGGGGAGGATAGAGTGTATGAATTGGAAATTGGGAAAAGTGACATTAATTTATAACAGCAACTCAGCAATTCAGATTATGAACTACTAGGACTAGAACTATATAGAGTATACTGGTGAGAAATATCTGAGAAAAACTTAAGGAAATGGAGCCAAATGGGTTCATTGATTAATTTTTATGTGGGCATAATACCCTGGCTTCTGACTTGGAACAGTTTTTAAATTTTTTTTTTGTTATTATAATGATATTCACAGAGCTTTGAAACAAAGGACAAATAATAGGTTTCAGTGGTACCTATAAAGAAAGATCACAGATTTGAGTTTTTGGTTCAAAATACATAGCAGATATCTAGATTGAGATGTCCTGTGGACAGTTTATACAGGGCTTCAACACATGAAAGGACTTGGATATACATATATATGAGAGGGAGACGGTGGGGGGGGTGGTGGGGAGTGGGAGAGAGAGAGAGAGAAGTTGAAGTAGTAGTAGATGAGTTTCCTTGTTTCCTTCCTGTCATCCAATGTGAGTTCCTTTGTTACTTGGCTACAGTAGTTACTTGTTACTTTCTACATTCAGGTTTTATTCTATATTCCAAACCACTCAGATTTACAATAACAAATCTATAGCAATGCCTATAACTAGCAGACCAGAGATGGTGGGTAAGAGATAGTGTTAGAACCATTTAAATTCCCCAATTATATAGAATGTATAATAATTTACATCTGGATGGGACTGGGATTTTAGCTCCAGGATTTATGGACAAGCCATTGGCCGTCCCCAAACCTACTTCCAGTGTATGACTGCTACACTGGCCTGACTCCTGCTGCCACTAATATGAGCTTGACTGGTGGTCCTCTGACAGCCTCATTGCTTGGTGAGTCCACCCTGACTTACCTGTCTAATTGCTCTGCTTATCATTGATCTTCAGCCCATTGGCCTGATTCCCTTGATTCTGGAGTTGGTGTTATCAGAATAGATGAACAAGTGCGTCATCATACATTGATTTTGAGTCCCGAACTTATAACAGATGCCCAGACTATGTGAGCAATATCTTACCAAAGATATCAAGTATTTAAATGAATTGTTTGTAATAAAAATGGCTTCGACATACTCAGCTAACTTTCTTTTCTTGTCCAGCCACTGGTATCCACAAAAACCAATCAATTTATCTACCAAGTTGAGTTTCAATTACTCTTAGGTGAGAACGTTCCTCCTCAAACTTTCTAGAAATTTCTATTATATAGTTACTAAGCAAGTATATTCTGCTACAACTAAAAAGTTAAGCATACCTAAATGCATTATTTTAACAAAAATAAATGTAGGAGAGCAACAGAATTGAAGACAAAATAAAAGTAATGATAGCATGGAGAAAGAAGCAGAGGATACACACAAATGATGTATACAGTGAAATTAAGAAGGAAAAGATCAGGAGAAAAAGGAATTAAAGAATAAAAAGAAGAGGTAAGAGGTGAACATGTGGGATGATAGCCAGAAGATGACAAAAAAAGAGGGAAAATCTGCATATTTTAAAGTGAAACACTTGGTTTGATTTTTAAACAGCAGAAACAATCCTGCTCTGATATTAAAAACAAACTGGAAAAAAAAAAAAACTGGGTCAGCATTCCTCAGTAGATATTCCCATCTATATTATCTTCAAAGATAGTTTCAAATATTTTGCTTGGGGAAAAATCACCCATTCCAATTCTAGTTACCATTTTTGGAACATGTTATCTTAGTGTTTGAAATAAAATTTCTTCTTTTATTATTTTTTCTTCTTATTTGTCAATCATGCAGTCTTTCACAACCGTTTTTCAGGAAAACCTTTAAATCAATGATTATTATGGCACATAATCAAGAAAGTATACAACATAGATTTTTCCCCTATTACTCTACTTACAATAGAATTCAATATATTATTCTGCTATGGGAATATATGCTTATGCTCAATATTTTTAGGGAAACCCAGTTCTTACAGTAAGCTTATGAAAAAGTATTTCTTCAATACAGCATCACTTAAAAGTTGCTCTTCCTTTAGAAGGACTCAGTTGGCCTCTCTTTTGCTTGGATTCATTGCTAGGCTACCATAATCCATTACCATTTGCACATGGTGAGTTGAATCCTCTCCACCAGGCATGCAGACTTTGTCTTAACCAGTGGCATGGACTGAGGCAGGTACACATTAGAAACTCTTGTGGGAAGTGTGATGTTCCCTAGTTTTCTATTAAATAATTATATTCTTTAGTACACATAGAAGCAGCACTTGAGTGAACAAGAATGCAGTGGTCATTAAAAATATAGCAGAATCTGGAAGGGTGATATGGATGGAGACTTTCTAATTGTTCCTGCGTGATTTGGAAATATGATAGAAACATGACTACCAGAAAGATTTGCAGAAGGAACAGTTATTTATTCACTCTCTTTCCCACTTCCAGATTCTCAATTAAGAGTATATCCAGATTGTATTTATGCCATTCTTCCCAAGATGTTATATAATGGTTAGTGATTAATTAAACCTATTCCTTAATCCATGCCAACATTCTTATATATGTATATTCTCCACAACAATTGAAAATAAACACAATACATTTGATAATTTTGACATACAAAAATGTTATAAGAACTTATATTGGTTACTTGCTATTTCTTACCTACTAGTACTGTTTAATAGTTCCCGGAACGACACTAAATACTTTGCACGTTTTGTAGTTATTCGCCCCCCCCACTGCACCAAATGCTAACATTACTTTAACGAGAATTTCCATGGTTTATTATCTAGAGGGCCAAGTGTTCATGAAACATAGTAAACTTTGAGTATAAGCAACATTATGACAAACAGAAAAGCAAACGGACTTAAACTTATTCTGAAAGATAGTATTACAGTTTAAGTATTGACAGAGCGCCAAAGATATTTTGCTGATCCTCTGAGGTTCAGAGATGCCAATAAACAGAAGAAACAATATAAATTCAAAATCTATTGTTACTATACAGTCTCAAAATAGTGAAAACCAACTAAAAACAAGGGTTTGATTTACTTAAATATTTAACAAAAATTTATTGCAAGAGAGATTTTTTTCACTGAATTTACAGTTTCAAGGAACATGGTACAAAACATAGTGCCATCAGCTTTGTCTAAACATTAAATAGGTGCAAATACACAAAGGTTAAAAAAAAACAAAGAGCATACTTTACAACATAAATTACAGTACTATAAATATATTTTATATACATTATACATACTCTTAAGACATCATTTTAATATACAGCATATATTATATTGATTTTCAAACTATTCAGTGCCTTACTAATATTATATATCAGAAACTTAAGAATTTATTTGCATCATTACACTTACAGTAAATGATTTCATATCAATGAGGCCATATTTTGCCTAGTTTATTTCCACCATTTAAATAGGCAATTATCCACTTAGATGAGCATTAACATGTAGAGCAATAGTTTTCACATGAATATTTTCTTTCCCTTTCATAGTGATGACTAGAAGAGGGGCTGCAGCGGGATGACCGATGGGTGGGGGGACAGCAGTGAAGGAAAGAGTGCATGGGGTAAAGGTGAGAAAGCCAGATGGCTAGGATGAAGAACTGAAGCTGGAATGATTGGCATCTGAGGAGAAGCAACAAAAGTTGGCTGATTCCCAGGACAAAGCCTTGGTCCTACTTGTCCTACTGAGATCTGAGGTAACGATGTTCTGGTGAGAGCTGGGACTTGGGACAGAAACTGTTGGTGCGGTTGAAGCACTTTAAAGGTTCCTGCAGCTGCAGCTGCTGCTGCGGCTGCAGCAGCTGCTGCATGCTGCTGCAAAACAGTATGGTGGATAGCGGTTACAGAGGTAGAACACAAGGGCTGCTGCAAAGGCAAAGGCTGCAGAGGTGTGCTAGGGGGTGGGAGGGCAGCTGGAGGAAAAGTGAATTTGACCTTGTTGGCCAGCATGCTCGGCGGAATGATGTGCTGGTAGACTTCACATGGTAGATTTTTGAACTTGTCATGGTTTTCTATTGGAATCAATAATGCTTGTTCTGGTAAAGCTAACGGAGCCAGGATCTGCTCCGTTGTTACAAAGGTATGGCCACTGACATGTGCTTCTTTGAATGGTAATGGTGGTTGTGCATTAAGGATTCCTGAATTAAAACACAGCCACTCAGTTGATGCCTCATTCATCTTTCCTTGTGGAAGGGCCTCAGCCAGTTCATAATGACAAAGGTATGATTTAGGTTGTGACTGTCTAAAGTTCCTTTCAATACTAGGCATCTTGAAAGGAATTTGCTTCTCATTAATATTTGTATTTTCACTTCTTTCTTTGTGTTCAAGCAAGGTACTGTCCATTTCTTCTTTTGTTGGGGCACTAGCTATGTAGACTGAAGTGGTGGGTTCATTGGAAATCTCTGACAGTTCACCAGAAGTGGTCTCCATTACGACCTGCTCAGTTTCACCATTGGTTTCAGAAGGAAGGGGACTGTTAGCGGGCAAGGACAGTTTATTTTCTACTTGGTCCATTTGTTCTGAGTTCCTTTTGACATTTGCAGTTTCTTGTGGTTTTATTTCCTCTTTTCTGTCTTCACTTATTATTTCATCCGGGTGATGTAAGAAAGAATTACCTTTCCTGGGATAATCTGTCTTCTCTTTGAGTTCCAAAGCTTCAAAACTGGTGTGGAATCTACTTTTTCTCCTCCATTTCCTTTTAGGTTTACAAGGAGCAGAAGCATGGGGTGGCCTCAAAAATTCTTCTGGTAGATAATTCTGTTGATCTAAACTTTCATCTGAAGAATAAGAATATGAATGTTGTCTACGTTTTTGATGGCATCTTTCTGATTCATTAATGAGAGAATTATAACCTCTTTTAACTGCCTGGTTCTGACTCATGCATTTCATTTCATTTTGAAGAACTAGGCATCTGTGATCTTGACTACAGCTGGACGTTTTGGCTTTCCAACTACAGTAAGTTCTGGAGTATGTTAAATTATGTTTCACAGAATGTATCATTGTTGAATTGGATTGTCCATTTAAAACAACTGAGCTCTTTTTACAGTGGTTTTTAGAACTGATAATATTCTTATTGTATTCAGTGTTCTGGGTTTTACACAATTCTTCATTTTCACTTAAGTATATGGATGCTGATTTGGGCCTTTTATCAGGTAATTGCTGTGAGTCTAATAATTGCTCTGTAGCTAAATACTGTTTTTCTGAAATTGTTTCCAGTAGATTTTTCCTAGTTTTATCAGTGTAACTATTTTCTCTTTCCATTTTGAAATACGTTTCTGATTCTTTGGTTTTCTTTCCATAATTATGGTGACATAACTTTCTTCTTTTTTTCTTTCTTCCACTTTTATGGAACCAGAGTTCGTTAGTATCTTTCAATCTTATTTTGTTGTATTTGCCACCAAGAACATCCTGTTTTATCTGATTTTTAGTAAAAGTATATTTTTTTGTTTTTCTGATCCTACAGGAAATATTTTTATACCTCTGACTCATACTCTCATTTTTTCCGGAATCACAGCTATTGGAGAGCGTATCATCAGCAAAAAGAGGAGTGACTTGGGTATATCCATTTCTGCTACCTCCAATTTCATGATCAGTAAGTCCTGTCACAGATGCGTCCTTGCAATCTAAAACTGGTCTCTTGCAAATGTCTTCTCCCTTCTGATGAGAAGAAAGATCATTTAAGGGCAGCTTATTTTTATCTAGATTGTTGTTTAATTTAGTGGACTTGAAGTCAAAACAGAGAGGATTACAGCTATAGGAAACTGATGGTTGAGTAGTTGTGTAAATCAGCATTTCTGATGGCCACTGAAGAACTGTGGATCCATCTTTGTTAAGTACGGGTACAAATGGCTCACATGGTCTTTTATATAAATCCATTTTTTTATGTAGGGTTATATTATCCTCTTCAGAATTTAAAGGGGCCAACATGTCAGGGCTGTGATTTTTATATTCAGCTTCAGTCGTGGATGCATCATTGTCCTTAACTCTTTCTTCTATGGTAGCTTGCAAAGACAAACAGTCATTAGCCATATCAAGAACTATGGATTTATTTCCTAGCAAGTCAGAAGTGTTACCACTTACAGGTATGTCTTCATTAATAATAACATCTTCCAGTGGAATTTGATCTGCCAAAGGGACTGAATTTTGACAATTATCTGCATCAGATGATGAAGGGAGTTGAAACTGGCAAAATGGAGGTAATAGTAATGTATCTTTTTCACTAGAAACTTCTTTCATCTCTTGAGTTTGAGCAGTTTCTTTGTCAGTGCCCCTTCCTTCTGGTGGATGAAAAGAATTAGCTTTCTCCTCAGAACTCAAAAGCACATCTGTTGGTGAAGAGAGTTGAAGATGACAAGCACCGGGGACAAATCTACTTTTTCTGCTAAATCCTTTTTCCACAGAGGCATCATCATTGTATTCAGAGAAGGCTGCAGCTGAGGACTCCAGCTTCACGGATGCTTTCTTTGGAAATGCAAAAGAAAAGCCAATTTTGTGCCTGTGAATCCCCTGGGCTTGATCTCCAAGTTGGCTCTTTTTGGCGGTATAACTTTTCACGCTTTCTGGATCTGTAGCAACAGTGGTAACACCTTTAGCATTCTCTTGGCTATGAATCAAAGTACATTTGAAATCTTCCTGGTTATTAACTGAATCCACCACAACTCTTTGGGAAATTTCATTACAATTTTCCCTCACAGTAACAGTTGTTGACTTGAACATAGGACCACTTCCAGGAGCACTACAAAAAGAAACAAAAGTGTGTTTTCATAAAGGACACTTGAGGAAAAATACTCAAACACTTACAACTTAGAAATGTCAGCGTAAGATTTTTTTCAAGTTTTAAAATCTTTGTAAGATAACTACTTTCATGTAGTGCAATTGCCTTCCATAGAACTACAGTTTAATTTAGTTATTGGATATTGTTTGGGATAACTTGGAGATGATGTCTTGAAGTTACTTTTATAGCTATTAACAGCAACGGTCAAAGACATTTCTATGCTCTCAGCCAGTGTTTCCAGACCAAGAATTTTTTTACCCCCATGGCCTCTTCAGTGACATTTTAGAATATGGAACTCTCTAAAATAAAATTACTTTTAATTCACAAATACCCAACATCATTGATCCTATATGGAGAATATGAAGGAAGTTAAAGAAAAACTCTCAGTCATGATGTAAGCAGGGCTGGGAATTCAGTTCAACAATTCAATTCAACCAGTGTTCACTGAGCATCTACCACAGGCCAGGTGATATGCTCAATGAGAGCTCTGAGTCTTTTGGAATGGCTGTTCTTAATATTTAAAAATTATCCTGAAGTTATCCATTATATCATTATATAGAGTAAATATAGGAAAAAACTATACTTACGATGTGGTTTCCATTTATTTGGAATTACAGTATACCATAAATAGTGAGCTCTTATTAAAAGAATGATACTGTCCAGCACATAAACAAAGAACTACCTAAGTATCATCTTTACCCCAAAAGAATTACGCTATGCAGAATTTTCCATGCTTTTCTAAAAAGTTAGTTTCTCAGAAGTTATAAATTGTCCAAATTTTTTTAATCGAATAATTTCTTCAATATCTAACACAGTGGACTGTTTTATTACCTTGTTTGGTATTAAGAAGCAACACTACTTAATTTACACCTCTTTAGAGGCACCAAATTACTGGGAAAATCATGTGTCTGGGGGAGCAGTGTAATGTGAAATATTTATGTATGTGAAGAAAAGTAATTTAGATAAGAAGTTTTGCTTCTTTTGTACATATCTTATTATCAGCTCTACTTCTCTTAATATATTAGACTTTACATTTGCAAATGAATTAAATTACACAGGTCCGAGATAATATGAAATGTAAATTTGCACTTATATAATTTTTCATTTTTTACTACACAGAATAAAACTATCTGGTTGGTATAATTCAACAGAGGTTATGTTTGATATTAACAGTTCACTATAGGATTCAAGATATATTTGAATTTTATTTTGACTTTTCTAAAGCTGACATCTCAAACACTATTTTGATATGTCAATACCCCCTAACATTATTCTGTATAAAATAAATTTGGCATAAAATAGCTTTGTTTTAAACAATAATCAGAGAGGCCTATTTAATGGGGGGGGGTACCCTAAGGGTGGCTGTCTTTTCATAACATTGCCCTGGCCTGAATTTTTAAGTTCTGATTTATAACCTTATAGCTGCTCTCTGTTAGAAGCAGGTCAAAGTGTAAGAGTTGTAAAGTTTTAATAGTCCAGTTAGAGTTCATTCACAGTGAAACTAATTTCAACCTACCTCTGACATGCATAGGGCCTTCCTGACCTTTATATATTAAGAATACATATGGAGCAAGGAACCTCTCTTTTTCACTCCATATGTGTTCTAAAGATCATTGCAAATAAAAGTTCTCCAAATTTTCAATGAAAAAATAAGTTCCTCCTAAAACTCCATTTATAACAAAGTCTACGAGATGGTGCTTTGGTCTCTTCTTCAATCAAATGTTTTGAATTTCACCAAGAAATAGAATAGCATTCAACTAAGATAGCTTAAAGAGAAGAATAATGTAAAATTAATTTTTTTACAAACTAAAATTATAGTAATTTGGCTTTTTATTGAAATGTGCATTAAACAGGTGTTTGCATAAAACTCAAATTCAATTTACTGTTTACTGCCCACAGAAAGCCATGAAAATGTGAGCATCTTATTCTGGGTACAGAAATAGATAGATTTGTGCCCTTTATTCAGTTCCTTTTTTGTTGTTGTCATGTTTTAAGAAAACTTAACATTTTACTGTAGACTCACCATACAGTTTCCTTTCTTAGCTCGGCCAGCTTGTGCAGGCGTTGGAGTGCCTTTTCCTGTTTTCTTTCATCTTTCCTGGATTTAGATGCTACATTTCGAGCAAATTCCCTTTGTTTTAGTTCTTTGAGTCTCTATTAAAAAATACAAAAGTAATTAACAGTATTTAGGTCTATGGCAATGTCAAAGTTACTATTGTTGTTGTTGGAATTTTCCAGTACATTATCTTTGATCTCATCTAAGGAAAATACAGCATTTGTGACCATCCACTTCTAACAAAATATTTTCTTGCACTTTTGGCTTGTAAAAAATGCCAAAACATGTTATTACACTGTATCAAAAGATATACCTATACCCTGGTAAATTGGAAAGGAAAAATTTCTTCTTTACTTATTGATTGTTTCCTGCCAAGTTTCTCTACCTAATTTAGACGAAGTGTTGGAGTCTTATAAACCCCTAATTTTTAAATAAATTCAATTAAGCTTGTGTATTTCAGTTATATACGATAAATTCCATCATATTTTGATGTGCTCTATATTAGAAAGGTGTCTGATCCTTTTCATATTTTTTAAGAGTAAATGTCTTATGTTAATCCATAAGGCAAATACCCTCTACTAATGTGATTTAAAATAATCCCTCCCCTCAAATACCAGGCATATTTCCCAAGTAATTCAAGATCTGGGAAGAAAATTAAGTGTCTTTGTGTAAATTCTTTTTATATTGAGCATATGTTTCATCTGTATCAAAGGAGCTCAGTTTGGGGGCTGAAGGCCAGAAAAAGAACATGTCAACTTGAATAGAATTGATAAATAGCCATGTATGTAGCATGATTTAAGATACCCCAAAGTGGTCCCATGCCCCAAGTATTTTCACTATAGTCTTTCACAGAGACAGTATATAGTCATTAAAAATGATTAAAGTACTGTTTTTTTCTCATGGAGCTCATGTTGTTATGCAATCGTGATACATCAGTCTTAGAATAGGGCTTTACAAGAATAAAACATATACTAATCACATTTTTATGAAGTGGTTGAACAAAATCTTAATAAATGCCTTATGTATATACACTGATGTATGCCAGGGTCTTAGAACAATGCCTGATCTATAAAAGACCTACTCAGTAAATATTTGTTGATTTATGTAGAATCACTTAGATCCTCCAAATTAAGTATTTTCCTACTTCAAAAATAGTTATGCTAGGGAATTCCCTGGTGGTCCAGTGGTTAGGACTCTATGCTTTCACTGCCAAGGGCTCGGGTTCAATATCTGGTCAGGGAACTAAGATCCCACAAGCTGTGCAGTGCGGCCAAAGAAAAAGTCATGCTAATGAAATAATATTAGATTCTTGGTCAACCTAGATTGTGTCTGCTCAATTTCTCTTACATAGAACCATAACTTAAACTTCAAATAATCTCTTATACTTTAATTAATGGGATTTATATAAGGTATATATACATATATATGCATATATATGTATGAGATTACTCTAGAATATTTATTTTAACATAGCACAAAGATATTTTGAGATCATTTACATTGACATATTTGTGAAGGAGTTTATTTAGAGTTGAATTTAAATAAAAGATAACCCATGTCATAAATAGCTAAATTGTACTAGTATTTCATAGAAAGTAAAGTTTTGACATATATCATTGCATCATAACAAATGTAGCTACAATTTTATAATACATATTAAATTATTTGTTATTAAAAATATGTAGAATTAGAGATACTATGGCAAGAAAGTTTTAATTCTAGATTTTAAATATTCATAGTCTTGGTCATCTGTATTTCCTAAAATCTTGAAGTCATATCAAGACTCATTCAACAATTTATTGATCACCAGCAATGGTCATTCTGTTAAATGGCTGGGATATTTTTCAGAGAGTAAAGAAAATGTTTTTACTTTTATCTGGTGTGTGTCTCTGTGTCTATGACTATATGTGTGGGCAAGTGTGTGTGAGTGTATGTTTATATGCATTTTACAGAAATAGGGAGAAAAGACACACAGGAAGAGATAATGGCAATCAGTGGTTGAGGTATTCTTATTGTGCCATACGAGGACAGAACAGGGGTGCCCCAACAATCCCCAGGTAGGCTACCTGGGGAAAGTCACATCTGATCTGGGTCTTAAAGGATATAAAAGAGCATGAAGAAGAAGGGTTGGATGTTGGAAGTGAGAGGATATTTGGGGGAAAAGAAAACTCTTTTGTATAAACATAGAAATAAAAGCATGCATACTCTAAAAGAAAAATACACGATGTAATGAAGGATGGCTAGAGCAGAGTGTATTTGTGGAAGTAAGGAGAATTGATGAATTATGGGGTCCAACCAAATCATGGGGAACCCTGTCTATCATATGACTAAATGTGACTGTAGGAAACATTGAAGGAGTTAAACAATGCAGTACCACAGTAGGACTTTTATTTTATTAAGATTCTTTTGGCATCAGTATGCATGAAACTTTGCCATAGAACAAGATTAAAGACAAAGCAACCAATAAATAGAATATCACAATGAACCAGGTAAGAAACAATAAAAGCCTTTTCTAAGGGAGTTGCAGTGGAGAGGAAAAGTAAAATTAGTGATTTATTGGATGCGCATAATTGAGTGACCTAAAGGATATGCATTACCTTTACTGAGAAATACCACCTACCACTGTTAAGAAACAGATATTCAATCAAGAGAGGGTTTGGGTTAGGAGGAGGATGCTAACAGAGGATTTGAAAGAAAGTAGAAGATTAGTTCTCTAAAATAAACATTTAAAAGAATCAAAGTGCCAAGTAAAATAAAGCGAGAAAGTTGCAATACCAATAAAAGAACTAACGTTCAAAGATTTTTTAAAAATTCTATTTATAAATAGTGATATTTTAAGAAGCAGACATAATTTTTTTTCCTACTAGATTCTTTGGGTAACTGGAGACAACAATCAAGAAAGAAAGACTTGACTATTTTTAATAAAATTTTTAGAATAAATGTTAATTTCTATTATATAAATATGCATATATATGCAAGTTAAAAGTACAGTGCTTCTAACAAAAAGCTAAGCTTTTCTAAAGCAAGTATATGAAACGCCAAGAATTTCACTATTTACTGTTTCAAATTAACCATTATGATTTGACCTAATCCATTTCCACTGACATAATAGTTAAAAAGCAAGGAGTCTGTCAATTATCAAATGCCAGTAGTGTTGTATTATCTGTGATATAACCGAGTGATTGATATGGCTGGAATCGGCCCCTAAATGATGATTTAGGGAACTGTGTACATTTACTTATTTTTTTTAAATTTTATTGGAGTATAGTCAACTTACAATGTTGTGTTAGTTTCAGGTATACAGCAAAGTGAAGAATGCAAATGTTGTTTCAGTCTTGTAGAGGTTGTCAAGGAGCACCAAACTACATTCAAGTGTTCCTATTGATCTCAATCTCCCTCTATGTACACATAATTTTCTTATCTCAGTGACAGACTTCCAGATACCAAGGTAAATAAACTTGACTAACATTTAGGAACTATTTAGTTGCAGAGGTTATAAGCCTGGTCAAATACTCTGGTCAGTTTTAGGATAAAATTTATCAGTCTTTATATACTTTCTTGCATTTTTCTGCAGAAAAATAAGTCCTTCATCATATTTTATATCAAGTAGAGTAATTTTGAAAGACAAAAAATAGAAACCAAGTAAATTCTTTTGAGAATGCCAAATGGAAAGAAAACTTAAGTTCCACACATGAATATACAAGATAATACCTGTGAGGCTTATGGAAATATCAATGCTATTTCAAAAGCTTCCTCAATTTACTGAGAATCACTCAAAAGAAATCCTTAGTGATAAATGTCAAGATAAGAATGACAGTCAGCAAGAATTAGAAAATTAAAAGTATGTTAAAAGGAAATTGTGTGGCCTAGCTACTGCATTACAAAACAAATTATAATGTACGCTCACATATAATTCAATGTACACTTTGAAAATATGCAATAAGGAATGAAAAAACAAAGAATCAATATTATTTGGTTATGATACCATTTCAGAGGGTCTACTCTACTTTCCCACTGATTTACTTCTCTTAGTCTATAGAGAAACAGAATGTCACAAGGGCAACACAGGTCATTAATCCTCAGATATGGTCTCAGGAAAACCCATTGAGTTGGATGGTTGGGAAAGTTATAATGATCCTAGCCTCAGGTTAATGGCGGTGTTAAGACAGTGGCAAAGGTTTATTCAATGTGAGAAAGAGAGATAGAGAAAAAGAGAGAGAGTGAGAAAGATACCATTTAAATAACACATCAGTTTGTGTTTAAACATTTAGGTAAATTACATTGTTTTACAGTTGCAAACAAAACTTTTATGAACATTCTTATATCTATATATTGTACACCTGTCTAGTCTAATTACATCCAAAAGGCAGGTTCCTACAAGAAAAACTGCTAGAATAAAAGATAAACATGCACTTTTTTGATGTTTTCCGAACTGCTATTCACAGCTTTATACCATCATTTCACTCTTCGCAACAGTATATTGGGAATATACACAATATTGGGTAGCATCCCTACTAAATTTGTTTAATTGGCAGTCAATACATAATATATCATTAATGTTTTGCCTATAATTCATTTGTTTACTAGGAAGCAGAAATATTTTTACATATATATTGGCCACCTGTATTTCTTCATTTAGAATTAATATTGTTCCTTAAAATTTATTAAGCAATATTATATACATTACTTTGACTCTGAAAATAAGCATGTGAGCAAACAGGTCTAGCATTATCGTCCATACTCAGAGATGACAAAACTGAAGTTAAGCAAGTTTTAGACTTGTTCAGAGTTGTGTACAAGTGGTAGAACCGGACTGGAATCAGGATTTCCAGGAACACTTCCTGTGACTTATCTCCTATATTTACTCTTCTATATGTTATTCAAGCTTTCTAACTCTTTAGGACAGGCTTATTGGGATGTGATACAGATTTTCATTTGTCTTTCAGCCAGTACTCCTTGAGTGTCCATTACTTGTCAGCTGTTATTCTAAGCACAGTTGATATATCTGTGACAAAGGAGGAAAAATCTCTGTTTCATGAAATTTTCACCATAGTTGAGAGAAATGGACATTAAAACATGTAAATAAGTTGTATAGTATAGTAGGTAGTGAAAAGTGCTGTGGATGAAATGAACTTAAGCTGAGGGTGCAGGAAGTAAGGGGAGGGATAGCAATTTCAAATAGAGTGATTAGGTAAGTTTTTCTATTAGGCTTATTTTCTATTTCTGTTTAACAAATTACCATAAACTTAGCAGCTTTCAACAGCACACATTATTATCTCACAGTTTCTGTAAGTCAGTATGCCTGTTCTTTGCTCAGTCAACGTGTTAGCCAGGATGTTTTCTCATCTGGAGGCTTGTCTTGGAAAAAATCATCTCACAAGCTCCCTAAGGTTGTTGGTAGAGTTTATTTCCTTCTGGTTGTAGGATTGAGAGCTGCAGCTTCCTACTGATTGTCAGCCAGGACTACTCTCTGAGTGCCCAATCTGCCAGCAACAGAAATCAACACTGAGCCCCCAGTATGACACCATTCCCAGGTGTGATCAGCCATTGCCTGGTGGCAGGTTGATTACGATGGACAGCTTCCTTGAAAAAAAAAAAAAAAAAGGCAGTGTTTTGTTCTTCCTGCAATAGACCTTTACTCTGGATGTGAACTTAACTTCCTTTCATGCAACACTTCTATCAAAACTACAATCTATGGACTTACCCAATGCCATTTCTACCATCATGATACTCCACATTTATGATCATTGTTCTGATCAAGGAACTCACTTCACAGCAAAAAAATAAAAATGTGGAAATGGGCCCATTCTCATGGAATTCACTGGTCTTACCATGTTCTCCATCGTCCTGAAGTAGCTGGTTTGATAGAATGGTAGAATGACCTTTGGAAGACTCAGTTATATCTTCAACTAGGTGGCAATACCTAGCAGGGCTGGAGCAATGTTCTCTAGGAGGCTGTATATGCTCTGAATTAGTGTCCAGTATATGATGCTATTTTTCTCATAACCAGGATTGAAGGGTTCAAACATACAGGGGTGGAAATTGAGGTGGCACCACTCAGTATTACCCCTAGTGGTCCACTAGCAAAATTTTTGCTTTCTGTACCCACAACCTTATGCTTTTCTGAACTAGAAGTCTTAGTTCCAAATTGCAGAACAATTCCACCAGGAGACACATCAAGTATTCCACTGAGTCGGAAGTTATATCTGCTACCTTGCTGCTTTGGGCTTCTTATGCCACTGTATCAACAGGCAATGAAGGGAGGTACTGTGCTAGATGAGACAATTGATTCTAATTACCAAGGAAACAATGAACTGGTAGCCACAGTGGAGGTAAGGAAGATTATGTCTGGAATACAGGAGATCCCTTTGGTGTCTCTTAGAGTTATCATGCCCTGTGATTAAAGTCGATGGAAACACTACACCCAATTCAAGCAGTATTACTAATGGCCCAGACCCCTCAGGAATGAAGGTTTGAGTCACTCCATCATGGAAAGAACCATGACCAGATAAGGTGCTTGCTGAAGGCAAAGGGAATGAGTAGCGGAATAAAGCAGTTATAAATACCAACTATGACCACGACTAGTTATAGAAATGAGAACTGTAATTGTCATGGGTATTTCTTCCTCATTTAATTATGAAAAAATATATATATATATTTTCTTTCGTCTCTTAATCTCTTATCATATACGATGTGTTGAATTTACATCATAGTATTTAAGTGGCAGGATATCAAGGAGAAGAGTGAACATCACGCAACAACTTTGTATCCTTTTCTGGGGAGCAAGTCAGTGCATTTTCAGTTGTATAGAGGATAGTTGTATCATGTTAGGAAGCATATTGCCTGTTGTTGTCTTTTTTGGAGATCAAGTATAGTTTAAGGAGATATCTATGCATGGCAAACTGATAAGAGACAGACTTATAATGGTCAACTGTATGTGTCAACTTGCCTAGGCCACAATACCCAGATATTTGGTCAAACACCAGACTACAGGTCACTGTAAAGGAATTTTTTAGATGAGACTAATATTTAAATCAGTAGATTTTAGATACTAATCTCATCTAAGATCATTTTTAGATGAGACTAAATCAGATGAGTAAGCAGGTTTACTCCTTAAATCCTAGTAAAGCAGATTACTCTCCATAATGTGGGTGGGCCTCATTCAATCTGTTGAAGGCCTTAACAGATGAGACAAGTCCCCCAGGAAAAAAGAATTATACCTCCAGACAGCCTTTGGACTTGAGACTGCAACATCAACTCTTTCTTGGGTTTCCAAACTGGCAGTCTGCCCTGCAGATTTTGGACTTGTCAGCTCCTACAATGTGTGAGCCAATTCTTGAAAACAAGTCAACAGATAGAGAGATAGACAGATTGATAGACAGATAAATAGATAAATAAATATTCTATTATCTCTGTTTCTCTGGAGAACTCTGATTAATACAGGTTTTCACCAGAAGATGGGTATCTAGTTATGATGTTTGTGTTGAACAATGCAAATTGCCTTCACATTATCAATTACATCCTTCTAATTCATTAGTAGAATTCCAGTTTGGGGGGAGGTGGGGCGGGCAGGAAGATATTCAATTAAAATGATAAAAATTTCAGCCTCCCTGTAATAAGAGTGGATATGTGACACAGGCCTCACTAATTGAATTGTAAGCAGGTGCCTCTGAGGAGGATATGCCTACAAAAAAATAAACCTCATTAAAGAAAAATTCTTTATGTTTTTTTAACCATGTTTTTCATTTCTTACCCATGTGTAATTGGGAGTCTTAGGTGGGAAGCAACCATCTTTCAATTGTAAGGTTGTCAGCTTGGCAGAGAAGGCCTAGATGCTAAAGATAGCAGAGCAAAAAATGAAAAGATCCCCATTCCCAATAGCATCATTGAATGACTGCATTATTCTAGGACTGATTACCTATGTAGTTTGGAAAAAAATAAATAAAAGCCAACTTTATCTGAGTTTACTTTTATTTGCTGCTGAATGTAATCTTGGCTTATATACCTACTTACTAGATGTGTGACTGGATAATTAATATCAAATTCTTAGACCTTTGTTTCCTCAGATGAAGATGCTGATGATGTATAAAGTCCCTTCTAGTTTTTGCATCCTAAGATTGATGCTTTCAATGTCATCTTTTAAGATGGAGTTAGTTTTTACTAAATAAAATATGTATTTAGAACATTAATAATAATTACCTTCTTAAATGTTTTCTCTACTACAAGTAAATCCATTACTCCTTTGAATTGGTCCAATACTTCTGTTCCTATTTTCATATATCTTAGTAAGTTAATATGTTACTCACTATTACTGTTTCCACAGGCTAAAAATTTCCTTTAAATTCCCAATAGTTGTTTCTATCAAGAATTGCTTTCAGTGATTTTTGAAAAATCTAAGTATGCTTTCTATCTTACATAGAGCAATACCTTCAAAGAATTACAACTAAATCACCATCTCTATTTCTTGAATCAATTTAACTCTCTTGGAAGACAATATGCACTGGGTTCTATTAGAATGTTAGCAAATATATTTCTTCAGGGAAGGTTGTTATTCAAGTGAATGGTATCACACTTCAATGTGTAATTTCCTTCTAGTCATTATTTAATCAATGGCTTTATGCTGAGTGAATCTGTGGAAGATTCTTTTTTAAATTTCTTTTCCCATTACTATCATGAATGTGTATCATTTGGACTTTTCTCTTGGCAGCTTTAAAAGCATCTAATCTCTTAATGGCATATCAGATCTGAACAATATCTTTCCCCAAGGCCTCTCATTCTTTAGATTCCATTAACTCAAGTTTCTCTTTGTGGACAAAAGTCTCATTCTAGTTCTAATATAAAAGTCTTTGCAATCTGTATGTGTTATGTCTAAAACTGATTTTCCAACCATTCAGTTCATTTTCTTAAGTGCTGGATGAGAAGTGTCTCATGCATTTTAAGTGCTCATGAATGCTTCTCAAATTGAATTGGCACAGGATGGCAGTGATTAACTTCCTCATACAATAGGAAGTTTTGAAAATTTGCTAACAAAAATCTCACTAAGATCTTTGGTATACAGGGAAAGCAATGGAAACTTGCGTCTAAGAAATATTGACACTTTTATTTTAAAAAATATACAAACAACTTGAGTGGCCTAAAGTGAAGAATAGTTAAGAATTATGGTTCAATTTTATAAGAAAATACTATGCAGCTACTACCAATAATGCTAAGAGTTTAAAATATTAGGAATATTGTTGTATTATAATGCTAGTTTTAAAAATAGCATGCTAATAACTTTATAATATAATTAAATGTATCTGCATCTATAGAAATAGACTAAAAATGCTAGAAAATACACAAATGTCAATGAATATTTCTCTTCGTAAGGTAAAAATCAGAAGAATTATACTTTTGTTTTCCATTATATGGTATTTTGCCATTTTTTTCTCACTAGCATGTTTTACTTTGAGAAGAGATCTTTAAATTTCAATTTGAAATATAAAAATTAGATATATTTTAAAACTGAAACAAAAATTACCATTGTATGGCTCTTCCTATCACACATTCATATTTATGGCTTAATAAATAACTAGACTGTTCCAAATACTTCCAAGCTCTCTAAACATGTATAAGTAAATCCTTATAGCCAATACAAAAGGATAAAATAAATCTGGTGAATTTTTTCACACATGATCTTTAACAACATGGAATGATTGTGGGTTGGTTAATATTTTAATCATCTTTTTGGCATAAGTATAGTGGGAAAATAAAATATAGGGACAATAGTAGTCAAAGTCTATGAGAAATATAATATCACATTATATAGAAATAGATATATTCTTTTTCTCTCTCAAAATTATCTTTATATATGTAATTATGAATGATTTATCATGTATATGTAATGAAATAATGAGTAATGGGTTAGCAAACATCTTCTCTATAGAGTAATTTAACCTTGGTGTAACTTACAGCTGTTTCTTAGGCATGTAATAAAGATGGAATATTAGTTGTGTTATTAGGCAATTTTGCTTATGATTGAAAATAACTCCTCTTTCGCAAACTGCATTTGGGTTGGGAAGAGTGTGAAGGATTTATTAATACTTGGTGGGAAGCCCTAACTGGTGACTTCCCTGAGTGCAAACTAGGTTTGTCCCTTGCCAGGACCATAGAAGTTATACCCACAGAACATTTTGCAAGATATAATTGCTCCTATTTGTGAAATAAGACAAACTTCTAAGCCACAGTGGCTCCCACATCCATCCATGTGATCTCGTCTCTTGGTAACTAAATTGTAACTTGAAATGCCAAGGGAAAGAGCCCCTGAACTGCTGTGGGAACGTAAGAACTCCTGCTGGAGAGAAAAAAACCTGGTGTGTGATGCTGGCCTATAACTTTCTAAGTGGATTCTAATGTTGAATAATCATTCAGAGATGCACATGTGGCAGGAAGGGCCAAGTCAAGGTATGCTGTGTCCTCTAGGCACTGAGACCAGAGCTGGGCATGGTGATGATGCAGACCTTCATCCTGGAGGCTGCTGGAATTCTGCTTCACACCTTGAGAACATGGAGATCTTGACACAGGCAGCCAAGAGCCAGAAGAGCAAACATAAATGTGATATTTGAGCATTTGGGATGAAATCAGCTTGGGGAGTCTGAAGGGGAGGGATCTATGAAACCAGAAATGAGCACTGGCCACAATTAGATCATCAGAAGAAACATTACAGGAATGTGATGTTGGGAATCTAAAGTTACATGGCTACATGAAGATATCAAATGTTTAGAAACTATTATTGTGTGATGTCCGTGAAAATGACAGAGTAGAGAGTTCCAAGAACCTGACCCTCCATAGAAACAAAAAAATAAGTAAAAATTATCAGAATCAACTTGTCAAAACTCTGGAAAATAACCAACTGTTTATAGCAACCAAGCAATTGCTGAATCAAGGTAAAGATGACTTAAACACAGTAGGAGAGCTTTGTGGCACTTTAATTCACCCTTGTCTTTCCTACCTAACTGGGGAAAAAACAAACTGTCAATCAAGAATACTATAACTGGCAAAACTGTATTTCAGAAACAAAGAGTAAAATTAAGATATTACCAAATAAATAAAAGCTAAAGGAGTTGTTGCCAGTAGACTTGTCTTATAAGAAATGCTAAAGGGAGCCCTTCAGGCTAAAATTAAAGGACACTTGAGAGTAACCTGAAGCCATACAAAGAAATAAAGTACACTGGTAAAGGTAACTCCATAGGTAAATATAAAAGTCAGTATTACTGTATTTTACTTTGTAGCTCCTCTTTTACTCCTATGTGATTTAAAACGTAAATGTATCATTATACATCTATGCATTGTGCATACAATGTACAAAAATGTAATTTATAACAATAACTACATGAAGGGTAAGGCACAAAGGTATATCAGGGCAGAGTTTTCAATACAACAAAAGCTAAGTTTGCAAAAGAATGATGTCAGACACCCAACACTAATAAAAATTAGTTCAATATGGATCAAAAACTAAATAGAAAAGCTAAATCCACAAAACTCTAAAGGGAATCATAGGGCTAAATCTTCACAACCACAGATTTGGCAATGGTTTTTGCATATGACACCAAAAGCATGAGCAACAAAAGAAAAAAATAGGTAAATGGGAATTCATTAAAATTAAATAATTGTGTGCATCAGAGTAAGTGAAAAGATAACCTACAGTATAGGATAAAATATCTGCAAATAAAATATCTTATAAGAGTCAAGTATCCAATTATATGTGGAATCTAAAAATACAACAAACTAGTGAATATAACAAAAAAGAAGACTAATAGATATAGAGAACAAATTAGTGGTTACCAGTGGGGAGCAGTGGAGGGGCGATATAGGGTGCGGGGAATGGAAGGCACAAACTATTGGGTGTAAGATAGGCTCAAAGATGTATTGTACAACACATATAGCCAATATTTTGTAATAACTGTAAAATTTCAACAACCAAATTTTTAAAATGGACAAAATGTTTGAACAGACATTTCTCCAAAGAAGATATACAAATGGCAAACAGGGAAAAGAAAGTATGCTTAGTACAATGAGATGCCATTTCATACTTACTAGGATGGCTAATTTTTTTAAAGGAAAATAACATATGTTGGCAAGGATATGGAGAACTTGGAACTCATGTTAATTGCTGTTGGCAATGTAAAATGGACAGCTGTTATTGAACATAGTTTGGCAGATGCTCAAAAATTAAACATATAACTACCATATAACCTAGCAATTCCATTCCTAGGTATATACCCAAAGTGTTTGAAAACAAATATTCAAACAAATACTTGTACACAAATGAACATAGAAGCACTATTTGCAATAGCCCAAAGATGAAAACAATCCAAGTGTCCATCAATAATAAATGGACAAATTATGGTATATCCATACAATGGAATATTATTCAGCCATGAAAAGGAAAGTGCAACATAGATGTACTTCAAAAATATTATGCTAAGTGAAATAAGCCAGACATAAAAGGTCACATATTGTATGATTCCATTTATATGAAATATTTAGAATAGCAAAATCAGTAGATATAGAAAGCAGAGTGGCTTTGGGTTCGTGTAGGGAGAAATGGGGAGTGACTCTATAAAGGGTATGGGGTTTCTTTCTGGGTGATGAAAATGTTGTGGAGCTAGATAGAAATGGTAGTTTCACAACATTGTGAATGTATTAAATGCCACTGAATGACTCACTTTACTATGGTGAATTTTATGTGAGTTCCACCTTAAAAAGTAAAATATGCATTGATTTTTCTCATATTTTCTATTATAATCAGCATTTTATCCAAGATTTTCTTTAATTAGTTAAAACAAAATGAGTTAGTTTTGAGACCCTCAAGCAAAATTGCCAGTTGGGAGAATGTAGAAGTATGAGGGGCAAAAGATGTGAGAAAGTAATAATAGACATAAAATAAAAATGTTTTTGGCTACACATTTAGTTGAATCTGATCTATTTAAAATCATTGACATTAAAACTACTACATTGTTTTCTTTCTCTCTTTTTAATAAACAAGTATTGTGCATTCCAAAGAATTGCTTTTTACTGGCCTATGGCCAGTGTAATTTAAAATGCCTATAATAGTATGTAACCTAATAACTATAGATATTTCTTAGTGGTTTTCAGAAGACTCCTAAGAGCTACAGACATATTTTAGGGACTTTCTTTCCTGCCACTTTGTCCTCAGGAATATGTGGGATATCTCCAGGAGGCTAGATTTTCAGTATTTTTGTATATTACTATCCCGAATAAAACTGGAATTGAAGGTATATCCAGAAAATTTCCCAAATTCTACACTCCATGGTAATATGTTGACATTAGTTTCCACTAAAAACTTATGTCATTAAAATTAAACCTATAGGAAGACAGTGTTTATAATGGACAAATTATGAATTTGGGAACACTTCAAGAGATGAAATTTGACTCCACCATTTGCTGTCTGTGTGATCCTTAGTGATCCTTCCCCCATTTGTAAAATGGGGAAGAAAACAATGATTTAAAGCACATATACTTCCTTCTACTCAGTAAATATCGGTTTCTTTCTCTTCCTTATTCTAACCCAAAAGTTAAAAGGTAGAAGCTTATGTATTGTATACACATCCCACTTGAGAGTGAATTCACTGACTCAGAGGCTACTTTATCTTGTAAGCCTAGACAAAAAAACCTCTTTTTCAAAAATGCTAATTAATCAAGAGGCATAATTGTGTAAAGAAATAAATATCAGAAACATTTTGATTTAAGCCAGTTTACACATATTAATGTGTAAATAAATATGCTTTATTAATAAATATGATGCATTTCACTTGTGTAACATACAGATACTAAATAATTTCTGAGGGCTGGAAAACATTTTAGAATGCACTTTATACCTTATATTTTAGAAAATCAACATCATATTTCATTTGTCAATTTGATTCTTATATATATTTTTGCAGCAATGATCCATACAGGTAGATTCTAAGAAATTAAAAATAAAATTATTTTTAAAATGCATATAATATTTTCTGTTGCCTATCCATATAAATCATTATAAATAAATAAATGCTCTCAGTAACTACCTATAAAGCATTTAATTTTTCATCTTAATTTAGCTGGTAGTTTTGCTACATTTTCTTAATGAAACCATCTGGGATTGAGCCAGTATTACTTCACTGATGTTTTCTGTTGAAAACAGACTTGTGGTGATAGAACAGTATTTAATTGTTCACAGATGAGTTCTAAAAATCTCTAATTAAAAGATAGCAGTTTATATTTTAATCAGTTTGAGCATTTTCCAAAGGAATTATCATATAAAATTTTCAAATTATAGAATTATAAGTAAGAAAAAAAACGGTGATGACATTTCACCTCCAAAAACTAAAATTAGCTGTAAACTTGCTCAGTTATAGAACAAAGGCAAGTGATGTTTTTTACCTTTATTTTTATGACTCCGATGCTAATCTGACCTCTTTTATTGAGTATCTATTTAAAAATATTCACTTTAGGGACTTCCTTGGCAGTCTAGTGGTTAAGATCTCGCCTTCCAATGCAGGGGGTGAGGGTTCAATCCCTGGTTGGGGAGCTAAGATCCCACATGCCTCGTGGCCAAAAAACCAAAACGTGAAACAGAAGCAGTATTGTAGCAAATTCAATAAAGACTTTAAAAATGGTCCACATCAAAAAAATCTTAAAAAAAAAATATTCACTTTAAATTCAAACAAAAGAGTGGCAATTTGCATTCTGTTTGTAACCCAATTTTCTGCCATGATGGAAAAACTGTGAAGAGCTATTTATTAGAAACATGAATTACACTAGGTAAACAAAGTTCATTCAATAAAGTAAATTTTCTATAGTTTTCTACTAAGTTTCTCTTTAATTATAACATGTGAAACTGTTTAAATTTAGTGGTTTTAGTAAAGAACTGTCTTTCTAAAGTCTGCTAATCTTAATACTAGATAAAACCTATTGATATAACTCTCTTAGAGTTCTAAGCAAAGGTATATGTGAGAGAAAGAAAACTGGTTCCCCTAAAGTGTTTATGTCTTAATCCCCAGAAGCTGCAAATATATTACCTTGTATGGCAAAGGGACTTTGCAAATGTCCTTAACCTAAGGACCCTGGCTGGGGGGATATGTTCCTGGATCAGCCAGGTAGGGCCAGATGTGATCACAAGCATCCTTATAAATTAAAGAGGGAGCAGGAGAGTCAGAGTCAGAGGAGATGTGATGACAGAAGCAGAGGTAACAGAGAGGGAGGGGGAGAGAGAGAGAGAAAGGGAGAAATTTAAAGATGCTATACTGTTGCTGACTTTGAAGATGAGGGAAGGGGTTATGAGCCAAAGAATGAAGGCAGCTTCTTAAAGCTGGAAAAGGCAAGAAAATTGATTCTCTCCCATAGCCTCCAGAAGAAACACAGCCCTGCTGACACCTTGCTTTCAGGACTCCTGACATTCAGAAATGTAAGATAAATTTGTGTTGTTTTAAGCCACTAAATTTATAGTAATTTGTTACAGCAGCAATAGAAAATTAATACAGTACCTAAGAAATAATTATTTTCTAGCAGAAACTTACCATAACAGGGGAGTACAGGATGTTTTAGGGAAAGATTAGATTTAAGTTACAAGATAGATTGGGAGTATATGATTCATTAACAGTTATCTGTGTAACTTTATAAATCATATTATAAAAAAGTTTGTGTCCTCAGCAATTAAATATGAACTTCCTACCTTTTACAATTTTTTAGAAAATCAAAATAATAAACATGATAATGTTTTTCAAACTACAAAATGTTATATAATTATATGATATAATATTGCTGTTTTATTATTTAGATGACGAAACCTCTGATAATTTGAATCTGAAAGCCTAAATCTCTATCATCATTCATTTATTTTAGAGTCAACAATATGATATTTTCTATTAAAGTCTTTCATCTATTTGAAGGAGTGTTTAGCTTGTTACAGTGTTTGTCCCTGGAGGGTCACAATTTAACTTAACAATATAGTTTGCTTACTTTCTAGGCATAAGACACTATTGAAAGTGCTATGCAAGCAAAGTGTGGACAAAGGAATGCCTCCTGCTCTCAGCAATATAAAATTTGGCAGAATAAAATATATCATATATGAGATACAAAGTAATATTTTTTCAGAATAGGGAGATACCATGTTTCCCAAAAAGAATTTATGAAGAATTGTAAGTAAGCTTTGGATAATTGTCAAAAACAAAACAAAAAAAACCCAAAACAATGAACAAAAAACTTTAAGATATAGAAGAAAGGATGTTACAGGTAGTTTTCAGTCAGAAACAAAGACATGAAGACACAGAAGAAATGTTTAGAGTTCATCAAAACAAATGTAGAATGGTGAGAGAATGTACCAATATTAGTTTTCTATTTCTGCCTAAAAAATCACACAGACTAAGGGATTAAAATGATACACATTTGTTTGTTACGGATCCTTTGGTCAAAAGTCAGACACAGTGGCTGTGTTCTCTGCTCCGGGTAGATAAAGCTGAAATCAGGGTGTCAGTTAGAGTTGAGTTTTCATGCAGAGGCTATGGGGAAAAAATCTGCTTCCAAGTTAATTCTTGTTGTTGGCAAAATTCAGCTCCTTGTGGTTGTCGGACTGATATACCTGTTTCCTTGCTGGCTGTCACCCAGAGACCTCTGTGAGCTATTACAGGCTGCTGCATTCCTTGCCATAGAGCTCCCTACACTTTCAAAGCCCGAAACTGAGAACCTCTCACATGCCAAATTCCCCTTATTGTTTGCATCTATGACTTCTTCTTAGACAAGCCAAAGAAAACTGTTTTCAAAGGGCTTATGAGATTAGGTTCAGCCTAATGAGATCATCTTAAAGTCAACTAATTTGGGATCCTAATCGCATCTGCAAAATTACTTCACAGTAGAACAGAGATTAAATCATGATTGAATAACAGGGAGAAGATGTGTGTGCATAAGGGGCCAGGAATCTTGAGGGTCATATAGAATCCTACCTATCACAGGAATAAAGAAAAGATGATATTGAAAAGGAATGCCTTATTTTTAAGTACAGAAAGTCTTGAATATTATGTTAAAATGCTTGGATTCTATTTTATAATTATACAAAATTGGGGGCAACAAACCACCTATATAGTATTTTATGAAGTTTTTAAAGAAAACCAGCGATTTCAAATAAGTTGAAAAATGTCTGATCCAGCAAATATTTTCTTTCCTTTTCTTTCCAGTGATCAAATAAGATTACAAAACATAATTAAGAAAAATAATAAATGCTCTCTAAACCAAGAAAATGAGACAGAAGTGGTCCTGAATGTTTGAAGAAATCTAGGCTATAAGGCCAATGAGATTGGATTGACAGGAAATACAGATAAGGAACATGGCAGCTCAGAACACTGAGGTAATTGTGGCGATTCCAAAGGGAAATCCTGAAAATCTGCAAGCTGGTGCAGAAATAGAAAAGTGAGGAGTGGACCTTGATGTAATTATTAGACTAATTTAAAAACTGGACTCTGAATAGCTAGACCAGTGGGTTTCATCCAGCAAAATAAGGACGTCCTACTTCTGCAGTGAAAGAGGGGCCCATCTCCTCTAGTTAGACATTCACCATAAAATCACCCTGGATGGAAACATGCCTATAAGCATCCTTTCCCAATAAACACGAAGCCCAGAATCTGCACTCAGCTCTCTCTACTGATCATCCTAGTCCTTCCTGAGAAAAAAAGTAACACATTACCTATAAAGAAGTGAGACGGAAACTGACACTGAATGAAAGAAAACCAAAAACCAAAAAAAAAAAAAAAAAAAAGCCAGAATTTTATATACTCAGGCAAATGCTGAGAGAAAAAAAAAAATACTTTCAAACATGCCAGAGCAAAAACAATCAGCAGCAGTTGATTATTATCAAAAAGAATCAAAGAAAGCTCACAAGAAGTTAAAAGTAGCCCTTTGAGGCTTTCTACTTGTTATCACTCCTATAGGCAAGACGAGCATCACGCAAAATTAGCTCTGCCTCTGCTCATCTTTCATGATGCACAACTTAGCTCACTTCCGCAGCTGGATGATCTCGGCCTCGGCCTCGGCCTCGGCCTCGGCCTTGGCCTGCGCGTCCCCGGCCACCGTCCCGCCTGCGCCCCGCCTGCGCCCCGCCGTTCCCTCTCCTGCTCCGCCGGGGCGGGCCTCGAGGACCAGTCGAGGCTGCCAGCAGCGGCAGCAGGTCCGGGTCCTGGCCGCGCGGCGCCCCTCGACATGGCTGCACGTCCGCCGCAGGCGCCCGGCCTCCCGCCGGCCCCGTCAACAAGCGCGCAGGGTGGGCCTGGCCCAGCCGCCGCGCCGCCCGCAGGAGGCCAAGGGCCAGGCCCACGCCGGGGAGCCAGTACATGGCCGCCTGCGTCCTCTGCACCCTGTGGCCAATAATTTTTAAATGGTTAAATTCGGTTATCTCTTGGGTCTGGGAATGAGATGAAGAGATAAGGACTGGATTTTTATATATAATTCTGGACCATTCTATATGCTGTAACTATTTGTACACATTCTATTAAACCTTTAAAACCTGTTTTACATTTAAAAAATCACTCACAAACTTAAATGGTCAGGAAAAACTATAGCTAGTGGTAGTCAACTCCTACGAAAATAGTTCCTAATGGCAGGATTTCCTTCTTTGTATGGCTGGATAATATTCTATTGTATTGATATATATACTATATTTTCTTTGTCCATTCACTTGTCAATGGACCCTTAGGTTGTTTCCCTATCTTGGCTACTGTGAATAATGCTGCAGTGAACATGGAGTATAGATATCTCTGAAAGACTGATTTCATTTCCTTTGTATGTATACTCAGGAGTGGAATTGCTGGGTCATATGGTAGTTCTATTTTTAGTTTTTGAGGGACCTCCATTTTGTTTTCCATAATGGCTGTACCAATGTACATTTCCACCAACAGTGTACAAGGGTTCCCTTTACTCTGCACCCTCTCCAACACTTGTCATCTCTCGTCTTTTTTTTTTTTTTTTTTTTTTTTTGTGGTACGCACGCTTCTTTTTTTTTTTTTTTTGCCTCTTCCGTTGCGGAGCACAGGCTCCGGACGCACAGGCTCAGCGGCCATGGCTCATGGGCCCCGCCGCTCCGTGGCATGTGGGATCCTCCCGGACCGGGCCACGAACCCGTGTCCCCTGCATCAGCAGGCGGACTCTCAACAACTGCACCACCAGGGAAGCCCTCTTGTCTTTTTGATAATAGCTGTCCTTACAGGTATGAGATGATATCTCATCGTGGTTTTGATTTGGATTTCCCTGATGACAGTGCCATTTGCAACAGTATGGATGAACCTGGAGGACATTATGCTAAGTGAAGTAAGTCAAACACAGAAAGACAAATACTGTATGATCTTACTTCTATGTGAAATCTAAAAAAGTTTAACTCATAAAAGTAGAGTACAATGTTGGTTTCTAGGGGCTAGGGTGGGATGGGTGAGGGAAATGTAGAGATGTTGGTCAAAGTGTACAAACATTCAGTTATGTAGGATGAATATGTTCTGAGGATCTAATGTACAGCACGACTATAGGTAATCATACTGTAATACTATATTGTATACTTGAAGTTTGCTAAGAGAGTAGATCTTAAATGTTCTCACCACAAAAAAAATGTAACTGTGAGATGATCTATGTGATAATTAACTTGATTTGGTAATCATTTCCAGTGTATAACTACATTAAATCATCATGTTATATACCTTAAAGACACCATGTTGCAGAACCTCAATATACACAACTTGCGTTTGTCAATAATACTTCAATAAACCTAATGAAGGACCTCTGACTTATTTCTAGAGAATACTGCTGACTGCATGGGGGCAACTAAGATATAAGAACAACACCAAAACAAAACAATATATGTTCAGAGACTAGGGGACCAAATCTGTATGAGTCACATTCTGGTACTGTCTTTAAGTGCACTTGGGGGAAAAAGGGTAGCCAAATGTGTATATAATTTGGAGATATTTAATAAATCAATATATGTATACAAATGGAAAATAAGCTAAAGTGTCATGCAATATTGCGTGTGTGTGCATTCGCACACACACACGGATAAATTACCTCAACTCTCACTTCTAATTTGAAAATATGGCATTAGAAACATAACAAGTTCCAAGACAAAGGTTTGTAGTGAACAAAGCATAAAAAAGAAAAAAAAACTAATAAGAGAAAGAAAACTCATTACTTCCGTGATTATTCATGGGTATGAACAGTTTACTAGAGTTTATGATAATATTTAGAGTAAAATAGTCATTGATAGTTTATTAAGTCACAAAGGTCTTTCATACCATAACAACCTATTGATGCCTTTCGAGATTAGTACCCAGAGTGATAGCCATGAAAATTCACCATTCAGTTGTCCTGCTGAGGAGAGTATAATTGATCAATGGCCCCAGCTGCTTGCTATAATGATCACCATGTTCATGCAGAGGCTCTGCTTCCTATCAGCTGCTGCTGCTTCTTCTTTTTTTTTTTTTTTTTTTCTATCAGCTTCTTTAAGTCCGTTACTGAGCATGGCATCAGTACTAATGCAGGCCCATTCCTGTGAGACCTGGGACTTCTGTAACACCTAAATTTGACTTAAAATTCCCACATAAGCCTGGCCAAAGCTTTCATTATATCCTGCTCCAGTCTTAGACCTAGCCACCCAATTAGTCTTCCTTTCCCCCCATCCTTACAGGTTTCAGATTTTCAATGTGGCCTGAAGGTTCCTCCTACCTTCTCTGGTTCCCTCTTCTTTATCATTTATAGTCACTTGTTTCAAAAAATATCTTGAAGGTCTAATCCTGTCTTATAGTGAGCTTTATAGAAAACCCAAAGAAGAACAAGTTTGCCAGGAGTGGTTTGAGAAAACAGATGGTAAGATGGAGTGTTCTAACTGGTTCAATCACTGCTTGGTGGGTAAGTAGTGTGGGAGGTATAGATACTTCTCGGCACAAGGTGAGAGCTTAATTGCTAAAGGTTTCCTTCCTGATTAAGTGGAATGCCCTTAGCAGTACAATGTTTCAAGCATTTGAAGATATGGAGTGACTAATCCCTACAAGGACAGCATCATTGCTAGTTAAACTAAGTTATATTGAAGTTCTACAGAGGGATAAAGAAAAACTGACATACATTAACAAAAGTTAAAGACAAATTATAAGAGCCAAGATGCCTTTATCTCCTACAGTGAAGAGCTGACAGAGCTGAAGAGCAGAGGATCTGATGGACTCTTCTAACACAATCTTTTTTCCTTTTGTTCCTGTCTCTTTCACAGGTGCTAGACCTGTACCACAGTCTGAAAGGCTTCCCCGGCCTTCTCTGGCTCCATGCTTTATATCCTTCATGGTGTTTACCCAAGTAAACATATATTTATTCTCCCCAATTAAACATTTATTTTCATTTGGCCTCTGGTTTTTGGAGACTCAATACACCCATGATTTGAGTAAATAGCAAGTAATTGTTTGAACTATTAAAAAAGTAGAGGGGCAGTAGTTGCTATTAGAGTGCACATTTCTGAACATCTATCTAGCATCTACTTTTTCCCTGCCAAATTGTATGACAGGTCTAAGGTTTTGATAGGCTTTACCCCAGCCCTTATACTTGAAGTGTGCCCTAAATGGCGTAGGCCAACTAGCCTCCTCACTCCTACAGACTTTTCAATCCAGGGATTAAAAAAAGCAATATGCAAATATATTTTTCTTTCTACTTTTTGATTGCAGAACATAGTTTCACCTAAAGTGTTCCAACAAATATTCCCTATTTTAAACACACACACACACACACACACACACACACATTTTTAATCCTCCAGAACCTGTCCATCTTCATTAGGACACCCATGAAAAACACCATGCTTTTGGAAAATAAATAGGACTAATCCATTCACAAACTCCTTGCTTGGATTTAGCAAAAACACAAATAGGAATTTTATTTTTATTTTTACCTAACCTATAAAAAAGAAATTTTAGAAATAATAGATATACGCTTTTAACATCTGTGGGACTCATAATGACTTCAATGAGTGATCTCTGTATATTATGTCAACTGAAAAGGCAACATTTGATTCCTACAAATAGTCACACACACACATACACATACATGCTTTATAATTAAATGTACATAAAAAGATTGCTATGAAGTGAAAATTGCAAATAGATTAATTAGAATACAAAGTGGAATTCCACTTAAAATGATTAATATTCACAATGTATTAAATAGTCTTTTGACATGATGATTTACCTTATATAAAAATATTGAGTAACCTTAATTTCACAACTATAAACAATGATTATCTAAAAAATATAAAATTAAACACCTACCAATATTTAGTTTAAAAAGTGTATTGTTTAACCACATTTATAAACACTAGGTCAATTAATTACATTAAAATTACCACTAATAATAGACATGTAAATAGGTATGCAATCAGAACTTTACCATCTTTTATATATGTAAAAAATGTATAAAGGAGAAAATTTTACATTTATAAAGCTGGAAATGACTCTCAACATTGAAGTATTTTCTGTAAGTATTTCTCCCTTTGGGAGAAATAAAAAGAGTTAGGCTATGAGAAAATAACAAAAATTAAATGTTCTTACTATACTTAAGAATCTTATACCCTATATAAAAGTAAACCATCAGTATTTTCAAATTCCATCTTTACAAGCCACTTAAATTCAATCTGAAATAAGGTGAAATAAAAACAAATTGAACAATTTTCTCATATGCTTCTTCAGTCTCTTCACGCTATAAAGATTTCTTACACCATGTGAGAAATTTTCTATTGAATATGAATCCTTTATCATCTCTCCAAGTCCAGTTTAGGTATGACCTGGAAAGATAGTTTGTATTAAAAAAAATGTTATTTCGGAGCTGGTAATCTATCTTCCTTAAAGAGGTGGTAGAGCAAATTTTCAACACAGATTTCAAACCAAAGAGCTATTGAACTGGAAGAGAGTAACAACAGAAAAGTCTTCACTATTCATCACTGCTTTATCCACTCAGTGTAGCTTCATATTCTTTTTGCAGAATATGTGAAGTGTGAGAATATAATTAACCTATATTCAAATATCTTTGCAAAGCATCCCCATAGCAAAATTTGGTGACTTCCTTATGCTCTCTAACCTTCTTTATTATCTGTGTATTACTAATGCTCATTAACCATAGCATAACACAGAGTTAAGCATTTACAACTATAAACACAGACTTATTTTATAATACATTAAAATAATAAAACATTTAGTTTATGATTTGTTTCCAAAATATACAATAAATTGTTAAACCTCTACGTGAAGAAAACAAACAAATGAATTTAAAAATGGGCAAATGATCTGAAAACACATCTCACCAAAAAGATACTACGAATGACGAACAAGCATGTGAAAATTGCTCAACATCATTTATCATTAGGGATTTGCAAAATAAACAACAGTGAGACACCACTACACACCATTTAGAAATGCTAAAATACTAAAAACTGACAATACCAAATATTGGCAAGGATATGGAACAACAAAACCTCTTTTTTTTACTGCTGGTGGGAATTTACAATGGTGTAGCCACTTTGGAAGGCAGTTTAGTGGTTTCTTATAACACTAAAGACGCTCTTACCATACAATGCAGCAATTGTGTTCCTTGGTATTTAGCCCAAAGACTTGGAACTCTTATTCACTGCTGATGGGACTGCACAATTGTACAGCCACTTTGGAATATAATTTGCAGTTTCTTAGAGAGTTAAACATAGTCTTACTTTACAATTCAGCAATCACACTCCTAGGTATTTAACAATTCAATTGCAATATATGCCCACATAAAAATCTGCACACAGATATTTGTAAGGAACTTCACTCATAAGTGCCAAAAGCTAGAAGCAACCAAAATGCCCTTCTCTAGCTGGATGGATGAAAAACTGTTATGTCCATACAACAGAATTTTATTTTGCAATAAAAAGAAGTGAGCCATCAGGTCGCTAAAAAATATGGAGGAAACTTAAATGTATATTGGTAAGTGAAAGAAGTCAGTTGGAAAAGGCTTTATACTGTTTGATTCCAATTATATGACATGTAAAAGATAAAACTACAGAGATAGTAAAAAAAATCAGTGGTCACCAGGCATTCAAGGGGAGGAGGAGAGGGATGAATAGATGGCACATAGGGGATTTTTAGTGCAATGAACTATTCTGTGTGATAATATAACGGTGGATACATGACATTGTGTATTTTCTAAAACCCATAGAACTTTACAACATAAAGAGCAAAACTTAACATATGCAAATTAAAAAAATCATTTGGGAAGTTAGAGATATTATAGAAGAATACAGACTGTGATAAGAAAATCTAATTGTATTATAAATATATGAAACAATCTCACTGAAGGGGTGTGGGAAAAGGTGCTGACCTAAATAACTTTGATAATTGATGAAGTCTGTAAGCCTAAAGGTAAAAGAAACTGCATAAGTACTGTATTCTAGTTAATAGAGTTCCCCACGGAGTATGAGTTAGCAATTCTGACACTGCCATACTTGTATTTTGGAATTGAGCAATTACATAAATAGATTACAGATAATGGCGACCAAGTTTCTCAATGTGGAGTGGGAATATACAGATAAACAAGAGGAATAGTCTAGAATAATCTCCATCTTAATAGATCATAATTGGAGAGCAGCATAAACATATATTCAGCTTAACATAAATACAGATGGTTATATAAAGAGAGTATGGTACAGATGAACTTATTTGCAGGGCAGGAATAGAAACGCAGACGTAGAGAACAGACGTGTGGACACGGGGGGGAAGGGGAGGGTGGGCTGAACTGGGAGATTAGGTTTGACATAAATACACTACCATGTGTAAAACAGATAGCTAGTGGGAACCTGCTGTAGAGCACAGGGAGCTCAGCTTAGTGCTCTGTGATGAGCTAGATGGGTGGGATTGGGGTGGGGGGAGGTCCAAGAAGAAGGGGATATAGGTATACATATAGCTGATTCACTTCATCGTACAGCAGAAACTAACACAACATTGTAAAGCAATTTTACTCTAATAAAAAAATTTTTTAAGGGTATGAAAAAGTATAGGGATTTATACTTATGTAAATAAACATGGGTTACTATATACATACATATCTCCTTGCTCTGTCAGCTGAGAAGGCTAGGAGCATTGACACTCATCTGGCAAGGAGCAGAACAAGAGCCCAGACCTTGCTTTCTGATGCTATTCCCCAATAAAAGTAATCAGGGCCCCTTGGGGTATATGGCTGATTCTAGGTCTGGGGCAGTAAATATAAAAGAAAAGCATGGACCATTAGAAGGTTAGGTAGTGCTAAAAACAAAAGAAGAAACACACGAAAAAATAAACAACAACCAAGGGAGCATGGGGGTATGTGAGTGGAACACAAGAGCCAACTGAAAGAGTTCCTAATGGCCAAAGCTGGAATAACTTGAGCGAGAACATAAGATAGTATTAGATTACAACCCAAAGTATAAAACTAATATCCATACTGATGTAAATACATGACTGAATAAATGAATGTGGAAGAAGGCTCAAGTGTCCCAACTAGTAAAATTCCAAAATAATTTATGTAGATACTTTCTCCAAGGAGGCGGATCATAATACCTCATTCATTAGATGTGAGCTGCACAGAGTGATTCCACCCAAAAAATTAAGATATAGGAAGGGGAAAAAGCAGAGTAAATTTACATTGGAGAAACCTGACAAACCTCACTCAGGTGATCAAGTCAAAATCAACTCATGATAATTTATGATGATAGTATGTACCCTTGAAATGATGTAACGACACTTTTCCTCTGTTATATGCCCCTTCCAAACATAACCCAGTGTAATCATGAAAAAAAGAATAAGGCAAATCCCAGTGGAGAGGCATTATACAAAATACCTAATCAGTACTCTTCAAAACTATAATGATCACCATAAACAAGGAAAGTCTAACAAACTGTCACAGCCAAGTGATGCCTAGGAGACATGACAATTAAATGTAACGTGGTATCTTGGATTTCCAAGACCCTGGAACAGAAAAATAACATTAGGTGAAAACTAAAGAAATATGAATAAACTAGCATATCCAGTGCCCAGATTTTTAGTTAATAACAATATACCAACATTGGTTCATTAATTGTAGCAAATGTACCATACCAATGTAAGATGTTAATAATAGGAGAAATTGTGAGAATAATGCATGTATATGGGAATACACTGTACTATCTGCTCAATTTTCTTTGTAAATCTAAAACTGTTTATGAATAAAATATATTAATAACAGTCGAGGGAAAAGATAATGAGAAGAAAATATATCATGTGCAGAAATTGTGAAACATAAATAACTTATAAAATTATAAAAATAACTTTATTAGAAAATATTCAGAAATGAAATGAAAATGCTATGTAACAAGTAGCAAAATCTATAGTATGAAGCAAAAACAGGAAGATAGTTTTTTTACCTAAATGTCTATATTAGAAAGTGAGAAAGGCTAAAACTTTCTAAGAATTTTCTAGGAAAGTGGTAAAAGGTAAAGAAAGTAAATTCAAGAAAACAAAAGAAAGAAAATAGTAAGTATGTAGGAGGAAATTAAAGATGCAGCATACAGTGGTGGCGGGTGGTGGGGAGGTGTTGTCAGAGAAGCCAAAAGTGGTTCTTCGAAAGGCCTAATGAACTGACAAACATGGTAAGCTTGTCAAAATGAGAGTGATAAGTCATAAGAAAAATGTTACAAACAGCTTTACACAGGTGAAATGTATACAAAATGGACACATTTCAGGCAATGCCACTTAAACTAACTTGGGGCAAATAAATGTTTGAACAGATTTATAACTATTCAACGTATTGAGTAGGTAATTAAAATTCCCTCCCTGCCATTCACAAACATGAAAAACCATAAACAAATAAAACAAATAAGTTAATAAACAAACAGTATATTTTTAAAGTCCAAATATCAAAGGAACAAACAATTCCAATCTTGTACAATTATTCTGGAGTACAGACAAAGAGGGACCATTTCTCATCCCCATCCTAAAACCTGTCTAGATCAGTTTGGGGAAGGAGGAAATTACAAGCTAATCATATGCATAAACATAGCTGAAAATATCCTAAAAAATGTTTACTAGCATATATTAAAAATAATACCACATGAATAATTTTAGTTATTCTAGGATTTCAGGTTAGAATTAACATAAAGCAATCAATTAATAAAACTCAGTACATTTAGAAATTAGCTGAGATAAATAATAATCATCTCAGCAAATGTGAAGTGCAGATAAAATTTACCAGCCATTTTTAATAAAACAGCCAAAAAGGAATTAAAGAAGACTTCTTTAGTCTGATAAAGGGTATCAAATGCAAACTAATAGCAAACATCAGATGTAATGGTGAATTTAGATGTTTCTCCCGTATTTTATGAGTAAGGGTTACTTTTATTCCACACTGCACTCTATTAACTAGCTAGACTGATAAGAAAAAAAAAAATGCATTTTTTCAAGAAAAAATGAAAACTGTCATTGATGGATCATATTTTGTCTCTGCGGTAAATAAATAGTTAAGTGGTAGGTTTTCAGAATAAAGGAACTTGTGACCCAGACAAATCTTCTTATAAACATGTTAATAGGGCTTCCCTGGTGGCGCAGTGGTTGAGAGTCCGCCTGCTGATGCAGGGGACACAGGTTCGTGCCCTGGTCCGGGAAGATCTCACAGTGCCGCGGAGCGGCTAGGCCCGTGAGCCATGGCCGCTGAGCCTGCGCGTCCGGAGCTTGTGCTCCGCAACAGGAGGGGCCACAACAGTGAGAGGCCCCCGTACCGCAAAACAAAACAAACCATGTTAATAATAGACCTCTTGGCAAACAAGCTCATAGTATTTATTAGTAGTAGAGTTCTTATTTACAGAATGCTTTTAGCAGGATATACCTGATTGTCTAGTATCGCTTATGGCAAACAAAGCAGGAATCTATTGATTTAAGAGGAATGACTCTCTGGAAAATGTCAGGTAAGGTCTGTCACTATCTGAGTACAACATGAAGATGTTTCATGACCTGAATGGTCCTTTATGTGTAAGTGATGTGAATCGCACATATTACTTAGACCTCATGTATAAATTTGGGACATGGATGCATTTTGACACATAAATAGAGGACCTGGGAAGCTGTGTTTCGGGCCCCAGACCTCTGCTTCATCTATTGTACATGAGTATTTGTATTCCTGAAATTATTAGTAGTGATGTATACTACATAAGACTTCTGTTTTGTGTGAATCTGATTTGACAATCCAGTCATTTTTATTATCTCAAACACTCAAAATTCTGCATAAAACTTAGGAAAATTAATAAGATATTGCAAATGGCATTGAACAATATCTCATTTTTAATAGACTATAGTTCTTTGATATTCTAATCATATATGCTCATAGTAGTAGTAATGCATTTTTATATTACCACAATGTATATTTCTAATCGACCTTTCTTACATTCCTAAAGAATAGAGAATTACAGATTTAAAAGAAGAGGAATTTAATGTCCATATAGAATAAAGTGTATAGTAAAAACATATATACTTTGTGAAGAGGACGTGTATTAAGGAGTTGAACTGAAGATGAAATTTAAGATTTACTTGCTTTTTCATAATGAGATTACTGAACACTTTAAAATTGGACAGAAGAAAATGAAGGTGTAAGTTAAGTTCCATGGTGTTTCTTTGTGAAAGTTGAAAAGTTTAAGAACATTTCCTTCTCCTAGTTCAGAATCATTTTAATTAAATGGCCTGAGAGCTTTCTGGGAAAGGTTAGCTGCAGAATTAAAACTGCTTTTAGACTAGTATTGGGTGAGAAAACAGTCAGCAAAATTCTCTTTGAATGAATCTGTCTTGTTGTTTATATCTGTTTCTGTTTTAATGAACACCTAGCTGCATAAATTTTTTTAGTTATCTCTCTGCTTTTGCTAATGATCAGTATTCAATATGAACATCTCACTGGGATGTTCAAACTTAACAAACCTCTGCAAAGGATTTAGTAGTATTTTTAGCTCATCATTATTGCTACGTGTCAAACATAGCGTCTGGAAAGATTGCTTAATTCTAATTTTAATCATGTTTCTGTTTAGTTTGATGTTATTTTAAAACTTCAAATGAAATCATATTTTATCCACATTAAGACTCTACAAAAGGAAATGGGGGTCATTACCAGGGTAGAAAAGATTCTGTGTAAATAGGAAATTAGCTAAATCCAATAGGTATTTACATGATTCCTTTTATTTTAAAAGTTAGGTAAGAGGTACTCTGGTAAGAGACAGAAGGAAAAAAATGATCTGCATTTTTAATACCAGATTATTAATGTTTTTACTACAGTCACCATACTGTACATTACATCTCCAGGACTCTTTGTTTTATAACTGGAAGAAACTTTTGAGATATTTAATGGTCTAGTGAATTAATGAAGAAAAAGAGGTAATTAAAAACCACATTGTAAAAAATTACGGATATAATTTGAAAGAGTCGATTTCAGAGGTTTGCAGAAATATTTTGATCAGTTCATAGGTTAAAGAAGGATAAACAATGGAAGACTTTAGAAAACAGCAAGTTAACACATAATTGAATCAATTGTTATGTGTTAAATGTAAGGTTCTCTTTTAGCTTAGTTGACTCATCAGAATACTTCTCAGTGTCATGATAAAGAGGCAGGATCAAGACTGTGTAGTAGGAAGACCCAGAGCTCACATGCTCCCATGAATGTGCAAAAACTACAACATACAGAATAACTCTCAGAACGATCTAAAGATTAGCAGAATGGCTCTTCTACAACTGAGGGTATAAAGAAAATAACACACCCAGACGGGTAGGAGGGGAAGAGAAGCAATCTAGTCAGGACCCATAACCCCAGCAGGCAACCCAAAAGAGGACGGGAAATCACAAACTCAGAGGTCCTCCCTAAGAAGTGAGAAGTTCGAGCCCCGCATTGGGCACCTGGCATCCAGTACTGTGAAGGTGAATTCCCTTAACTAGTTTTGAAAACCAGCAGGGCTTAGGACCTGGAGAACAGAAGGGCTTGTAGGAAACTGAGTCTCTACTCTTAAAGGGCACATGCACAAATCTACTTCCTGCAAGTCCCAGCACAAAGACAGCAGATTGAAAAGCCCCTGGTGCTCTAGCCAAGACTGCCCCCAGCAGCCCTCAGCCTTTACCAGGCTCCAGCTCCAACTCCACCTCCCCTGAGCAAGGATGCAGCCCTCCAGGCCCCAGGAAAAGCTTTACGCCACACCTGTCTCTGGCTCCACCCCACCCACCTTCAAGGCAGCTGCTACCAGTGTACCTTGGGAGAAACCCTGGCCAGTGCTGGGCTCCAGTTGTAGTCCCTCTGGCTCCAGCCCCACCACTCCCCAGGAAGCAGCTGCCAACGTGCCCCAGGAGAAGTCCCCACCGGGCCAAGCTCTGGCTCCAACCCCTCCAGTTCCATCCCCACCCGCTCCAAGCACTCCAAGGGGACAACCTAGGCACATTCTGCAAAAAGCCCTGGCCTGTGCTCACTTCAGCTCCAGCCCACCTGAGAAAACCACTATGCACACACAGACTGCATAGGGACCCTCCTACACAAGGTAACAATTTTGGCTAATTTCATTCAAACAAAGTCAGTCAAAAAAATCAGAAAACAGAGAAGTATGAAAGAACAAGGTAAAACTCCATAAAAAAACCTAATGAAACAGAGATAAGTAATTTACCAGATAATTTATAATTTTCTTGAAATGCATGATAAATAATAGAGAGCTCTTGTTTTGTAAAACCTTCATCCTATTTATTCATGCTCAAAATGATGGATGAAATGAGAGACAAATCACATCCCAGATCATAGTACTTAACAATAAATGATGTATAATCATTTTTATTTTCTTTTGCTACACATATCATGTGATGAAATGGCTTAATTTTAATTAGGGGCTATAAAATTACTGTGTCAAAGCTTTGCTGTGATCTCAACTATGAATCTTTGTGGGTAAAAAACAGTCAGTCCAAACTTCAAATATTTGGAATATTTATATTGCTTTCAATAAAATTCTACACAGAGTACTTTTTCAATATTGAGTCCACTAAACAGACAAATATAAAGAGAATGAGTAGCTAACACATTAACTCACTTGATAATAAGTAAAGAATAAAATATTTTAGTCTAAGAAGTAGTTGCAAATGATGAAGCCTAAATGATAGCTTTATTTGTATTGTAAAATATTTTTAAGATATTCTCCCAAACACAAATTGTCTCTAATCTTTAGTCTCCCTTTTAGCTAATTGTTCAAGCTGCGAATGAAATGATCCAATGATTTCAAGAGATTAAAATGACCAATATTATCTTTTGTAAATTAGCTTTATAAAGCCAACTCTAAAATTAATTAATTACCCCATAATCTAAAAAACATGATATGGGGCTTCCCTGGTGGCTCAGTGGTTGAGAGTCCGCCTGCCGATGCAGGGGACGCGGGTTCGTGCCCTGGTCCAGGAGGATCCCACATGCCACAGAGTGGCTAGGCCCGTGAGCCATGGCCGCTGGGCCTGCGCATCCGGAGCCTGTGCTCCGCAGTAGGAGAGGCCACAGCAGTGAGAGGCCTGCTTACCGCAAAAAAAAAAAAAAAATAATAATAATAAAAAAAAACATGATATAATGGAAGGCTTTCCAAATGTCTATTTTAGATCTGTATTTCATTATAAGCCATGTTGGACAAAGGTTTAGAAGAGTATGAGCTTATAAATAATTAATGTGCATTTGAAAATTTAACATGATACATGTTATGCTTTTACACGAGTTCTAGGATTTAACTCATCTCAGCAATTTATAGACAGTAAAAACAATTATATGGTATAACTATAATCTCAGTGTTTGAAAAGTTAGGATGTAAGTTAAGAAATGCTTTTAAACAATCTAAACATTTAAACTATAACACTAACAACTGAGTATGTAAATAAGTAGCAAGTAACTTTGAGTACATTATTTCTAATGTTAAATCATGTTACATTATTGCCAAATTTTTCACACATTCTGGAACAAACACATATTATCCTCAGACAAATATATTTATTTACTATTGTACAACATGTAGTATTATAGTAGATTATTTTAAGATAATAATTGGTGATAGTGTCCCTTACATATTAAATTGAAAACAAATAAAAAATGAAAATGTATCCTCAACTGCCTATTGGGGCATTTTAAAAAAGTGTTTCTGAACTTTAAACTAGGTATGAAAAGTTATATTTAGTAAAGCTACAGTTATCAAGACAGTGTACCTTGGGAGAAACCCAAGAATAGACAAATAGATCAACAGAAAATAATAGAGAGCCTAGAAATAGAGCCTTCTAAACATAGTCAACTGATCCTTGAAAAAGAATAAAGGCAGTATGTTGGAACAAAGATAATCTTTTCAACAAATGATGCTGGAACAACTGGACATTCACATGTTTAAAAAAAACAAAACAAAACTCTAGACACACCTTTTACAAAAATTTACCCAAAATGAAACATAGACCTAATTGTAAAATGCAAAATATAAAACTCCTAGAAGATAACAAGAGAAAACCTAAATGACCTTGGGTATGGTAATGACTTTTTTTTTTTTTTTTGCGGTACGCGGGCCTCTCACTGTTGTGGCCTCTCCCATTGCAGAGCACAGGCTCTGGACGCACAGGGCCAGTGGCCGTGGCTCACGGGCCTAGCCACTCCGCGGCATGTGGGATCCTCCTGGACCGGGGCATGAACCCATGTCCCTTGCATCAGCAGGCAGACTCTCAACCACTGCGCCACCAGGGAAGCCCTGGTAATGCCTTTTTAGATACAACATCAAAGACACGATCTATGAAAGAAATAATTGATAAGCTGAACTTTATTAAAATGAAAATTTTTTGCTCTGCAAAAAGACTATATCAAGAGTATTAGAAAGCAAATCACATACTGGGAGGAAAGATTTGCAAAAGACACCTCTTATAAAGGACTGTTATCCAACATATACAAAGAATTCTTAAAACTCAACAATATGAATACAACCAATCAACTGAAGAGTTTAACAGACACGCCACCAAAGGTATATAGATGGCAGATAAGCATATGAAAAGATGCTCTACATCATATGTCATCATGGCAATACAAACTAAGATGAGATACCACTACATAACTATTAGAATGGCCAAAACCAAAAACACTGACAACTCCAAAAGGTGGTGAGGATGTGGAGCAACAGGAACTCTCATTCATTGCTGGTGGGAATGCAAAATGGTACAGCCACTTTGGAAGACAGTTTGCTAGTTTCCTACAAAACTAAACATATTCTTACCATACGATCCAGCAATCACACTCTGTATTATTTACTCAAAGGAGATGAAAACTTATATCCACACAAAAATGTGCCTACACATGTTTATAGCTGCTTTATCATAATTGCTGAAACTTGGAAATAACCAAGATGTCTTTCAGTGAGTGAATGGATAAATAAGCTGTAATACATCCAGACAATGGAATATTATTCAATGCTGAAAAGAAATGAGCTATCAAGCCATGAAAAGACATGGAGGAATCATAAATGCATATTACCAAGTGAAAGCAGCCAATGTGAGAAGGCTTCATAATGTATGATTCAAACTATATGACATTCTGGAAAAAGCAAAATTATTGAGACAGTAAAAAGATAAGTGGTTGTTAGGAATGGGGTGAGAGAAGAATAGGCAGAGCAAAGAGAAATTTTAGGGCAGTGAAAATATTCTATATGATATTATAAGGATGAATATGTGTCATTACACTTTTATCCAAACCCATAGAATGCATAACACCAATAGTAAACCCTAATGTATAAATTATGGACTTTGGGTGATTATGATGTATCAATCCTTGGTAGAAAATGTACCGTTGTGAGTAATGTTGATATAGGGAAGGCTATGCATGTGTGTGGGCAGCAATACCTGAGAAATCTCTGTACCTTCCTCTCAGTTTTATCGTAAACCTAAAACTACTCTAATGAAAATAGTCTTAAAAATTATATTTATTCTATCGAAATGAAAAATAATATGCTAGTTTTAACTCAATAGGTTTGTCTGTAGCCTTCCTGTTGGTCATTTTTACTCTAAAAAGAAACAAAGAAACAATCATTATTGATTACAATACAGGCAATAGTGAATTAAATATAATCAGAAATATAACCAGGTAGAATCAAAGTCCCCTTATAATTGCAGGCAAATATATGAGACAAGAATTCCAGGTTTGTTTGTTTTCAAAGAAACAATATGAGAAGCAGAAGGTGGAGAAAAAAATTCTTATGGCATCTTTCCTCTTCCATCATTTTGCATCCTCTTTCATTCAGTTCATACAGCTTTTCAATCAACAAAGAACTGTACATTAACCTTGTCTTTCTCTGACAGTGGCTACTGACAACCATGTGACTTGGCTCCACTAATTGTAATGTGATGGAAATTTGAAAGAAAATGCCCTTACATGTCAAATGTCAATATTCTTTGCAATAGAATCCCATTAAAAGACAAAATTTGTGTAAAAATATTGCTTTGATGTCCAAAACTAAGGATTATGAAATAAACTGATGAAAAGAAGTAAAGAAGTTCCTTCAGAGAAAGATGACCTGCCGAGAGTTCACGAGTAATCTGTCAAATATTGTGTTTGTTTTTTCTCTTTCTTTCTGTTATGTCCAGAATTTCAGCAAATTTTTTATCTGTTAGCAGTTTGAGTTTTCCTAGATGTATCGATTTCAAGTCATTTTTTGTTTTAAGAAAAACACTGCAATGTGCCATGTGTTTTGTCAAGGTCATACAATTTATAATTTTGAATTAGTGAGCTTCTAGACAACAAAAAGGATACTACTCTGCATATCAATGTATATCGTTAATCTTAGTTATACCTTTGCAGGTTGTTAAGTATATGTAGAATCTGAATAGAACTAATAAATAAGAAGAAAATTTCCAACCATATAGTTTCAGTACCCTAGATTCTAGATACAAAGAACATGGGAAAATGCCTTGAAATTAGAAAAAGGAAATGGACCCCTTACCTGAAAATAGAGTCCAAGAAAAAAAAATAACAATAGAAGGTCTCCTACACAGGAGAATGACTTATAGACATCAGCAATTATGTGTCAGATAGACATACGAGGGCTCAAAATATGGCTTATTTTACTCTATCCGAGGCTAGTGAAGTCTAAAACTGCACTGAAACTTCTAAAATCTCTTTGTGTTTTCATTCTCTCTCTTTACTGCTAACATATTCTCCATGTCATTCAGTTCTAAGAAGCATTTCCTTCTGAACAGCATTAACTGAACTTACTTTCTTTTATATATTCCTACTTAAACCTACTGTAGTCAGGTATTTGTCTTCAACCATTCCACAAAACGTCTCTTGTCAAATTTTCTACGTTTCCAAATCCAAAATCAAGTAATCATCTCTCTTTGATTCAATTGTTCATCCCTACTCCTTGACTGTCTTATTTTCTTTTGGCCTCACTGCCACATTTGTTCAAGCCCCAGAGCAAGGTCCTCTTCATTTTCTCAACTTCTAAATTTGTACTAAGGGCTCACTCCTCTCACCACATCTCCCTACATCACCATCAGTTTTATGGTTTTAAACTCCAGGTTACTATGTCTAACTACATAATCATCATCCCGATTTAGATGCTTAGTAGGCATCTCAAACCTAACCTGTCCGCAATGGAATGCCTGACTCTAACCCCACACACATTTTTTTTGGTCAGGTTTCTTTAGCACCATTCACTTCAATGCTCTCACAAGAATCTTAAGCCTTTCTTGAACTCTTTCTTTCTTTTACACCCAAAATCTAATCCATCAACATCTCCTGGCACTTCCATGCCATTCAAATATTCAGATTCTGACCACTTCTCACTGTGAGTACCATTATACCCTAACTCAAGCAACTGTTATCTGTACACTGAATTGCAGCATTAGCCTCCCACGGGTTTCCTTTCTACCATTTTTTTTTTCAAAAAAGCAAATCACATGATCTGACTTTCCAGATGGAAAACTTTTCATCATTCTACAGCATTTAGAATAAATCCCATAATCTGCACTATGGCCTACCAAAATTTTTTTCTTTTTTTTAAATTGATTTTTTATTGGAGTATAGTTGATTCACAATGTTGTGTTAGTTTCTGCTATACAGCAAAGTGATCATTTATACATATATATATATCCACTCTTTTTAAAACTCTTTTCCCATATAGGTCATTTGTGGAGTATTGAGTAGAGTTCCCCGTGCTATACAGTAGGTTCTTATTAGTTATTTGTTTTACATATATAGTAGTGTGTATATGTCAATCCCAATCTCCTAATTTATCCTCCCCCTTCCCCCCTTGGTAACCATATATTTGTTTTCTACATCTGTGACTCCATTTCTGTTTTGTAAGTAAGTTCATTTGTATCATTTTTTTTTAGATTCCACATAGAAGTGATATCATATGATGTTTGTCTTTCTCTGTCTGACTTACTTCACTCAGTATGGTAATCTCTAGGTCCATCCATGTAGCTGCAAGTGGCCTACCAAAATTTACCTAATCTGGCCCTAAGCATCTTTTCCAAATTCATCTCCTATAGATTTCCTTAGCTTACACTTTTGCCAGTCACATATCTTCCTTTTTTCTTGAAAGAATCCAAACACAATCCTGCCCCAGTGTATTTTGGTTAGTATTTCCACAGATATCTCTATTACCTGTTCACTCAATTTAAATTTCTGCTTAACTGTCACCTCCTTAGAGAGGCCTTTACTCATTTTCTTATCTAAAATAACAGCTGTTTCTCATTTAACTTCTTTTTATTTTTCTTCCAAGATGTAAATATCTAAACTTAATTATTGAGTTTTGAGTCTGTTTACTGATTCACCAAAATTAAGTTCTGTGAAAGAAAAATCTTTTTTTTTCACTATTGATATTCACCTAGATTAGTTCCTCATGTGTATGTATACCTACAATCTGATCCATTTATGATTAAATCATTGCATAGTTCCTTTTTTCCCCCTGCCAGTTACTTTTATAATTTCAGGAAATGCATATAATCAATATAATTACAATAAATTTATTAGATACATGCATTGTATTTAGAGCAATAAATTAAATGAAATCCTATATGAATTATATTTCCTTCTCTCTTCTTCCCCAATGACAGTCTTAATATTATTGTTCTTACATGAAAGAAAAAGAAAAGACAATTCCCTTAACAGTTGTCACAGTGTAAAATTATTATAAAAGCTCCATTTCAAAAAGAAGTTTCCTGAATTACAGCACAGCTTTCACTACACTGGAGCTTTGTGATATGTTACTGATCTGAGACACATTGCACATACCATGAGTGAGGAGCATTTTAAAAACTCACAGTAAATTTTTTCTTCAATTACTTGAAAAGCCTATAATGTGGGTGTTAATGTCACTGTTGCACTCAAAGTTATAATTTTCAAAACTGGGAAATAGTCAAAAGAGTGTATAGTATTTTTAGTTAAGTACTGGCCATTATCTAGGAAACCTTCCAGGAATAATCTGATGTATCTACAAGGGTGGTCATCTATGTTTTTGTTTCCATTGATAAGGCTATTTTAGAGCTCAGGAAATTAAGCTGTAGAAAATGGAGAGTAATGTCAATTATTATTGTCCACTGAAATGAAAATATATTTTATCCAGTAGAGATACAATTGATTTTTGTCCTTTAAAAAATATAACCCAAAATATTACATTTTATTGTCCTACAGGGTATAAACCAGTTTAGATGTATTAAAATATTAATATCAGCATTCCTGACTAACTATATAGCATTCAACTATATAGAAAAACTATATAGTTTTTCTTTAAGTTATCCTTTGAACCAATCTTAGTTTCTTATTGCTTTCTTAATTAATTAGCTGAATAAAATGTTTAAACATATCATGTTATATTTTATGATGGTCATGATTTCACTTTTTGAGGGAAAGAAGGTAACAGATATCCATATCTATATACACATATACATGCATATGTTAATTTATGTATGACACTTCCAAAATAAAATTTTTGTAATTTTGTTTGCTATATTTCTTTGTCTTAACTCTCTAAAATCATTGTGACCAATGATAAGCTAAATAAATACAGTGTGGTATTTTCTTTAAAATATTTTGTCCTGACTTTTTGACAAACTGCCATATTTTTTCTTTATCTTTCCCCTTATGTGAATCACACTTGCAGTGCAACACTAATAATAAGGTTTCTTACAGATTCAAAGGCAAAAGAGCTTCTGTAGCCCACAGAAATATTTGGGGTGAAAATAAAATTGGGGTTAATATGTAGCATATCTTCTTTTATCAGACACGTCACTTAAGCTTTTAGCACACATCTTTGTTGATGTAAGACAACGGTGACATATTTTTATGTTAAAAAACACACTGATCTGCTGAGAAAAGCAGTTTTTCATATTGTGTAGAGGATTTTGTTAACAGATTTTGTGACATGAATCATGCTTCCCTGGTTGGAAAACATCGTGCTGATGATTTGAACTTTACCTTTGGTTGCCTTGGGGAATATCAATAAGAGGTGTCAAATGTTTCCCCATTAGTATCCCTGTTTATCCTACAAAGATAAGCAAGTTGTCTCTGACTGAGTACATAGGCAGAATCTTCTAAATTGCTACAAATACACTGAGGTAAATTTTGAACAGGAGTAAAGTTGAGGGGGTATTGTACCATACCACATCAAAGTTTCCTAAAGAGTAAAATCTGTATGAAGAAAATAATTTTTGGATTAATATATTTATTTTTACAGATTTTTGAATTAAATGTATTTTATATACATTATACTGCATATTGGGTACAACGTACTTAGTTAGGCATGAAACTGAATATGAAGCAATATTAAATAATAGTGACAATGGTTTGCCCATCAAAACAAAAAAACAAAACATACATAAAGATATATGTATTTGTGTGTGTGCACCTTTAGTATACATTGATATATATCTGTACTTAAATGTAAAAATATATATGCATATCAGAATACATATACTTTAATACACAGTACCATTAATATAAAGATACAAATGATGTAGAATACAAAATTGTATCTAACTAAAAATATGCATCCACATGAAGAAAGTTAGGAAAAAATCATTTTGTTACTAGGGTAAACAAATGTGGGAATTTTTTCCATATCTCAAAATGTTTATATATGTATATATGGTATTGATCTCTTTTTGTAAGGCAGCTATTAGAACCTGTCAGAAGCTCTGGACCCCATGATTCTGACACAGTGCTGTTAATCTTTAAAGCAACACAGCACACATTAAAGTTAACCTCTTGAAAATTTGTGTACCTCATTTTGGATATAGGTAATTCTGAACTTATGCTCAGAATACACATCAACCAACAGAAAAGCAGAGAATCAACAAACAGAAAAGTTGAACAAAAGAATTGAAAGAGCAGGTTGTTGTAGTGGGGCTAGGAGCATAGCAGACCGTATCTTAAAAATGGGTTCTGCATAAGAAATTATGCAACTGCTATTCAACAATTGGGCAGGAGATGGAGATGAGAGGTAAGATATAGGGGGGAGGTTGGGGAGAAATCCATGAATAGTTTTATTTGAAATTCTGCTTTACTTAGAGCAAATTTCAGCATTACTTTTATGTACTAATTATCATAATGTAATGTTAAATAATGGTATCTGGATATATTCCAAGGTACATTCTATGCAGAACTATATTTACATAGCATCAACTATTTTTAAATTGTCCTTAGACAATCTTTTACATCCTAGGAAAAAGATTTTGAATACTACTGATTACACTCAGAGAAACCAAGGCAAAACCATATTGACACACGTAGCACAGAACAAGGAGATGTTAAAAAAAATCATTCTCTCCCACTAGGGACAGAATATCATCATTAGGGAAAAGTGCTATTTTCAAGTAGATTAGATAATATTGAAATTAGAAGGAGGAATATTGGAAAATACAAAGTGTTAAAACACCCAATGATTAGCTTCATGTGTTTTAGAAGGAAAAGATCTACTTAAATGCTTAGGATAAAATGGCAAGAAAATGCCTAGAACCCTGTTTTATGTAATATGAAAAGAGAGACTACTATTTGCAAGTCATAGTCATTTGAAAGTTGCTAGCATTCTGAGATACAATCACGGAAAATCTATATTATTTTAAGCCTGTTTCTTGCCTTTCTTAGAATAAACATTTCTATCAGTGTCACTGTAAGGTTTACATAACAATATTGTGATAATCGTGCATGACATCTCAGAAGTTGTCTGTCCACAGCATAATGATCACAGTAACACAATAGAATTTCAGCATATGAAGAACTGATGATACCAGGTTACACAATAACTTGTGTTAGCAAATGTTATGACTTCTCCAAAGTCCATATTTTAAAAAAAAAGTGTCATAATTTTGGCAACTTGAAAAAGCAGAGATGATCCAAATATGCATTAAAAGGAAGAGCCATTTATTTCAAAAAAGGAAATATTTCTTAGAGGTGAGGTTGCAAACATCACCACGGTCTGCTATCAGAAGGTGTGAGCATAATAAAGAAACCAATCTTACAAAAATTCAGTGAATTAAATATTGCCAGAATTCTTCTTTGTCAAAGCTGCTCATGGAGATTTAATTACTTACAGGGATACCAACCTCAAATAAACAAGACAGCAAATATTTATATTCCTGGATAAGAGCAGAATGCAGAGGAATTGAAATATATATATATAATAATCATATATATATACAAATATATATGTATATATATACATTTTTTGCCTCTCTCATCATATTCGCTGTTTTGAGTTATCCACAAGACATTATTGTCTATTTGTGCAACTATAGAAATAATTTGTTCTTATACAAATTATCCAGATTATTGAAATTGACTTATGTTTAAGGTACTAACTACTGACTTCTAAATGTAATAGTCCATTTTATTCTTTTTTTAACATCTTTATTGGAGTATAAGTGCATTACAATGTTGTGCTGGTTTCTGCTGTATAAAAAAGTGAATCAACTATATGTATATATATATATATATATATATATATATACCCATATCCCCTCCCTCTTGCATCTCCCTCCCACCCTCCCTATCCCACCCCTCTAGGTGGTCACAAAGCACCCAGCTGATCTCCCTGTGCTATGCAGCTGCTTCCCACTAGCTATCTATTTTACATTTGGTAGTGTATATATGTCAATGCCACTCTCCCACTTCGTCCCAGCTTACCCTTTCCCCTCCCAGTGTCCTCAAGTCCATTCTCTATGTCTGCGTCTTTACTCCTGTCCTACCCCTAGGTTCTTCTGAACATTTTTTCTTTTTTTTTTTAGATTCCATATATATGTATTAGCATATGGTATTTGTTTTTCTCTTTCTGACTTACTTCACTCTGTATGATAGTCTCTAGGTCCATTCACCGCATGACAAATAACTCAATTTCGTTTCTTTTTATGGCTCAGTAATATTCCATTGTATATATGTGCCACATCTTCTTTAACCATTCATCTGTCAGTGGACACTTACACTGCTTCCAAGTCCTGGCTATTGTAAATAGTGCTGCAATGAATATTGTGGTACATGACTCTTTTTGAATTATGGTTTTCTCAGGGAATATGTCAAGTAGTGGGACTGCTGGGTCGTATGGTAGTTCTATTTTTAGTTTTTTAAGGAACCTACATACTGTTCTCCCCAGTGGCTGTTATCAATTTACATTCCCACCAACAGTGCAAGAGGGTTCCCTTTACTCCATACCCACTCTAGCATTTATTGTTTGTAGATTTTTTGTTGATGGCCATTCTGACCAGTTTGAGGTGATACCACATTGTAGTTTTGGTTTGCATTTCTCTAATGATTAGTGATGTTGAGCATCCTTTCATGTGTTTGTTGGCAATCTGTATATCTTCTTTGTCTATTTAGGTCTTCTGCCCATTTTTGGATTGGGTTGCTTGTTTTTTTGATATTGCACTGCATAAGCTGCTTGTATATTTTGGAGATTAATCCTTTGTCAGTTGCTGAGGTCTCTGAGACTGTCCTCAATTCTTTTCTTTTTTCTTAATTCTGCTCTGCAGTAGTTATTTCCACTATTTTATCTTTCAGGTCATTTATCCATTCTTCTGCCTCAGTTATTCTGCTATTGGTCCCTTCTAGAGAGTTTTTAATTTCATTTATTGTGTTCATGATTGTTTGTTTTCTCTTTAGTTCTTCTAGGTCCTTGTTAAACATTTCTTGTATTTTCTGCATTCTATTTCCAAGATTTTGGATCATCTTTACTATAATTATTCTGATTTCTTTTTCAGGTAGACTGCCTATTTCCTCTACATTTGTTAGGTCTGGTGGGTTTTTACCTTGCTCCTTCCACTGCTGTGTGTTTCTTTGTCTTCTCATTTTGCTTAACTTACTGTGTTTAGGGTCTCCTTTTCACAGGCTGCCGATTTTTGGTGTCTGCCCCCAGTGGGTAAGGTTGGTTCAGTGGGCTGTGTAGGCCTCCTGGTGCAGGGGACTGGTGCCTGTGTTCTGGTGTGTGAGGCTGGATGCTATCTTTCTGGTGGGCCTGACCACGTCCACTGGTGTGTTTTGGGGTGTCTATGAACTAATTATGATTTTAGGCAGAGTCTTTGCTAATCAGTGAGGTTGTGTTCCTGTGTTTCTAGTTGTTTGGCATGGGGTGTCCAGCACTGGAGCTTGCTGGTCATTAAGTGGAGCTGGGTCTTAGCATTTAGATGGAGATCTCTGGGAGAGCTCTCACTGATTGATATTACATATGGCCGGGGGATCTCTGGTGGTCCAATGTCTTGAACTTGGCTCTCCCACCTCAGTGGCTCAGGCCTGACACCTGGCTGGAGCACCAGGACCCTATCAGCCACATGGCCAGGTACGTGGGGAGTTTCTTGCCCTTTGGGAAATCTTCTGTAAGCATTCAGTAGGTGTTCTGTAAGAGTTGTTCCACATGTAGATGTGTTTTTGATGTATTTGTGGGTAAGAAGGTGATCTCCACGTCTTACTCCTCTGCCATCTTGAAGGTCCTCCTATTCTAAAATATACATAAATACAAAAGCTTTCTCTCATATTAGGTGCATTTCTCTACTGTATCTTACTTTTTAAATTCTTTTTTGGCATAATTATATGTAGATAACATGTAATAAAACCCTTTGCTTAAAGTTGTATTTTTCACTTCCCCTGAACATTAATTGACTCAATAGACAGCCATCAACCTAACAGATGTTGGAAGGTGGGAGGGAAGGAGACTTCAACTCCACTGGGGAAAGCTTAAGACAATGACATGAGTTCAGATACTAGAAATGAATATTTTATCCAGTCTGGCTCAGACTCAAGAATGGACAAAACCTTCAGTTTAATTCTATTCAAATCATGGTTTGAATATGAAATGTCAAAGCAGTACAGTTCATTGAAGATGAAGACATATGTGTGTGCTTCTCTTGGAGCCGTCATTTGGGGCAGTGGGGATGCTCTATAGGAGGAAATTTTTAAGTTTTCCCCTTGTTCTGATCCTCCAAATGGTTAAAAAAAAAAAAACAACACAACAAAACAGTACAGTTAGATGAATACACAGCCCAGGAAAAATCCCAGGAAAGATGTTTGAAATGGACTGAATCATTAATTGCTTTACCTGTCTCTCATATTTTCTTATTAACCTTTAAATATTATTTTGCAGGTGAAAATTTACACCCAAATATAAAGAAGTGATTTCTTTCTCAAGTATCACTTTACTGAACAGAAGCTTAAATGATTAGGAAATGTTCAAATTTGAGAATAAAGCTGCTCCACTTCTATAGCACTACAAGTCCCTGCAGGACAGCACATTCCAACAATCTGGCCTGACAGTGACTTCCTCTGGAGCAGAACAAAACAGCATGCCATAAAGCACAGAATCTTGACTTGCTGGGTTAAGGTCACTTCAGTGCCTTTTGGGAGATATTTCAGCCACACTGAAACTGTTAAGGTAAAAAAACAAAATGTTTGAGGGGCAGCAACAATAAGGCAATCATTCCCTTTTCTATCTTTTCATAGTATCAGCGTGACAAATCTCTTACAGTGAAAATAACTCTGAATTGCCCATAGGCTACCAGGTGAGAAGACAGACATGGTGTGGCTTTGGTTCAGGGCAGATGTACAGGTAAAAGGGTTTACAGGAAAATCTTTTCTTTTTCCTGATAGTGAGTTTCCCACTTAAAAAAAAAAATCTCAATGACTAGAATTCAGAATGACAACTTCACTGGAAAATATTCTAATACTCTTTTTACATGAGAATCACTTAGAAAATGTGGAATTGAGAATGAAGTACGTATGACTATTTATGACGAACACATAAGCTTTAACCTGTGTTATACTTGATGATATAGAATCCTTAAAATTTAGACCCAGATAGGCCAATGAAGTCATCTGGTCTAAACTCTCTGTATATAGATGCGGAAATAGAGCTCTGGGAAGGCAAAGGTAAAAAGCTTTGCCCTTAAAAGAAGTTTGTGATAGAGTCTGCCTGGTCTCTTGACTCCTAAGTGCATTTGCTACACAGTGAAATGTACGTTTACATAGTTTCCTCAAGCAAAAAATGTATATAGGTATGTGATTTTTTTTAGACTTTTTAAAAAGTTCCCTTTGACATTTCTAAGTTTGGGTAAATATATAACTTAAATGAAGGATCAGGCTTACTATGCCATTTCCTTTAAACTTTCATCTTTCTAAAATGTAGCGAAAAATGTTGCTGTTTTTCAATAAACGTATCTATTGCAAACATGTTATTTATTACTTAAATAAGGACTCTATTAATAATTAAACCAGGATGATGGATATAAAGTGAGACTGTCGTAGGATATTGGGATGTATAGTTATCCTTAAAATACTGTATTTTCTGTTATGAAAAACTAATTCTGTTTTTAAAATAATAAATTATTATTTTTTATGTTTATGTAGGTTAAAATAATGATTTGCATTTAAACTGTCACTTATCTGCATATAATTAGATTTTATGCATGTTAATAAAATCCTGTGCTTCTCTGGGCTTTTGAATAAAGAATTCTATAAAAACATAAATATGATAAAAAATTGTGCACTTCTTACATTAATATTGAGGGCTCATCTGGTCAAATGATAATGAGAGAAAGAGCAATGGAAATGTATCTCTACCTTTTTTATCTTTTCCTGGAAAACTTTATTTTCCCATATTCGTTGAAGTTTAACAAGCAAGATGATCCTGATAAACAGGGGAGATGTGCTTTCTTAAAAAAATGGTGAAATATTTGAATGGCACATGGAAAAGCTAACAATAACTTCAATTATAATTCTCCATTTAATATTGAATTACTACTTCATTGCAATTAAGACAGTTTCTATAACTATGACGGAATAGTTTGAGACTTTGAGAACATATTTGTTTGACTATGATATTTCTTTGTTTAATGATTCAGTCCATAGTATTTTATATGTGCAATTGTATGAAGCATTATATTAAACTGAATAACCCTGACCCCATTCTCCAGTTTAAGAATTAGAACATATTTCATATACTCATGTGATCCTTTGGTATCACATCACCCTACTTCACTCCTTGAAGTAACCACCATCTTGAGTTTCATATTCACCATTTTCCATTTCCCAAAGAGGGATAGATCACATGTTTATAAACTTAAAAACAATAGCATTAAGTTTTTTTCTGGACAAAATAAAAAGTGTGCAGTCTTTCACAACTTTTTGTTCAATCAATATTACATTTCTAAGATTCTTTCATGTTATATTTACCTAAAGTTAGTTTATTTGAACTACAGAATAATTTTGCATTGTGTGAATACATCACAATTTATTTTCAAATTTTGTTGTTCATAGCTATTATTATTAAGAGGCTTTTGTTTTGTTTCAGTATGTTAATATATAAATTTGTAAGATTGTTTTCCTGAGTTGCCAGATCAATTCATACTTTCACAAATGATGTGTAAGATTTTCCATTGATACACATCATTATCACCTGACATCATCAAATTTTATTTTTTCCAATTTGGTGGGTACAAAATTATTGCTCATTTTTGACCAATTTGTAATATATTTATGGGTCTTTAGTGTTTCTTCTTTGTAAATTTCCACCATATTTTGGTCCAGTTTTCTACTGGGTTGTTTTTCTTTTTCTCATGAATTCATATTTTTAATAAGATACGAACACAAAGTCTTTCTTGGTATATATATTACAAATATATTTTCCCAATTTCTGGCTTGTGGTTTTACTTTCTTTACTGAAAATTTCTTGTGATAAATATTATTTTTGATGTAGTTAAACTTACCAATCTTTTCTACAATGCTTTGTGCTTTCAATGCCTTATTTAACATATACTTGTGTATTACTCTGAAGTCATAAAAATATTTCTCACAATACTGTTCTAAATTTTTACAAGTTTTTATTTTAAACTCTTTAATTCATCTGACATTGATATTGCTTGATCATTTATTGTGTGAAGAAGGAGTCAATCTCTTTTTTAAAAAAATATAGATAACTAATCATCACATACTATTGTCTGGAAAGTATATCTTTTTACCACTGAGGTGCTTTCTGCCTCTGTTACTTAACAAATTTCCAAACATAAGTGGATTTTTACGTCACAGCTCTAGATTCTGTTCCATTAATCAATCTGTCCAAGTCTGCGACAATAGAGCTGTATATAATAGTCTTGGCATCCAGCAGGACAAATCTTCTGACTTTTAGTTGCCTTTTTAGAATTGTATTCATTCTTACATATAAATTGTGCAACCAGTTTGTAAAGTTAAATATTAAAAAATATTGAGATTTTGATTAGAGTTTTTGATCTTTGATTATGATCCCTGATTTTGTTAATCACATTCAATGGAAAATCTAAATCAAGGTTGCTTTTTTTTCAAGAGTAATTTGTATATGTTTCAGTCAAGAACTAGGGGCAATATTCATTTTAATCCAGAAGTCTTAGTAAAAGTTTACCAACTGCTGACAGTGGTTCATTTCCAAACTACAAAGCTCATAGTGTGATTTACTCTTCATTCAGTTCCACATTTTGTAGTTTATTATTACTGCATGCCCAGGTTTTAGCCAGTAGCTTCCCACTCCTCAGCACTTCCTCACCCCATGGTCTTTAGAGATATCATCCTTCCTAGAAACTCAGCAATTCAATTAAAAATTTGTATTGTAGAGGATCTATTTGTTTTATAGCACAAGGGTCCTTTGGAGCATCTTGTGTGCTACCCTACTGAAAGTGAAACCTCTGAGGTAGTTCTAAAAGTGCTATTTGCTTTTAATAATTTTCTCACATAAAAAAACACTCACAATACAAATCCAAAATACATTGATGTTAAAAAGATATGAAACACTTTGAAGAATACACATAATATATGCTATTTAAATTGTTGCTATATTATAATCAGTAACACTACTTTATAAAGGAAAAATACTCATGAATGTGGAAGCATTCAAGATACTCGTCCAACTTAGTCACTTCATCCTCATAAATAATATTCTCCTCACAATTAGTTTCATCTAAGTATAAATCTATAAATAAATAATTTTATTCTTTTGAAACTCTTACCTACCTCGAAGCTGCGGTTTATTACAAAACCTCAAAAGGAATTTGACTCTGGCCTTTTTACATTTATTTATATAGGAAGCATTGATTTGGTGTGTAAACTGTGAAAAATGCTGCATTAGATGTTTTGAAGGATGAAGACATAAAGGAAACAATCCTTGTCATTAAAAGGTTACAATCCAAAGGCTTTCAAGTTTTAAGGTAAAAAGAAAATATTGCAAAAATGAAGTCTAAATTGTGAACTACTGTGATCACCTCCATACACCTGAGCCTCCTCCTCTTTTTAACTCTCTGTTAGCAAGTCTTAGTAATAAAAGCGCAAGAGAGATTCTGAAGTTATCCAAGGAGCATGTGGATGAGAGAAACAGATTTTTCTTTGAAGCTTAGAGTTCAAATGCAACACATACTCTGCCATACACGAATTTGCAAAGATACATGAGGCAGGCAAAACAGCTCATAGGTCAAGATTATCTGTCTACATTTCAGACTCTATTAGCCTTTTTGAAGTAAAAATAGATACTTTGGGGAAGCCTACATAAAGGAAGTCTCAGAGGCAAGCTGTCAGTGTCCCAAACATTTTAGGAGAAAAATTTTAGTACGTAGTATAATAAAAACTAATTAAATACTGAACTATTCCTATTTTTTTACACTTTGCAAAGTGTGTTCATGTGCATTCTCTCATTTATTCCTCCTAAGAATTAGTAATAGAATTACATGAGCCTTTGCTCATTTTACCCAAGGCAAGTAGTGGCAGGACTAGGGTTCATTCCACCAATAACCGCCCCCCCCACTTTTGCCCTGTATCAGGTGGTCCTTAGAATCATATCTCTGGAGGTAAAGAATGTATGAGATGAGTGGTCTCTTTGTCTTTTTCTAATTCCATGCAAGAAGTGTCCTAATCACAAGTAGGTTTTCTTACCTGAAAGTTAAGTTATATGGACTTTGAGTATAAATATTTCTTATGTAGGCGTTTTCTATAGGAGACCAAAAACGTTGCTTTGCTACTGAGATAGGTTAGTATTTTACTAAGAGTTTATTTTTATTTTGCTTTTTAGGGCACAAGTAAAAAGTATTAAGCTAGGGTTTGGCTTTATTTTTCCTGTTAAGTTCATTTATTAATACCAAGCTGAAATATCTCTCAGAATCCAAGGAAAGGATCTGCATATCAGTTAATGGAAATACTGCTTATTTTTCTGAAAGCCATTCAAAATCAAAATTCCTATTTCCATACTGTTTCCTTCAATTGTCACATGGTCACATAGACCTCATTTTCTGTGTGCTTATTTTGTCCTCTATTTAAGCAAACCAGTTTTCTCAACTTTTCAATGCATTTAGCCACAGCAGAGGATTACATATGTAATGTGTTAGGTTCAGACATAATCAGAGAGTAGACAGTCTTTTTTTGTTTTTGTTTTGTTTTTTTAACATCTTTATGGAGTAAAATTGCTTTACAATGTTGTGTTAGCTTCTGCTTTAAAACAAAGTGAATCAGCTATACATATACATATATCCCCATATATCCTCGCTCTTGCATCTCCCTCCCACCCTCCCTATCCCACCACTCTAGGTGGTCACAAAGCACTGAGCTGATCTCCCTGTGCTATGTAGCTGCTTCCCACCAGTTATTAATTTTACATTTGCCACTTTCTCACTTTGTCCCAGCTTACCCTTCCCCCTCCGGTGTACTCAAGTCCATTTTCAACATCTGTGTCTTTATTCCTGTTGTGCCCCTAGACTCTTCAGAAGCATTTTTCTTTTTTTTTCTTAGATTCCATATATATGTGTTAGCATACGGTATTTGTTTTTCACTTTCTGACTTACTTCACTCTGTATGACAGACTCTAGGTCCACCCACCTCACTACAAATAACTCAATTTCGTTTTTTTTAATGGCTGAGTAATATTCCATTGTATATATGTGCCACATCTTCTTTATCCATTCATCTGTTGATGGACACTTAGGTTGCTTCCATGTCCTGGCGATTGTAAATAGTGCTGCAATGAACATTGTGGTACATGTCTCTTTTTGAATTATGGTTTTCTCAGGGTATATGCCCAGTAGTGGGATTGCTGGATCATATGGTAGTTCTATTTTTAGTTTTTTAAGGAACCTACATACGATTCTCCATAGTGGCTGTATCAATTTACATTCCCATAACAGTACAAGAGGGTTCCCTTTTCACCACACCCTATCTAGCATTTACTGTTTGTAGATTTTTTGATGATGGCCATTCTGACTAATTTGAGGTGATACCGCATTGTAGTCTTGATTTGCATTTCTCTGATGATTAGTGATGTTGGACATCCTTTCGTGTGTTTGTTGGCAATCTGTATATCTTCTTTGTCTATTTAGGCCTTCTGCCCATTTTTGGATTGGGTTGTTTGTTTTTTTTGATATTGCACTACATGAGCTGCTTGTATATTTTGGAAATTAATCCTTTGCCAGTTGCTTCATTTGCAAATATTTTCTCCCATTCTGAGGGTTGTCTTTTCATCTTGTTTAAGTTTTCCTTTGCTGTGTAAAAGCTTTTAAGTTTCATTCAGTCCCATTTGTTTATTTTTCTTCTTATTTCCATTTCTCTAGGAGGTGGGTCAAAAAGGATCTTGCTATGATTTATGTCATAGAATGGTCTGCCTATGTTTTCCTCTAAGAGTATTAGAGTGTCTGGCCTTACATTTAGATCTTTAATACATTTTAAGTTTATTTTTGTGTATGGTGCTAGGGAGTATTCTAATTTCATTCTTTTACATGTAGCTGTCCACTTTTCCCAGCACGACTTATTGAAGTGACTGTCTTTTCTCCATTGTATATTCTTGCCTCCTTTAAGAAAAATAAGGTGACCATATGTGCATGAGTTAATCTCTGGGCTTTCTATCCTGTTCCATTTATCTATATTTCTGTTTTTATGTCAGTTCCATACTGTCTTGACTACTGTAGCTTTGTAGTATAGTCTGAAGTCACAGAATCTGATTCCTCCAGCTCCATATTTCTTTCTCAAGATTCCTTTGGCTATATGGGGTCTTTTGTGTTTCCATACAAATTGTGAAATTTTTTGTTCTAGTTCTGTGAAAAATGCCATTGGTAGTTTGATAGGGATTGCATTGAATCTGTAGATTGCTTTGGGTAATATAGTCATTTTCACAATGTTGATTCTTCCAATCCAAGAACATGGTATATATCTCCATCTCTTTGTATCATCTTTAATTTCTTTCATCAGTGTGTTATAGTTTTCTGCATACAGGTCTTTTGTCTCCTTAGGTAGGTTTATTCCTAGGTATTTTATTGTTATTGTTGCAATGGTAAATGGGAGAGTTTCTGAATTTCACTTTCAGATTTTTCATCATTAGTGTACAGGAATGCAAGAAATTTTTGTGCATTAATTTTGTATCCTGCTACTTTACCAAATTCATTGATTAGCTTTAGTAGTTTTCTAGTAGCATCTTTAGGATTCTCTATGTATAGTATCATGTCATCTACAAACAGTGACATCTTTACTTCTTCTTTTCCAATTTGGATTCCTTTTATTTCTTTTTCTTCTCTGGTTGCCGAGGCTAAAACTCCCAAAAGTATGTTGAATAATAGTGGTGAGAATGGACAACCTTGTCTTGTTCCTGATCTTAGAGGAAATGGTTTCAGTTTTTCACCATTGAGAACGATATTGGGTGTGGGTTTGTCATATGTGGCCTTTATTATGTTGAGGTAAGTTCCCTCTATGCCTACTTTCTGGAAGGTTTTTATCATAAATAGGTGTTGAATTTTGTCAAAAGCTTTCTCTGCATCTATTGAGATGATCATATGGTTTTTCTCCTTCAATTTGTTAATATGGTTTATCATATTGATTGATTTGCGTATATTGAAGAAACCTTGCATTCTTGGGATAAACCCCACTTGATCATGTTGTATGATTCTTTTAAAGTACTGTTGGATTCTGTTTGCTAGTATCTTGTTGAGAATTTTTGCATCTATGTTCATTAATGCTATTGGCCTCATCAATGCTATTAGTTTTCTTTCTTTGTGACACTGTTACCTGGTTTTGGTATCAAGGTGATGGTGGCGTTGCAGAATGAGTTTGGGAGTGTTCTTCCCTCTGCTATATTTTGGAAGAGTTTGAGAAGGATAGCTGCTTAGCTCTTCTCTAATTTTTGATAGAGTTCACCTGTGAATCTTTCTGGTCCTGGGCTTTTGTTTGTTGGACGATTTTTAATCACAGTCTCAATTTCAGTGCTTGTGATTTGTGTCTTTATATTTTCTGTTTCTTCCTGGTTCTGTCTCGGAAAGTTGTGCTTTTCTAAGAATTTGTCCATTTCTTTAAGGTTGTCCATTTTATTGGCATATAGTTTCTTGTAGTAATCTCTCATTATCCTTTGTATTTCTGCAGTGTCAGTTGTTACTTATCCATTTTCATTTCTAATTCTATTGATTTGAGTCTTCTCCCTTTTTTTCTTGATTAGACTGGCTAATGGTTAATCAATTTTGTTTATCTTCCCAAAGAACCAGCTTTTAGTTTTATTGATCTTTGCTCTTGTTGCCTTCATTTCTTTTTCGTTTATTTCTGATCTGATCTTTATGATTTCTTTCCTTCTGCTAACTTTGGGGTTTTCTTGTTCTTCTTTCTCTAATTGCTTTAGGTGTAAGGTTAGGTTGTTTATTTGAGATGCTTCTTGTTTCTTGAGGTAGGATTTTATTGCTATAAACTTCCATCCTAGAACTGCTTTTCCTGCATCCCATAGGATTTGGGTTGTCATGTTTTCATTGTATTTGTTTCTACGTATGTTTTGATTTCCTCTTTGATTCCTTCACTGATCTCTTCGTTATTAAGTAGTGTATTATTTAGCCTTCATGTGTCTGTATTTTTTACAGATTTTTTCCTGTAATTGATATCTAGTCTCATAGCATTGTGGTCAGAAAAGATACTTGATACAACTTTAATTTTCTTAAATTTACCAAGGCTTGATGTGTGACCCAAGATATGATCTATCCTGGAGAATGTTCCATGAGCACTTGAGAAGAAAGTGTATTCTGTTGTTTTTGAATGAAATGTCCTATAAATATCAATTAAGTCCATCTTGTTTAATGTGTCATTTCAAACATGTGTTTCCTTATTTATTTTCATTTTGGATGATCTGTCCATTGGTAAAAGTGGGGTGTTAAAGTCTCCTACTATTGTTGGGTTACTGTCAATTTCCTCTTTTATGGATGTTAGAATTTGCCTTATGTATTGAGGTGCTCCTATGTTGGATGCATAAATATTTGCAATTGTTATAGCTTCTTCTTGGATTGATCACTTGATCATTATGTAGTGTCCTTCTTTGTCTCTTTTAATAGTCTTTATTTTAAATTCTATTTTGTCTGATATGTAAATTGCTCCTCCAGCTGTATTTTGATTTCCATTTTCATGTAGTATCTTTTTCCATCCCCTCACTTTCAGTTTATATGTGTCCCTAGATCTGAGTGGGTCTCTTGCAGACAGCATATATATGGGTCTTGTTTTTGTATGCATTCAGCCAGTCTATGTCTTTTGCTTGGAGCATTTAATCCATTTACATTTAACGTAGTTATCGATAGGTATGTTCCTATTACCATTTTCTTGATCATTTTGGGTTTGTTATTGTAGGTCTTTTCCCTCTTTTGTGTTTCTTGCCTGGAGAAGTTCCTTTAGCACTTTTTGTAAAGCTGGTTTGGTGGTGCTGTATTCTCTTAGCTGTTGCTTCTCTGTAATGGTTTTAATTTCTCCGTCAAATCTGAATGAGATCCTTGCTGGGTACAGTAATCTTGGTTGTAGGTTCTTCCATTTCATCACTTTAAATATGTCCTGCCACTCCCTTCTGGCTTGCAGAGTTTCTGCTGAAAGATCAGCTATTAGCCTTATGGAGATTCCCTTGTATGTTATTTGTTGTTTTTCCCTTACTGCTTTTAATATTTTTTCTTTGTATTTAATTTTTGATAGTTTGATTAATATGTGTCTTGGCGTGTTTCTCCTTGGATTTATCCTGTATGGGGCTCTCTGTTCTTCTGGGACTTGACTATTTCCTTTCTTATATTAGGGAAGTTTTCAACTATAATCTCTTCAAATATTTTCTCAGTCTCTTTCTTTTCCTCTTCTTCTTCTGGCACCCCTATAATTCGAATGTTTGTGTGTTTAATGATGTTCCAGGGGTCCTCAATTCTTTTCATTCTTTTTTCTTTATTCTGCTCTGTGATAGTTATTTCTACTATTTTATCTTTCAGGTCACTTATCCCTTCTTCTGCCTCAGTTATTCTGCCATTGATTCCTTCTAGAGAATTTAAAATTTCATTTATTGTGTTGTTCATGATTGTTTGTTTGCTGTTTAGTTCTTCTAGGTCCTTGTCAAATATTTCATGTATTTTCTCCATTCTATTTCCAAGATTTTGGATCATCTTAACTATGATTACTCTGAGTTCCTTTTTCAGGTAGACTACCTATTTCCTCTTCATTTGTTTTGTCTGGTGGGTTTTTATCTTGCTCCTTCATCTGCTGTGTGTTTCTCTGTCTTCTCATTTTGCTTAACTTACTGTGTTTGGGGTCTCCCTTTCGCAGGCTGCCGGTTCATAGTTCCTGTTGTTTTTGGTGTCTGTCCCCAGTGGGTAAGGTTGGTTCAGTGGGTTGTGTAGCCCTCCTGGTGCAGGGGACTGGTGCCTGTGTTCTGGTGGATGAGGCTGGATCTTGTCCTTCTGGTGGGAAGGACCGCATCCAGTGGTGTGTTTTGGGGTGTCTGTGACCTTATGATTTTAGGCAGCCTCTCTGCTAATGGGGGAGTTGTGCTCCTGTCTTCATAGTTGTTTGGCATAGGGTGCCCAGCACTGTAGCTTGCTGTTCATTGAGTGGAGCTCGGTCTTAGCGTTGAGATGGAGATCTCTGGGAGAACTTTCGCTGTTTGATATTATGATATTATGTTTGATATTATGTGGTGCTGGGAGGTCTCTGGTAGACCAATGTCCTGAACTCGGCTCTGACACAGGCCTGACACAGGCCTGACACCCGGCTGGAGCAACAAGAACCTGTCAGCCACACAGCTCAGAAGAAAAGGGAGAAAAAAACAAAGAAATAAAGAAAGGAAGAATGAAAGGAAGGAAGGAAGGAGGAAAGAAAGGAAGGAAGCAAGGAAGAAAAAAGAAGGAAAGAAAAAGATAAAATAAAGTTATTAAAATAAAAAATAAAAATAATTATTAAAAATAAAAAAAATAAAAAGTCATTGACAAAAGAGAAAAAAAAAGGAAGAAGGAAAGAAAGACGAAAGCTACCAAACCAAAAAACAAATCCACCAGTGATAGCAAGCATTAAAAACAATACTAAAAAAAAAGAAAAAAAAGGGACAGTCAGAACCCTAGGACAAATGGTAAAAGCAAAGCTATACAGACAAAATCACACAAAGAAGCATACACATACACACTCGCAAAAAGAGAAAAAGGAAAGTATATATATATTTTTTTTTTAAAAAAAAGGAAGAGAGCAACCAAATCAATAAACAAATCTACCAATGATAATAAACTCTAAATACTAAACTGAGATAAACATAAAACCAGAAACAAATTAGGTACAGAAAACAAACCCCAAATCTACAGTTGCTCCCAACGTCCACCACCTCAATTTTGGGATGATTCATTATATATTCGGGTATTCCACAAATGCAGGGTACATCAAGGTGATTGTGGAGATTTAATCCGCTGCTCCTGAGGCTGCTTGGAGAAATTTCCCTTTCTCTTCTTTGTTCGCACAACTCCTGGGGTTGAGCTATGGATCTGGCCCTGCCTCTGCATGTAAGTCGCCTAAGGGCGTCTGTTGTTCGCTCAGACAGGACGTGGTTAAAATAGCAGCTGCTCACTCAGGCTGGGCGGAGGGAGGGGTACGGAATGTGGGGCAAGCCTGTGGTGGCAGAGGCCGATGTGACATTGCACCAGCTTGAGGAGTGCTGTGTGTTCTCCCGGGGAAGCCCTCTCTGGATCACGGGACCTTGGCAATGGTGGGCTGCACAGGCTCCTGGCTGGGTAGGTGTGGATAGTGACCTGCGCTTGCACACAGGTTTCTTGGTGGCTGCAGCAGTAGCCTTAGCGTTTCATGCCTGTCTCTGGTGTCCACGCTGATAGCCATGGCTCGCGTCCGTCTCTGGAGCTCGTTTAGGCGTTGCTCTGAATCCCCTCTCCTCGTGCACCCTGAAACAATGGCTTCTTGCCTCTTAGGCAGTTCCAGACTTTTTCCTGGACTCCCTCCCGGCTAGCTGTGGTGCACCAGCCCTCTTCAGGCTGTGTTCACGCAGCCAACCCCAGTCCTCTCTCTGGGATCTGACCTCAGAAGCCTGAGCCTCAGCTCCCAGCCCCCACCCACCCAGGCGGGTGAGCAGACAAGCCTCTCAGGTTGGTGAGTGGTGGTCGGCACCAATCCTCTGTGCGGGAATCTCTCCGCTTTGCCGTCTGCACCCCTGTTGCTGAGATCTCCGTGGCTCCGAAGCTTCCCCCCCGCCCCCCGTCTCCACCAGTGAAGGGGCTTCCCAGTGTGTGGAAAATTTACCCCTTCACAGCTCCCTCCCAGAGGTGTAGGTCCCGTCCCTATTCTTTTGTTTCTGTTTTTTCTTCTTTCTTTTGCCCTACCCAGGTACGTGGGGAGTTTCTTGCCTTTTGGGAAGTCTGAGGTCTTCTGCTAGTGTTCAGTAGGTGTTCTGTAGGAGTTGTTCCACATGCAGATGTATTTCTGATGTATTTGTTGGGGGGGAAGGTGATCTCCACGTCTTACTCCTCTGCCATCTTGAAGGTCTTGTGTGAGGTTTTTTTTGGTTTGTGTTTTGTTTGTTTACCTTGGTTCCAGTTCTTAGGAGAAAAATATCTGAATTGCCCACCTCCAAATTTTTTTCCCCTCTACTTAATTTGAAGTGACCAAGGTTTGGGAATCCTGTGGTAAAAACAGAGCTAACTGTCATTGGGATAAAGTGTCTGTTCAGAAAAGGGAGTGCATTCTTTAGGAAGGCAGTCTCAAACATGTGCCACAATCCTATGGAGAGGGAATACAATGATCATATAGATTTTAAGTACTTTCAGCTACTGTAACATAGTCTAATGTTAAATTAATCAGTTAAGACTCTGCCATGGCCATTTAGATAGTCTGTCTCCAGAGCCTGCTGCCCCTGAGTAGTATCAAGTGACCAGACCTTCAAAAGAACAAACCAAATTTATCCTGAATTCCCTTAGCTTATCTGTGTACAGTATATAGTATCTTAACTTCATTTAGAATATGGAAATGGAAAGGTCCTCTGATAATATAAGTGAATTTGATCCTCCAGACAACCTATGGTTGAACAAAGCATTCTTTGGCAAAGGACATTAAGATGTAGCTAGTAAGATATTCTTAAAATACACGTATACATACACACACATTTCCAAATACCTAGTTTACACCATGAAACATACATATGTTTGCTTTTAGTTGCTAATAGGAAATGTTTATTCATGAGTGAAGCCAAAAAGAAAATATAAATGCATTTTAATACCTTGCTGATAAAATAACACTCCATCTTTGCACTCTTGTAAGGAATACAGGAAGATATTAGGAAAAATCAGAGGAACAACTTTCTTAGAGTTACCACATCGGTAACAGCATTCCAGAATCTTTTTATAAAGCACATGAAAGTTACCATAGAATGAAATCAATACTATTTCCTGATGGATTTAAAGTTCAAATCAAGCAATGATATACTTATATGAATGTGTTTTTATGTAAGAAAAGAAATGATATTTCCATCAAAACCTTTTCATTAACTGGTGTGCCTGTGGGTCTACTACCAGGAAAAGAAACGCAAGGGCAGATCATTAAATTTAGTCAGCATTAATCAGTGACATATGTAAGCAGAGGGTAATGTTCTCCCTGCAACAGCCTCCCCAAGCACAGTTTTGTTGGTATGACAGAATGGAAAAACTGACAACAAAAGAAAATACATGTCATTGGTCCATAAGTAATTAATGTAATCATTTCCCCCTACTCTTTCATACTTATGGTAAATGTTAATGGAAAGTTAGTGTAAGTTCATGGGTAAAAAATGTACCTTTAATTAATACCAAAATGACATTTGGATGATTTTTGTGAATGATGGCTAAAAAGGAAAGTATTTATAAGTTGACAGTAACTAAGCATACTGAATCATGTCAAGTAAGCTAAACAATGTACGCAGTTGCATTGATATAAGTACAGCATATGAGAAAAACAGAATCTATATTATTAATGTCACTTCTGATGTCACTATTTTAAACTAATCTTTACATACAGTGTTGAAAAAATCAATCTTGGATTTTCAATCAATAGGGAAATGAAATAGTATTAAAATAAACTAAATCATATACATATTTATTTAACCAGTAACCCTAGATTGGTTTTACCATACCAAAACTTGCTTCTCATACGTTTATGGTAGTTTAAATGGGAAATGCCTTCCATAAAGAACTATGAATAAAATCATTTATATCTGGTCAATATCTTTAGTTGATTAACATATTTTGAAATTAATAAATTTGAAATATAGAGGATCACCACCTGAAGAATGTAATTTTCAAATTACTGTCTGTTACTAAAAGGCAACCGAATGGTATTTCTTTATATTGGTTATTTACTTCTGACTTTACTTTTGGTGCTTTTTAAAAAATGTCTTTCATTGTAAGTCATCAAATTATCACCCCAGATTGACATCTTTAAAAACTGCACAGCAAAGAAAAAATATTATATTCATACAGTCTACACAATTCAAATTATTACAAAAGTTCAGAAATATTAGAGGTTTTTTGATACCTCTTTCTTACCTGCTTGTGGGCATGGTCATATGAATTAATGTGATTGTCAAACTCCTGATGCTTATAGTACTGCTTGTCACAGAGTTCACAGTAAAAATTGGCCTTGAGATCTTCCAGAGCTTTTGCTATGCTGTTCTCCTTCTCAGCATAATCCTGAAAAATAAAATTTCAAGGAAGGAAGCAATTAGTTTTCCTCTGAGTTTCCTTTCTTCTGACAGTTGACAACTTTAGTATAGTAATTAAAATTAAAAATAATATAACCGAGAAAGAGAAAAATAAAGCAAATAGCAGCAAACCAAATTAGGAGAAATTATCAGTTAAGGAAAATTAAAGATTAACAGAAGAAGTCAAAATAAATGATGAAAGAATAGTAGAAATATGGAGAGGAAAAACAAATCACAGAAAGAAATAGAAGCCCTTGCTTAAACAAGTTCCTGTGCTATGTTAGCACAGAAAAAAATATGAAACTCATATAGCTGTTGATTCAACTGTCGATTTCTGGCAATGACTTAGCTAACATAAAATTTTAAAATCCTGAACAACAACTAAAATATGTCCTTTATGAAGAGGTCCATATTGGTATGTAAATATTCAAGATTGGTTTTTTTGTTTGCTTGTTTGCAACTTATTCATCCCAAGTAGCTTTCATTTGACTAACGTTTTCATCTTGACCCATATCAATTTTGGTTGAACTTTTAAAAATTCTCTAGTCTTTGGAAAATGAGATTCTTTTCTGCAAGTTATTTACCTAAACTGAAAAGACTTAAACTGTATAACAGATGGCTTTCATCATGCTGATAGTAAATAAAGATGACTATACAATCAAACTCCTGAAAATATGAAAAATGCAGTGATTATCATTAGCTTTCATTTACAAAGCATAAAATAGCAAAATGTTTGTAGGTCTTAGGTTTTCTTAAATCTAAATTTACTTGCTATTTCATGCTTCCTTAAATGTTGATGTTGCCAGACATGAATAAATATTACATGTTGAAACACTGTCCAAGTCTTTCACTGAAGTGCTGATATAAAGAAAACCTAAACTTCGATCCCTACCTTAGAATATATTATGTTTCTAATTTACATATTGCCTCATGCTCAACTTCTTTAAAATTCAAAATAACTGCATATTCAGGCCTCTTATGTGCTACCATAAGACACTCACTTGTTCAGGCACAAGGATTTGGAGATGAAACCGCACAGTCTTCTCTATGTCAATGACAATCGTCCTCTCACTAAATATACAGGCTAGAAAGAACTCATAGTTTGAATGTTTAAATTGCTTCTACAAAATTTGAAAGTGGTTTACTAATTGTAATTTAATAAATGGTTAATACTTTCCTTACTTTATTGTGCTATATATTTGTGTACACATCATATAATGTACACCATCATTCATATGTATAACTTGTAGTATACCTTGTAGTAATGCATTTGCCATAGTCTGTATATACATGGCCCTCTTTCTCACTTTAAAGACAGTGATTCATCATTATCTTTGATTAGTTTTATCAACTGCACAGCAAGAGATGATAAATTGCAAAATTGTTCAAATTGTTCATATATGAGTCGTCAATTTGAAAAATTTACCATTTCTCCGCAGATTTGTGAAATATTCCCCATTATTCTTTTTGATTGCATCCAATATGTTTAAAAAAAGTTAGTTTAAAAAGATGAAAATGAGTCTCATAGATCTAAACTGCTTACTGAATTTTTACAAAATCTTCAAAATAATACTTTGTGGATTATCCAATTTAAATGAAACAATAATTAAGTACTATGATTTCATGGCTAAAGCGTACAAAGCAGAGATAAAATTCTAATCAATGTGAGTTTATTATAATGGCAACAGTCTTTGGTTCAAAGCAGAATTAGCTTTCAAAACAATATTTTAGAATAGTAATTTCTTTGCAAACTAGTTGATTCTCCCCATTACTTATAATTACAGTTAAGCTACTTCCTCTCTCTAAATTTTTGGTTATTTCTTATTTTGGTGTAAGGGTTTTTTTTGGGGGTTTATTTTGTCTTCCTAAGATTGATATTCGTCCAGAGAAGCAATAATTGTTTCTTAATTTTTCATTCCACAAAAGTGGGAAAATTTTGAGGAAAGCAAACTGAGATTCTTAGGTAAATTGCATTCTTCAAAAGCATTAGCCTTAGCCTAGATTTGAAAGAGAAAAACAAATCTAAAAATAATAGCTGACATTTATTCAGTGCTTGTTTAGGGTCAGTCACCGATTAAGAGTTTGTATGTATTAACTCATTCAATCATGATTAAAATAATAGAGGTGTGTATTCTAGACATTTCCTCATTTTACAGGTGAGAGTACTAAATCACAGGAAAGTTCAATATCTAGCTCAAGGATATATAATGAATAAATGTGCAGCTCATATTTGAACCCAAATAATCTGATCCATAGCACTCCATTATGTTTAAATTTTTAAGCAGAAAACAAAGTAGAGAGTACAGTATAACCCCCACATACCCATCACTCAGCTTCAACAATTATCACCTTGGGGTCAACTTTCTTTCATTTTATCCTCTCCTACCTCATATCCTTTCCCCTGCCTCAGATAATTTTTAAAGACATTCCTAAATTCATACAATGTTTTCTGTACATCTTTCAGTATGTATCTCTAAAATAGAAGAACTTTTAAAAAATATCATCATGAAATCAGTATCAGACCTAAACAAACAAACAAAGTCCCACAATCATTCCTTACTATCATCAAATATCCAGTCAGTGTGTTCAAATAATTCTAATTTTCTAATATTTTAAAATACTTTGTTCAAATAAGGCCCATATGTTACCGTCATCTCATATGATTCTTAGTCTCTTTTGTGCTATAGGTCTTCCCTCTCTTTGTTTTAATCCTCATTGTATTTTAGTTTTCTGAATTTCTTTGATTATACCTCACATTCTGAAAAATGTTCAGAACTATAGAAACATTACAAGAAGATGACAATAAACTCTTATAAAGCCTTCACTTTAATGAAATCATTGTTAATATTTTGGCATGTGTTTGCCCTCTTGCTTTATCTCTGTATCTTCCTCTAAGATATTAAAAGAAACATGGCATAGTTGAAGTTAAGGTTGCAAATAATTTCACAGTAAGAATCATTTTTAGGCTAGAACTTTTAACTTGATATAAACTGCAGGAAGAAGTAAGGCTGTGTTCTAGAAAACATTAGTAGAATAGAAGGACTGGTTATTGAATGTGTCATAAGGAAAAGAGTCATATGTACCGTCATTGATTATACACTTAAAAAAATGTTTGTAAACTGGAGGATCCTGGAAGATGAGGAAAGGGTAGCTGTTGTGTGTGTGAAGGGGGAGAAGGGGCTTAGGAACCAAGGCTTTCAATGCCAAGAAAAACATTTTTTAAGTTTGTATGTAGACAAAATTAGCCCTCGCTAGGCTGACATGCCCAGTGTCCCCTGGCCCCTCTCCTTCTCCACTGTGGATGGTGTTGAAAGAAGCATGGACTGGTATTGTAAAGCACAATATACACATATTCAACACAGCCATTCCCCTGCAGAAGGTAAGAAATACATTTGAATAAGATGAAAGAGGAACACAGCTGCTCATATATCCTCCTCAACCTCAAATTTTCCCCCTCTATCAGGCAAACGCATTCTGTTCAATTATGTACACACTTCCGAATGCTCCACTGAGTATGATGGCAGAGAGTGAAGAAGGGGTGAACTTCTTGTAGCTGGTCAAGTCATCCAAACCCATCACATTTTACATATATCTAAAAGCAGTAAATTTGAATCCTTATTTTCAGGAAAGCAGTATGTAATTCCAAAGTTATAAAGTCAAGAATCTTTTAATATGCAACCTTAGCAACTGTGCAGTGCAATAATTTTTGCAGAACAGCAAATTGAAAAGGAGTTAATGGTTTATCCACAGTCACAGGGCCATTCCATCTACCCTATATTTAAAATGAATAGGGCTTCCCTGGTGGTGCAGTGGTTGAGAGTCCGCCTGCCGATGCAGGGGACACGGGTTCATGCCCCGGTCCGGGAAGATCCCACATGCCGCGGAGCGGCTGGGCCCGTGAGTCATGGCCGCTGAGCCTGCGCGTCCGGAGCCTGTGCTCCGCAACGGGAGAGGCCACAGAAGCCCGCGTACTGAAAAAAACAAAAAACAAAACAAAAAACAAAATGAATAGTATCGAAGTAGAACTTTGAAGGGAGAAAACTTTCTTTTCCAAAATGATGCATTTCATGTTGGCATCAGCATAACATATCGCGTCAAATGATGGTCAGCCTCTCTTAAAAGTCAGCCATAACTCGGTGCCATTGAGTAACCTTCCCTGAGGACTGTGAGCTCCAGGAGGGCAGCAATTCACACCTGCTTTGCTGACTGTGATATGTCCAGAGTTTTAACAGAGCTCAGCACTGCCAGACACTTGACAAATAATAATAAATAAAGAATATTAGCACTGCCCTTTTTTTGCTTTGCATGTGTATGAAAAACAAATATAACAGAAACCAGCAGCACTAGAGATACACTATTATTAAAGTAGCTGAGCTCATGTTTGGGCTTGTGGTACCCAGTCATTTAGGGGACATCTTTAGAGCTAATACCAAATTACATATAAATGATCATTGCTAAATAGTAGTTGTAATCATATATTACACCCAATATTTCTGCTAGAAATACTCTATTTAAAGTAGCTAAAATTGCAAAGATATAAATAGATTGGGCACTGTTAGTATATAATTATTTTCAATGCTAAAAAATATTTGTATGTAATTAACACTTAAAATACTTTGGAAAATCTCTCTTCTCCTTCTGCCTCTGTCTCTGACTCTCCTATTGCTCCATCAAGAATAAAAGCATCCTTGTGATTTATATGCAGGATAAATTTCATTATAGTTTCTCTAAAGAGAGAAAGCGAAAAAGAAAAGTCTTTGTTAAAATGTGATTGTAATGAAAAGATTAATCAAGGAAGAGATCACAAAACTGTTCTCTTCTAAGAGGATATCGAGATAGAAGACATTTCAACTGGAAATCCATAGTCTACACATTCTATAAAATACTGCACATCTTCTGGGCTGTATCTCTTGTTCCAGTTATTACCAAAGTGACAGGTTCTGAGACATTCTCCAGCAGCCTCATGTGGTACCACTTGACTGCAGTTTACCCCAGGCTGTGTTGAGGCATCTTTCCCTTACCATCAAGGGGCTTCTCTGACTCATGATATGGGAGCTTGTGGATTCCCACTCAGCACTAATAAATGTACCACCCAGGAGTGCTGAGGAGTTAATACCATTTAGGTCCACACTCGACCACTGTGGAGGGTAAGAAATCAAGGATAAATTATTTCCCCTTTTGTCTACCAGGCAGACACTTCTGAGACACATTTCTAAGATTCCACAGAGATTCCCAGTGAGAAAGAGCACCTGTTACTTGCACTAGTGGCAAACAGTAAGTATATCCTTATATTAGCTTTTCTTATCTGTTCTACTTTTCGGGAACTTCAGTTCTGCTCCCTGGGATCATTCCCCAAATAAATAAACTACTTGTATAGTCATCTTTGTCCTGGACTTGACTTTTAAGATGAACTGGGAGAAGATTACCAGTTTTTCTGGTACTTTCTATGAATGTCTTTCTGACAAGATACATTTTCTAGAATAATTTTAGATGATATCATTTTCAGTTTGAAGTTCCCTAATAGTACATCATCATTATCAGAAAAAATATTTTTACAATGACCTACAAGTTCTACTCTATGTGTTACTCACACTACATCTCTGTCATCATCTTCTATCATTCTTTCTCTCTCTCTCACTTTACTTTAGCCACCTTTATTTCCTTAAAGTTTTTGAAACTTTCTTAATTATACATTCACTTTGACCCTTGGACTTGTTACTTTCCCTGGAATGTTCTTATACCAGATGTTTGCATGAAGCACTCATTCACTTCTGGCAGATCTCTACTAAAATGTTCTTTCCTCAAAGATGACTTCCCTTATCATCCTTCTAGAAGACAAACACATTATTCTGTATTCTTTCCCTCTTTTATCTTTCCTTTTAATGTTAAGAAGAGAAAGTTTATTCAGGAAGAAAACAGTTATAGAACACCTTTGGGCCCTGGAGTCTGAAAGCTATATTAACAATAAGGGAGAGATAGAGTACAAATGAAGCATGTGGAAAAACGGATGTTATTATTATTATTATTTGCGGTACGTGGGCCTCTCACTGTTGTGGCCTCTCCCGTTGTGGAGCACAGGCTCCGGACGTGCAGCTCAGTGGCCATGGCTCACGGGCCCAGCCGCTCCGTGGCATGTGGGATCCTCCCGGACCGGGGCACGAACCCGTGTCCCCTGCATCAGCAGGTGGACTCTCAACCACTGCGCCACCAGGGAAGCCCCCTGATGTTATTATTATCTGGTTTAAATCCTTTCCCTATTAGGCAAGAGGGTAACCACTTTCTGGGTGATAAAACTCTATGCTATTGTCTCAAAAAATATATGTCATTCTGTTCTGAAGGGCTAGGCTCTATTACCTCAAAGGCTAAGGAATGGATAACAAGAAAATTCTAAGGAATAGAGAGACAACTAAGGGTTAAGTCAGAAAGTCATAATTTTATCAAAAGTCACAAGTGCAATGAACAGAATTATAGTTTAAAATGTGCGTTTAAGTGTAAGGTTTTTCCAAGGATTCCACAGAAATGCAAACTCATCTATACCACCATCAAAGGTGAAGGCAGAGACTGACTACTAAAAACGCTGTGTATTGAACAGCACATCCCTAGAGACAGCTCTGGTGAGCTAACTCAAGTACAAACTAACAGCAAGGACAATGTATATTTTAATGTCCACGTTTATAAGAATGGGAGCAAATAAAACTGTTTTTCAAAATTGACAACTTCTTTCAGAATTACAGTAGTTTCAAGGCAAGAGCGTTCATTCATAAGGTTTTATCTACTTCCATGCTGTGATTATTTAGCTGATAACAACCACTGGATAAACAGTATGATTTCTAACCTTAGAACCTGTTCAGGTAAAAGAAGTATGGATCCCCAAGCCTCAGTCAAAGTATAATCTTGTCTATCTCACTTGGCTATCCTCCTTCTCATCAAGACAATGTCTCTTTGGAGGCATCTGTTTCTTTTCCATCCATGGATCCTACTGGAAGCCCTGGCCTATGGCTATACTTTTTAGACCCTCTGGTTAATTTAAGCTAATATTTATTACAACTTGAGACAATACCAGAAGACTGAGTTAGAATTTTCTATTCATATTGGGAGAAATCTGAGGGACAGCATGCTTTAATAGTTGGCTGAAAGTGAACATCACTCTGCTGCCTCCCTGGGCAGAAAGCAAGGCCGTGGGGGATCTCATTTTGAGGCAGAAAATGTATATCAGGTGTACTGAAGCTGAACGCTAGCTGAGGTGCGTAGTACTCTAGTTCAAATATAGATATAGAGATAGATAGATATAATGTCATTCATATATATAAAATTCCAAGGGACTTCTATATCAGTAGATTCCACAAAGGGTCCCAGTGTAGAATATGAGTGGTAGTAATTTAGAGTACTTTTTTCATTTTAGAAATCTCTTGAATTGACAGGCAACAGCTATTTTCTCTGAGAGGTAGAAGAAAGACATGGAATGGTGGCCTGGTGCATACGTTATGTCTCAGTTGTGAGAGTAATCTAAAGGAAGACAGAGCAGTTTCTCTAGTAAATTGTCCCAGTGATTTTCCTAACTTAGGTTCTCCCAGAAATAGACACCGAGACAAAGAGGTGAGATCAACGGGTTTATTTGAGATCTCAGGAAACAATAGTAGAAGTTGATAAAGATTTCTGGTTTCAGCTCTGACATGTACAGAGCTTGAGAGTCATTGCTCTTGTCCTCACAATAAGAATAATCTATGGAAAATGAAAATCAATTATTTTTCTTGGAACTCTCAAAGAACCGAAGCCACAGGGCAAAATACCACTTCGAAATCTGAAGAGACAGTCACATTCAGAGATAGAGCAACTAGCATCTGCTTACTTGGCTCAGAAGCTGCTGAGCCCTGAGCTGCTAGGAACTCTTAAATGTTAACTTTGATGAATTTCCATGGGCTGATTATACAGTGTGTGAGACAGAAACCTGGTGTGAGAAAGAAACTCTTGGTGACTGCAATCTTATAGGGACCACCAAACAGGCTTTCCTTTCATGAACTCCACGAGGTTTTCACGATGGTAATTTGAGAAAGCGTCCCTTGTGTCCCTGGAAGGTGAATGGGAAGAATAACTGTTGTGAAATAAGCCAAGAACCTTCTCTATAACTGAAGACTACTCCCAAAGGACAGAGTATTTCCACATCTCAATTGAAAGACCTTATTCCATCCAAGAAAGGAATGTACCCTCCCTACAATCTTTCTGTCTCACATAAGTTGTAGGGGCACAGGTCATGGCTTTGAGAAAACAGAGTGAGAATTCTATAGCTGAAAGATGGAGTGGGGGGCCTGGGGTGAGAGAAAAGAAAAAAGCTTTACCACAGGAGAACCACATACGATGGTCACAGCTCTGAGACATAGACATCTTAAAGAATTAACGTCTAATCAAAAGGTTTAGGAATACTCCCTCTCTCTCACACTTCACCAACCCAGCTATAGGGCTCCAGTGTAATAGTGGATTAGCTCTGAAAAGATGGCAGGATACTCTCTCTGAGGAGGTGTATACAGAAGAGTAGAAAATTAAACAGGCACATACAATCAAGGGCAGTGGAGGAACTTCAGGTCTCTTGGGCTTATAACTACAGAAAACAGACACAGTCCAACGCTTAGACAGATTAATAGAAATATTCACAATAAACATCTATTTATCTCAGGACCTATTACTTGATACATGTCTAGCTTTCAATAAAAAATTACAAATCATCTTAAAAGATAAGAAAAAACAGTCTGAAGGGAAAAAACAAGCACTAGAACAAGCCTTGGATCTCAGATACTACCTAGATGATGGAATTATTGAGGAATTCAAAAGAACTCTGATTAATGCATTAAGGTCTCTAATGGAAAAGACAACATGCAAGAGTAGATGGGTTATGTAAAGCAAAGAAATGGGAATTCTGTGAAAGAATCAAAGGAAAATGTTAGAAATAAAAAACACTCTAAACCTGCTATATTAAAAAAAAAATTCTAACTGAAATGAATACTTTCAGTGGACTCATCAGTAGACGTGGTATAGTTGAGGAAAGTGAACTTGAAGATGTGCCAATATAATCTTACCAAATTGAAATGCAAAGAGGAAGGAAGGAAAGAAGAAACCAGAACAGAAGGACATCCCAAAACTATGGGATAATATCACAAGGTATAACGTAAGTGTATTTGAAATACCAGAAGGAGAAGAGAGAGAGAATGGAGCAGAAGAAATATTTGAAGCAAAAATGGGTGAAATTTTTCCTAATTAACAGCAGATGCCAAATTACAGATCTAGGAAGCTCAGAGAACACCAAAAGGATATAAATAACAATACAACAACAAACCCCTAGACATATCATATTTATACAGCAGAAAGACAAAGAGAAAATCTTCATATTTTGTCTTTATCAGATAAACAAAAACTCATCAAATTCATCATCAACAAATCTTCCCTGTAAGAAACATTGAAGGGAGTACCTCAGGAAAAAAAGTATATAGGAAAAGTGTTATAGTAGGAATAAATTAAGGTAAAATGGATATATCTAAATTTACGTAAAAGTTAACTTTGTTTTTAAAACAATAATACCAAAACTGAATTGGGTAGTTATAGCATATAAACAAGTAAAATGAATCACAGCAATGTCAGAAAGGACAGGGGAATAGGAATACTCTCTTAAAAGGCACCTACACTACACGTGAAACGGTATAGTGGTATGTAAAGGTGGACTTAGATTAGTAAATATGTATGTTATAAACTCCAGATAGACCACTAAAAAAGTGTTAAAATGAAGTATAATTGATACACTGAGAGGAGATAAAATTAAATCATATACATTGTTCAATTAAAACCTGAAAAGGCAGAAAAAGACCAGGAGAGAGAGAAACAAAGAACAAATTTAACAAATAGAAAACGATGACAAACATGGTAGTTATTACATCAATTATATCAATAATCACTTTAATTACATCGATTATAAGACAAAAACTGTCACAGTGGATAAAAAAACAGGCTATGTATCGTCTACAAGAAAGCTGCTTTAAATATAAAGACTCAGGATAAAAGTTAAGGAGTGGAAGTCAGTAAAGATTGTGTTATGAAGGAGGTTGCTACAGAGGGAAATGAAGCTTGTTCATGTTGGAAACTCTGGACCCTAGTGGAGAACACAAACCTCAGAGTTTTGTATTCATGGAGTCAGGGAGCTATGCTATTTATCTAACAAATCCCTTTGAGTACTGGCCCATGGCAGTTTCCAGAGAGCATTTACACCCGGCACTATATATATATATATATATATATATATATATATATATATATATATATAAAACACTATACATATATTACAAACATATGTATGCATATACATACATTTATATATATATTCACTACTTGTAATTACATTATGTATCTGTTGTAATTTCTCACCATTATACATTCTATGAAGGCAGGATCTTTATATTCTTTGTTCATTGCCATATCCCCAATGCCTAAAAGAATGCCTAGGACAAACAGGTGTTTAAAAAACATTTCTTTAATAAATGAATGAATAAACTGTATTTTTGGAGGTTGTACATATCATTTATTGTTTATAGTCTTGAACCATGTTAGTGGTGTGCACTATTTGGATAGAAAAAAAACATGTTTGAAATACCCAAAACACACATATTAGTTTTCTACTGTGATTAATACTCATAATCCTTGCTATCTAATCACCTGTGCAAAATTCAGTGCATTCTATACAATAATTTTCTGAAGGATGATTTGTAACACTAATATAAATCAACACCGTCAATTCTATATGACGTTATGGCTCATTATTTGGTCTTTTGCAATAGAGAGAAGAAATGATGCACCCAGAGGTAAAAATATCTGCCTAGTTTTTAGCTAAAACTAGTTTCAGATAGTGTAAAACATAAGTCCCTTCATTCAACAATTATTTATGGAGTGCCTATAGGTATTATGTACATCCTAGAGACACAATATGTGTAAAAGAAATCTGTTTTCTATTAACACCATTATGATGAAGATGCAAAAGAAGGACAGCTTTCGTTTATTATGATATACATATATATGTTCTATAATAATTTAGACTTCTAAAGAAGGTTATTGTGGGTGCACAGTGGTAGGCAAATTCTTCCATTGAGGGCATAAGTAGAGTCTTTCAAATAATGCCTAATTCATTGAAAACTGAATAGGTGTCAGTGGATGAAAGAAGGATGCAGTGTATTATATATTCCAGAAAAATAATTATATAGAGAGCCATGAAATATTAGAATTTTGAAAAATTGCAAGCCACTTGGTGTGGCTGGAGAATTTGGTGCCTGGTGTGCAGCAGGAACTATAATTGGTGGCAACAATAGAAAGGTGAGGCAGAGGTCAGATCATGAAGACATCTTACTTCTATGTATGCTAATAAATCTGAATGTTTATAAAAGCTGATGGGAAGTTAGTAAAGATTTTTAAGCAAGGAAATAAGCTGATCAGATTTGCGTTTAGGAAACAGATATGACTACAGAGTAGAGAATGAAAGAAGTATGAAGTTAAGACTGGACGTTAGGATAGTATTTTCCAGATGGGAAAAAGTAAAATCCTTAACGTAAAGAGTAGCAACCAGGGCAGAGATGATGCGAAGGCACTGAAAGATGTGAGACAGCACCACAAGAGATTTTGACTGATGATATGAAGGATACAGAAGAGAATGGTTCCAGCTGGGTGATGGAGATGGAAGCCAAGTTCTTCCACAACAATGAGTGACTGGAAGGTAAGAAGTAGATATTCTGAGTATCTTTCTTTAAAAGGGAAAGAGAGGGCTTCCCTGGTGGCGCAGTGGTTGAGAGTCCACCTGCCGATGCTAGGGGACACGGGTTCGTGCCCCGGTCCGGGAAGATCCCACATGCCGCGGAGCGGCTGGGCCCGTGAGCCATGGCCGCTGAGCCTGCGCATCCGGAGCCTGTGCTCTGCAATGGGAGAGGCCACAACAGTGAGAGGCCCATGTACCGCAAAAAAAATAAATAAATAAAATAAATAAAGGGAAAGAGATTAGCTCCTCATTTCTGAGATGACCATTTTGTTGAATCATTGGAATTGTTCTCGAGTTTTTCACCAAGACAAATTCTCTAGAGCCTAGATATGAGTCATTTAATATTTTCTGTTACTCAGATTTAATTTCTTTCAATTATAATGTTTTCCTATATGTCAGGTTTTTTTCTGTTTTCATTGTTAGCTACTTTAAACATAGCATTATACAATAGATCAAAAAATTCAGAACTATGGTTTTATTATTACATAATAATAAAATTGAAAGGAAATGATAAACATTTTAAAATTCAAAGTACCCTGAAGCTTGTAACACACATTCAGTAAAGATAGCCAGTCTCCCTCTAGTAACCTGAACTGGAAGGGTCCATGACTAAATTCAACAAGGCTACTTAGAGGCCAAGATGGTATTATGAATTCTTTTGGATTAGATGAGAAATTTGTACATTTTCTAATTTGTACAAATTCTAATTGTACTGCATTTTGGGAATGGAAGATCTAAGAAGTTTTGCATATTTGTTAAAAGGTACATTACTTTAAAAGATGGTCACATGGAAAAGAGGAAATAAGAAGAGCTCTTAAGAGTGTATGTAGGGCTTCCCTGGTGGTGCAGTGGTTGAGAGTCCGCCTGCCGATGCAGGGGACACGGGTTCGTGCCCCGGTCCAGGAAGATCCCACATGCCGCAGGAGCGGCTGGGCCCGTGAGCCATGGCCGCTGAGCTTGCGCATCCGGAGCCTGTGCTCCGCAACGGGAGGGGCCACAGCAGTGAGAGGCCCGCGTACCGCAAAAAAAAAAAAAAAAAAAAAGAGTGTATGTATATGTGTATATTGCATACAGATATGTATAAACCGCAGATTTCAAAAAATGAAAAAGATGGATACTTAATTAATTTTAGACTAGTTCTACTTCTTCCTAAAGTCATACAGTTCTTTCTTTCCTTTTTTTCATTTCCTGGCTACAAAATGAAACTGCCTTGCTGAGAACAAAATAAGGTAAAATAATAGTCTTCGAAACTTTTAGCCTCATGCATTTTTAGAAAATATTTTCTCAAAAAGCAAGCATAACACTGTAGGTGTCCCATCAGAGGAGTTCCCCAGATGTCTTGCAAAGATCATAATGCAACCATAGCCTCCATAATAAGAGGAACAATATATGGAGACCTGCCGTCTCTCCCATTAGTGCCAGCGGCCTCTGCCCCTGTGGTTAATTCTGCTTTGTCTTGAACTCCGAATGGGAGTGATATTCTGTGGATTTGATACATTGTTAGCACAGCAGGGAAAGCCCATTTGAAAATAATCATATGTTTCAGGTATCCAAAAGAAAAGGGACATTTTGCAAAGAGCAGCATTTTAACTTGAAAAACTTACAACTAAAATTTGGGTGGAGAAGGCAAGGACATTAACATGTATTGATTGCCTCAAATGAGCACTACACTCAGATTATCTCAGGCCTGACAATATTAATCCTCAGGTGAATATTATTAGCCCCATTTTACATATGATGAAAGCAAGACTAGAAGGGTAGGGATAATTGGCCTGCAATCTTATACCATGCAGTGGTGAGTCTGACTTTGTTGGCTTTTGCTGAGCTACCCACGAACTTTCTTTCCATGCCTGACATTGTTTTCTGTTAGGAGGAATCAATAGTGGCCTAAAAGAGTTAAAACAGCAAAAAGATATTTGTGAAACACAGATTTTAAAAGAAATTAAAAATGTGAGAAGAAAGTATATTTTGTTAAAATACAAATTTAATTAAAATTTAAACATGATAATGCAAAACATTTAATACTACTTGAATTATTTAGTGAGCATATATACTTAAAATATGAGAACGATAGTTTGAATAACAAAATGAGAAGGATATGATTCTTCAATGATCAATGCTCTGAACAATGTAAGAAATGGGGAAGGAAGTGACCATGTAACCTACATAAAACCTTAAGCCAGGTGGATTCATCCCTCATTGGGTAAAGTTTATACTCTAGTTTTCTAATATAGGGGGAAAAAACTATGAAAACAATGTTTTTGATATATTCAATTTCTAGAAAATATAATATGAGTGCATTTTAAGAACAAATAGTGAATTCCCTAGTCAATATTGAAATTTTTCTACCATTGAGATAATGCCTCTGTTTTTATTTTAAAAATCCCATGCTGCTGTTTATGGCTGTAATTTGATAAAGGTGTCCGTAGGGTTCATACTCATGCTAGGACAAGCCATTTGAATAAGGCAAAGAGAAAGAATATCAAAATGTTATAAATTATATTTAATGAGAATATGAACTTATATATTCCAGGATAGTCTATCCTTTGATATGACTTTGTGGAAGAAAAATTCAATTAACAAAATAGAGAAACTTTCTGGAGATATCTTCAGAATAAATAATCACAATACTAATAACCGTGAATATTTCTATATTACTTACTGCATGCCAGGCTCACTTCAGGGTACTTCGTACATATCACATCATGTAATTCTCACAACTTAACGTGTTTGGTCCTATTATTATTGCTGACTCACGGATGAAGGCACTGGGACGCACAGAATTTAAGAACCTGCCCAAGGTCGTACAGTTAGTGGGTGGCAAAATCTGAATTTGAACATAGGCAGATCGATTGAATCTATGTGCAATCAATTTGAACATAGGCAAACTGGCTCCGGTGTGGTGCTATAATGATGGAAGCTCATGATAATGTGTTATAATAACAAAAAGCGGCACAATTCATGATTGTCCAAATGACTGTACTCTAGGACTAAAAATGGGATCGTAAGAACAGTAATAAAAAAGTATTTTTGTTTTAAACTCCTACCTGCTATTTCGGTAGCCTTGACTCCCTCGAAATGCCCCCCATAGAGGACCTCCTGTGTGCTCAGGCACACTCTTTCTCCACTACCCAGTCCTGCCTCCAGAAATGTCTGCTGCTAGGGCTCCGCTGCCCACAGAGCCGTCTGCCCAGCTTTTTCCTGCTGTTCTTCCCTGGGCAGGCTCCCAAAGGCCCTGGTGAACATACTAAGGATAATAACTCGCATCATGACCAAAGCCACTGTGGAGGCCTCTGCTGCTGTGATTAGAGCAGAGTCAGATGTTCCAGGCACCCCATAAATGTACAAATGTTTTATATCTTGTAAAATATGCTCTGAGCTTTTAACTACAACCTTTTTTTTTTTAATGCATAGATTACATTCAAATACAAGTAAGTATTTACAAGGAAATTCTACATGAAAAGTACATAACATAATATTTTTCTTCAGACCATTTTTGTTTTTTCTAATTTACAACATTTTAGAATATTAAATCTTTCTGTAGAAAATTGCTATCAACCTAGCTCTCTCTGTCTCTGTCTCTCTCTGTCTTTAGGAACAGTCACTACTAGGATTATATCTTTTATTATATTAGTATGTGCCACAAACGATTTTAACCTTCTCTTTTTAAATACCAAGACTATCAGACTGAAAAATTATAGAAGTCTGAAAAAAAATATGAGAATGGTAGTCAATATGAAATGTGAAGTGAATACTATTTCTAAAAGAAAATAAATTATTATATCTGATGTAACCATAAGAAACATTAAAATAAGTCAAACTAAGGCTGGAAAATATGGTATAATTTGGAAGCTGAATTAGGTAATTACCTCATAAGCTATATTATTCAGGACACAGAGGTGATCACCCAGTTCTGTGCTTGACCTACTCTTTACCAAGGAGTATGCTAGATTCTCTGCTTACGAAGAAGGATAAACAGGGTTCCTGGAATAGAGGAATATGAGAGCTAGTGAGCTAGAGGGCCACATAAAGAGATGGTGTCAACCTAGTAACATTAAGTGCTATGGTAAAGATTTCACAGGATCCTTTGGAGTACTTCAGGGTCAAGGGAGGCTTCTGGAGAAGGTGACAACTGAACTGAGCTGCAAAGAAGCAGTAGCAATTATCTAGGAAAAGAAATGTCTGAAGAGGTTCCCCGCAAAAAGAGATACAATGTACATAGTCACAGAGGCTTGAACAAACTTGCTGAGGTCAGGGAACAAAAGCAGGAGGACATTATTAGGGTTTAAAGTACTAGGCAGACTGTATTAAAAAAAAGCACGGAGAGGGAGGTAAGAGCATGATCACAAAGTGTGTGGCACACTAAGGAGTTGTCAGTTGTTTGGGTTACTTATGATAATTAAGAAGAGAGATTGGGAGTAGGGAAGCTTGTTAAAACAGTTTTACAATTGCTCAAGCAGAGATGGTGACAGCCTGTGTCACAAAACCTATAGGTTAAAAAAAATTTTCGATTCTAAGATCAAAAGTCACATTGATTTTAATAACACAATTCTATCATATATTTATACTTAAATAATTTATAAAGAATGAGTTTATCAAATCTTACTTTGAGGACTCCATCTAAAAGTTCTATAGAATTAATGTATATAGTCACTGATTTTAACCATAAATCCCCACTATAAATCAACTCTACTTATTACTTTTCTCTCTGAAGCACTGACTCTACATCTTGCCCGCCATGAATTATTCCCCAGTGTCTGTAACTGGACGTGTGCACAAGCAGCTCCCCCAGCTTTGTGAACATGGATGGATTTCTGGCCTGGGTGGCTGCCTCTGCTTAGGAAGCTCCTTGTTTTCAGTAACAGGCATCCCATGAAGAACAGGCTCTGTCACACTGTCACTCATTGTCTGTCCTTGTTTTCTTTCCCCAGGAGATATTTCACTGTTATTAAACAACTACAGTGTGCTAAGAACCATGCTAGGCATTTCTGAATTATTCCTTGTGAAAATCCTCCAGGATAGGTATTGTTACTCCTAATTTATAGATTAGGGGAGGGAGACACAAAGAGATTAAGCAGCTCTTCCAAATTTCAGAGGTACTGGGTAGCAACATTAAGATTTAAAACCGCATCTGGTTATCCTAGCTTTGAAGCCCTGACCATTAATTTATAAGCCTGAAGGTATGCGGTTCAGTTTAACACCGAAAAAAAATTGAGTACCTGCTATGTGTTAAGAGCAAAAGAAGGTGTGGAATGCAAACATGAAAACCAAATTGTTCCTTTCTCAGCAAACTAGTAGGGTAGGAGAAAATCCGGGGAGATGGTTATAATGCCATGCCATAACTACTATCAGACCACAAATGAGAGAGAAATCATTCATGTAACTCAACAAGGCAAAAAAAAAAAAAAAAAAATCAGGGAAGAATGAAAAGAGGTGGCAGCAAGTGGAACTTTAAAGAATTAACAGACTCCAACTCAGGAGGAGAACATTTGTCAGAAGGAACGGTAGGAATTAAGACATGAAGCTGAAAATTCCTGGAGTGTGCTGGGAATGGCAAGTTGTTGAGAGCTGCAGAGAGTTTGTGAAGAAATACTCAGAAAACAAAACTGGGGAGACCCCCTCGTCTGAGGCTGGGAAGGCTGTATGTCATGATAATATAGAAGATCTTTGTTCTATAGACAATGGGAAGCCATCAGAAGTTTTAAACTGGAAAAAGAAATTGATTAGAGCCATCTGGGCAGGTAATATATAATAACTCCCTCAACACTTCTTTCTTCAAGGTAATTTTTAAAGTGAAAATGTATCCTTAAGATAATTCAATATATATAAGTGAAAATCATTTTTTTGACTATGGTTTCAAACTTAATTCATTCTATTGTCAATGGACAGAAAATGTGTCATAATAATTACAGTTCAAGGAAGGGGAAGTAACAGAGAGGAGCTAACTGCTTCCTCATCTTTGGGTTCAGTTGCATCCAACATTTTTTTTTTGCAAGCAGAATGAATGGATAGCTCATATGCTTAAGTTTTATTTTCCTTTTATATCAATGTATCATCTTCAAAAAATTTCATCATGTGTCTTCCTCAGTAGAGCATGATTTTACAGTTTTATGTTTTTAAATTAGAAGGGAAAAACACTGAAAGCAATTCTTTGATGAGCAAATCATTAAGTAATGTTACTATTATATGACCCAATCTCTTTATTTTAAAGAGGAAGACACAAATCTAGAGATGTAAAAGGGTTTTTCAAAGGTCATTATGTCTCCCTAGTTACATAGCTCCAAAGGGCTCTCAGTTATTCATTCACTAAACAAATATTTACTAAATGCCTATACTATGAGGTACTCTCCTCCTCAACAGCATCCCTGAATATTTTCCAACAACCACAAGTAATAAATTTTCCTCTTAAAGTGAGGCAGAGAGAACCAATAAACTTTGCCTCTTGTCAACTTACAAGAAAAGTAAACAAGAACACAATGCTTTTGTCAAGGCAATAGACTATATAACATAATAGTTATGAAGAAGTTTTAAAGAAAAGAAAATAGTTATAAAGCAGAAAGAAGGTATGAAATGCCTGAAAAAACAAGGTACTTGTTTTTCTTTTTACTTTTTTTTTTTTTAAGAAATTCTGCTAGTTTATTTGCTAGGTTTCCATCTTAGAAAAATAGGACACTTACCCCATAATGTCCCCAGTGAGTTAAGAGAGCTGTGATTGTGTTACCAAAGACTCACAATTTCTGACCTGTGTAATGGAAGGGTCAGAACTTCTCCCCATTTTGACTACAGGGACTGAATTGCAAGGTATAGGTAACCTTTTCTCTTTGCCAGCTTTTGCTTACCAAGCAGCAATGAGATCTTGAGGCCCCAAATTATCAGAGGTCTGGAAGAAGATGAATTAAGAAATATTGCTTAGTATTACATTTGTTGTGAAGAAAAGAGGAATGAAATCTTTTACTCCAGTCTATTCCTTAGTATTTTGACTTTTCCTCTCACTGAAATGATGAAAAATGGAGAAAAAGTTATATGTGGTCCTTGTCTTCATGGAGCTTACAATCTGGTGGGGTTGGATGAACAATAAAGAAGAAAATAAGCACAAAATTACAAGGATATAAAATAATTACAAACCGTCCTATGTTTTCTAAAGAAAAAACAAGAGGCTGTAAGGGAGAAAAATGTTAAACCAGACAGATATGAGGAAACAGCAAAGATTCATGCAGAACTAAGTAAATAGAAAATAGATAAATCATAGACAAACCCCCCCCAAAAATTAGTCCTTTGGAAAAAAAATCAATGAAATTGGCAAACTTTTAGCTAGATTTACCAAGAAAATGGAGAAGAGGATCAAATTACTAAATCGGGAATGAAAGAGAAGACATCACTATCAGTTTACAGAAATATTAAAGTTTACAAAGTCATTCAATATGTCAACATATTAGGTAACTTTGCTGAAATGGACAAATCTCATGAAGGCACAAACTGCTACAACTCACTCAAGAAGAAATAGAAAATCTGGATATATGTAAAACATATAAAGAGATTAATTAGTAATTTTCAAACAATGAACAAAGAAAAGCCCAGACTCCGATGGTTCTCCTGGTGAAGGTTACTAAACATTGAAAGAATTAACACCACTTCTTCACAAACTTCCAGAAAATAGAAGTGAAAACTTCCCAACTTACTGCATGAGGCCAGTATCACTCAGATCCTATACCAGACAAAGACATCAAAGAAAAGTACAGACCAATATTTCTTAGGAATATAGATGTAAAATTCCCCAACAAACTATAAGTAAACAGAATCAAGTAAGATATAAAATGTATTGGACACTATGACCAAGTACTAGGATATATCTCAGGAATGTAAGAGTGGTTTATCATCATAAAACCAATCAGTGTAATACATCATTTTAACAGAATAAATGACAAAAAGCACAAGATCATCTCAATAAATGCAAAACAAGTATTTGACAAAATTCCATACTTCTTCATCATAAGTATACTACCCAGACTAAGAATAGAGGGAGACTTCCTTACCTTGATTTTCTACAAGGGTGCAAAAACAATTCAGTGGAGAAAAAAAGTTTTTTCAAGAAACCGAACTACCAGATATTCACGTGCAAATCAGTGAAGGGGTACCTCTATCTTACATCATACACAACAATTAACTAAAAATAGATCAAAGACCATAATGTAAGAGCTAAAATTATAAAGTCTTAGAAGAAAACAAAAGAATAAATCTCTATGACCTTGATTAAAGCCTTTTTAGGTAGAACACTTAAAACTCAAGTAACAAGAAAAAGATAGGTAAGCTGAACATCAACAGAATTTTTAAAAATTCACTTTTATTACGAAAATGATAACGTAAGTAAAAATGTGAGAAGAGACCCTACGGAATGGGAGAAAATTTTTGCTAAGCAAAATAAATCAGTCACAAAAAACAACATATTGTACAATTCCATTTATGTTACAAGTCTAGAACAGACAAATCTACAGAGAAGGAAAGTGGGTTGTGATTGCCTAGGGCTGGGTAACTGGTGGGAGGGAATACCTGCTAATATGATTTCTTTTTTGGAGGTAAATCAAAAGTTCTAAAATTAGATTATGGTGATGGTTGTACAACATTGTGAATATACTAAAAACTACTCAATATAAACTATAAATGTGTGGATTGTATGGTATACAAAGTATAACTCAATGAAACTATTAAAATGACAATATAACTTTAAAGTATCATTTTGGTTCTACTGTTAGAAACTTTATTGTATAAGATGAAAATCAAAGTATAGCCAAATATTATCTTGGATTGTGTAGGAATCTAGTTTCATTCAGAGGTAATTTATAAGTTCATGTAAATAGAACCTCTTACAAGAAAAATTTATATAGGAGAATTGAGATCAAAACCTCTATTTCTTTGAAGGAGATTATCAAATTATTAGGGCTAATGCTTCCACTGGAAATGAACTTAAAAGTTGGATAAAATATCAAAACCTCCTCTCAAAAGCATTGCTTCTCTGGTGGCGCAGTGGTTGAGAGTCCGCCTGCCGATGCAGGGGACACGGGTTCGTGCCCTGGTCCGGGAAGATCCCACATGCCACGGAGCGGCTGGGCCCGTGAGCCATGGCCGCTGAGCCTGCGCGTCCGGAGCCTGTGCTCCGCAATGGGAGAGGCCACAACAGTGAGAGGCCCGCGTACCGCAAAAAGAAAAAAAAAAAAAAAAAAAAAAGCATTGCAAAGGTGATAAGATGGTAAGAAATCTACAGAAAAATAAGTACAGTAGCAAAAGAACCCAGAGAGGAAATAAATGCAAAAAGCAACTTTTGCTGTGAGTGCTTTTTGGATATTTCACAAACTTAGATTTAGTCTCTGACCCCTTATTAAGATGTGCAGGTAGAAATCACAGCTCTGGGCCTGCCCAATTGAAAGTCTCACAGGTTACCCTCCACCCACAAAGACTGGATTGAAAAACTTTTATTATCAGGGTCAGAGTAAACCAGAGGTGATCTCAGTCTTGACACCAACAACAAATACTTTGTTCACAGTATTATTCAGGAATCTGAAACTGATAGAATATTATCAGTGGGAAGTAAAACTGTTTCAAAAATGGATTCTTCCCATCCCCCTCAATGTCTTTTTGCTGGTGCAGTGGTTGTTTGTTTTGGGTTTCAGTGACGCCAACTTCACATATGAAGATATTCCTTTTCTTCAGCTACCAGAGTTATTAAACCAGCTAGAGACTATTGAATATGTGTGTTTCAAATCTGAATAGTATACATTCGAATCACCTGTCAAAGTGCAGACTCTGATTCAGTAAGTTTTGGCTAGGGCCTGAGATTCTGAAATTTTAAGACATTCTCAAGCAACACTAATGTGACTGTAATGCAATTTGAGTGGAAATTTAAATCACTCAAAAATCTAATGTTTTAAATATTTTTATTTTTTCAAAAGGGTCAAAAAATAATATAAAACATCAATATATTACTTAGTTGAAACTGCTGATAGCATAACCAATAATCAGTTCCATTCAGAGAAAGAAAAATTAAATCAAATATTCAGATGATGCTTATTCTAAATTTTAAGAAGTATAGCACAGTAAAATATTTTAAAATTCATATTATTCCCAAAATCCAAATAAGAGGGCTTATTAGCGTTAAGATTAACCAGTAAGCTGAGTACAAGTTTACCTGTCAATAATATGCATACACAAATACACAGGTATATAAATAAGTGGTGCTGTACCTTTAAAGGAAAATCTGGTTTTTCTCCTCTCAGCTTTTAAAACCAAATACGCCCTATAGTCCTTTTTCATTCTGAAAGTAGTTTTCAAAAATGTATGAAATGCACCACCTTTTTTTCTGTCAGTATACTCTGAATGATTGTAAAACATACTTTGTAGCAGTTTTATTGTAGCAGAATATCCACATATTTGCTTCTTTACCCCCGAACTTACTCCTACAAACTGAGGCTACAGTTAAAGATAATTTATATTTTATTGTATCATGTAAGTATTTCAGGAGTATCTGGTAAAGAATATAGCCATTTTTCCACCCAAGCTGGATTCCATTCTGTCTAGTAAAATGCTTCATTCTGAAGGAAATCTTTTCAGTGCCTCAGAGAACCAATTTAGTTGGTTCTTTAGTTCTTTTAGGAAAGGATGGAAGATGACTCTCCATGAAACATTGATATTCAAGTTTTGGTGACTACATACTGCAAGGGGCTCTCAATTGTGTACTAACAGTTTTCTTTTTAAATCCATTCACCACTCATGAATTGCCAGATGGATCAGAGTTATTTGACTACTAACTAAAAGAGGAGTCCTATCTTAGCATTCCACAACATCACTGATGTACATAAATTCCTCACCTTAATCACCTCACAAAGAAAGAGATCTGTCTCAAATGATGAAATATTCAAGTAAACATCAATGTAATAACTTCTATCTTTAATCATTATAACAGTTAAAGCCTGGAACCAACACTATGTCCAAAGAATCCTCAGGCTTCACCCCTGAAAAAAAATCTCTCTCTCTTATTAAACTTTGGACTTGTGAGTTAAGCAAACAGACATGTTTCTCCAGGTACACAATTGGTTTAGAATACTTTAAAACTTGTTTCAAGATAGAATTCTCACAATAAAAAAATAGGCAGATTGCAAACTTTACCTATTAAATAGATACAAAATCATTAACTGTCACATTTTATCAGTAAGTGGAATCTGAAAATAAATATATATTTGCTCCACAGTACTTATAATTACACTTTACATAATTAATATTTGCAAAATATAATATTTTGTCAAGTGGATTAAAAAAGTTATTTTCTTATTTTGTAAGTTTAAAAATGAGAAAAATTCTAATCAGTTGGCTCTCGGAGTTTAAAAGACAATCTATGAATTGCTTATAAAACTAATAATTTTAGTAAAATAATTTATGTCTCCTAAAACTTATTTGTCTATGTCAGATATTATACTTCTAGATTTTCTTTTGCTTGCAATTTGAATGGTAGCTAAATGAAATTCTTTTGGAAGCAAACCAAAAATAAGTATTATCTTTGAAGGGAGAGTAGATATTTTGTAAGGCACTGTCCCAACTGTCTCAGGAAATGCCCTCTGATAGACAGAATATGTTCCTTGAAAAATCCAATATGACAGTTCTTATACTTTTATCTTAAAAGTACAGTGACAAGGTCAGTAGGAAATTCAAAAGGTGATTTAAAGTCTCTATGTCTATTAATATGAGAATTTTATGATATTTTAAATCCTTTAAAAATGCTTTATTTTAAAATACTTTTCTGGAAATATTATATGAAGGATTTTAATTTTATTGTAGCTACTTAATTATATCACACGTCATGGACACATATAATGTAAAGTGAAATAAAATACTATGTTACATATGTGGAATTTACATACCTTTCCTATTTATTATATATAGTATTATAGTATATATAATTTTATGCACAATATATTTAGAACTAATGAACTCGTTTTATTCTCATTATTTTTGCATTAAAATATTTATGACAAAATTAGTCACTAAATTTTGTTTTACAGGCAGTATGTATAGAAAGTATATTGTGATAGTTAAGTGCATAAGTTGTACAATTGATAAAATTTAAGAAAAGCAAATTCATTTGAATCTAATATTTGCAGTGATTCTCCTTTAAGAAACACAGTTTTAACGACCTAAGATTCTATTTTCATTTTTTACAGGACCATTACTTGGTTCAGTAATAACTATTTTCATAATAACAATAATAAATGCTATTTGTTGATAATAAACTTTTAGATTCAAATTGTAAGTAATGAGAACAAGATGTTACTATAGTCCCAGAACAGAATATAAATATACTAAGGTCTAAACATATAAATGTAGAGCTGATAAAGTTGATAAACTCTAATTTCACCATTAATTATGGTTTATGTAATTTTTATATTATTCTTGGTAAACTATTAAATGAAATAGACAGAAGATATGGTAAATATGCTGGATTATCTGAACACAAATTATTTTAATGTGATTAGGCATTATGAAGGGAAGAAACATAAATAGTATTAGATATTGGGAATAACAAGCAGATGTAGGTTTCGATGCATTAGAAATCTAGTTAATTAAATTTAACAGGAAAAAAAATTGGACTAAATAAAATCACATCATTGCCATAGATATATTTGTTGATCAGTATTATTTTGAATTTCACTTTCTTTTGGGAATTGGAATTTTCACTCAATGTCACTAACTGACACAAAATGAGAAATTAGAACATTTATATACTCATTTACATATGAGATGATTTGCACAAAGTGTGTGTGTGTGTTTGTGTGTGTATACAACATGTACATACACACACAAATATTGTACTATCATATATCATTACCAGTGAATAGATACATTTATTTTGGTATTTTCATACAGTGGGCTACCACTCAACCATAAGAAGGAACAGACAACTGATTCATTCAACAATGTGAATGAATTTCACATATATCATATTGAGTGAAAGAGAGTGAACACAGATTAGTAAACATTATCTGATTAAAGTACATGAACATCTACAGCATGCAAACTAATCCAATTATTGGTCACCTGGAGTGAACGGTCAGGGGACAGTGGGAAGATGGACTGCAAAAGGTGTGAGTAAATTTTCTGGAGAGAGATTAATATTCTATATTAAAATTGGAGTGACATTTACACAGGTGTATGTATTTGTCAAAAGTCATGAAAAATTAAAATATGTTAGGATTATGGTATATAAATTGTACCTACATGTTGATTAAAAATGGAAATATTATGTGTGTGAGGGGGGACAGTGCTTTCTATATAAAAATATAACTAGACTTTTCACACTTAACATTATATAATATTGCCTATTCCCATGAAGAGACATTACAGTCTTATATATCTAATTGATAATAAACTGGATCATTTACTTTTCTATAGTTTAATAAAACTAATCCTTCACTCTTTGTCAAACATATTGACCATTTTCAGGTTGAACACTTGATTAGGACATTAGCTGTAGAAATTGGCTTAATCTTTAACAGTTTAAAGATATTTAGACAGCTTAACTAGTATATTTTCTTAGGTGAATTGATTGAATCCTTGTCAGTAGGACAAAATTATATAAACAACAAGATTTCGTGTACACTTATGAAGATTAAATAAAAAGTATATAAAGTTAAAAGTATTTTGAAATTTTCATGGTGGGAACTTAATTGTTTCCTAGGTAGTGCCATTTATCATTTTTCAACAGATTTGTTTCAGTGTTGTTGCCAAGTAAAAACATGAACTTGGTATGAAAGAATACAAGAATAAACAATCACAGCAGGCTTTGATGACATAATGCTTTTTATAGGTTTTTCTGAATTTCTTCAGTTCATAAGATAAGTTTCAAATAAATAATCAGCTGGGAATCCAGTACTTATTAATAAACTTTCAAGGATCTATTAAAAATAAAAATACAACTCTCACTTTGGATAAAGTCAATTAATGAAAAGCAATCTCACAATTATCCCTTTTTGCTTGTTTGAAGTTTTAAGAATTAGCTAAGAAGGAAGCCATGGAAATGCAACAATTTTGATAATTTTTAAGGACTCCACAAATATAAAGAAAATAATATTTTTGTTCACTAATTTCCATATAATTTAAGGGGAAAATGCATTCCCTTACAAGGAAAGAAATTTCATGTTCACAAATTGGAATGGTAAGACTATCTTAAAGTCTATCTTTAGAAAGTCTTTTTCTCCTAACACAACAGGGACACATTAAATAAGCTCATTTAATTCCATAATGCTTAACTATGTTTATCTTCTCAGTTATAATAGTTTTCAAAGAAGAAACTGCTAAATATGTAAATAACTATGTGGTTTTGAAATGTATTATATCAGTAGCACTCAGCTGTTGAAGAAATAAATAAGGCAAGGATACACACATACACATACATACATACATGTGCAGATAGGTAATATGTATCCTACCTATTAATTTATTTTGAAAATACAAATCTGTGTCAACTCCCCCAGTCCTGAACCCTTACTCTTCCTAATAGAACCATAACCTTTGAACATAACATTCTCTGGGTCTAAAATGCCACTGAACCTCCTCTTCACCTGACTTAGCTGGATAAGAATCCCTTGCTCAAACAGGCTTTTTATAACACCTTTGACAATTTTGAGATACAATAATATGCTGATCCTTTCTCTTAGAGCCCTGGTATCAAATGTGTTTGAGAAACACACTATTTTCTTTTTTAATTTGAGTAAGTCTGTCTCTTTCAATGAACTATAAGGTACAAGAAAGCAGAAAGTGTGACATTTTCGTTGTTGTTATTGCTCACCAGTGGCTCCCCTGCGCCGAGCAAGAAAAGAATGAAAACAATCATAGTCACATTCTGATCTATAAACTGCTCTCTTTTACTATTATAGGCATATCAAACTGCTATTCTGGTATTTCTACCAAAAATATTTATATCTCACCATGTTTTCCTCACATATAATGATTAATAAACTTTATCAAGGTATACTTTTAAATTCAGCTTGACTGACTCACTTCACATTTTAGTGACCATCCAAAGATAAGCCCTTTAAATGTTTAAAACGTTGAAATTGTAAAATAAATGGGATGTGAATTATCTACTGGTCACTCACGTAGTCAAACATAACATGAATTTGTCCTCATTTTTACTTAGAATCCATTTGCACTGTGGCATTGAATGTAACCAGATATATCTCATTTCTGTTTGTTTTTTGAGTTATAGGCTGCCACATGTTTGAAAAGAAGACAGCCAAAAAGTGGGGGACATCCTGTTTTCACACTGGGAGAACATGCCAAGCATGTCTGTCAAACTTTGTCAAGAGTTCATTAAAAATGAAATCTTGGAATGGGGGAAAAGAAACTGTTCACATATAAAAAAAGCTATCTTATATTTATAAGTTAATATACCTGTAAGAAAATAAAATGTGTTATGTTCTTTAATATTTTAATGCAATGCTTGAAAGGCAATTTATATGAATTTTGCTTACCTGCAGGATGTATTGAAGACAATAAATTTCAGAAATGTACTCATTTAATTTAATACACTTTTGCATTGTTTTTAATTTATTTTTTATTATGGAGAATGTTTTTAAAAATATAAGGAAAATGTTTTTTGGTTACTAATTACTTATAAGATAACACAGGAAAGAATAAATTTCACTGGAAAGGAAAACATATATTAAAGGTAATGGATTAATCACTTATGAGCTAGAATGAAGGTTTTAACAGAAAAAGTAGTAAAAACCATCATTACAACAATTAGTTAAGGATACAATAATAAAAAGATGTAAAATGTGACATCAAAAAGATACATGATGGGGTAGAAAAATGTTGCACTTTAGAATGGGATAAAAATCACATTGTTATCAACTTAAAATAGACTGTTAGAGATATAAACTGTTATATGTAAGGCCCATGGTAACCACAAAGCAAAACTCTAAATACACAAAAGATGAAAAGAAAGAAATCTAAGCATACCACAAAAGAAAGTCATCAGACCACAAAGAAAGAGAGCAAGAGAAAAGAAAGGAACAGAGAGAAACTACAAAAACAGCCAGAAAATAATTAACAAAATGATAATAAAGTACATGCCTGCCAAAAATTACTTTAAAAGTAAATAATGGCTTGAACTGTCCAATCAAAGGACATAGAATGGCTGAATGGATAAAAAAATATGACACATTTATGTGCTGCCTACAAGAGACTCACTTTAGATGGAAGGACACATGTAGACTGAAAATAAAGAGGTGAAAAAAGATATTCCATATAAATGGAAATCAGAAGAAAGCTGGCGTAGCTATACTTATATCAGACAAAATAAACTTTAAAACAAAGACTGGAATAAGAGACAAGGATGAGTATTACATAATGATAAAGGGGTCAGTCCAACAAGAGGATACAACTTTTGTAAATATTTATTTATCCAACATAGGAGCACCTAAATCTATAAAGCAAATATCAATAAACCTAAAGGGAGAAATGAACAGCAACACAAGAAGAGTAGGGGACCTTAACACCCTCCTGACATCAATGGATACATCATCCAGATAGAAAATCAATAAGGAAACATAGGCCTTAAATGACATATTAGACCAGATGACATAAAGAACATGCTATCTAAAAGCAAAAGAATACACATTCTTCCCAAATGTCCCATAAAACATTTTCCAAGATAGATCACATGGTATACCACTAAACAGGTCTTAATAAATTTAAGATTGAAATACCAAGCATCTTTTCCAACCACAATAGTCTGAACTAAAAATTAATTACATGAAGAAAACTAGAAAATTCACAGATATGTGGAGATTTAACAACATGCTACTGAACAACTAATGGGTCAAAGAAGAAATTAAAAGAGAAATTAAAAAAAATACCTTGAGACAAATGAAAATGGAAATACAATATATCAAAATTAGTGGGATATGACAAAAGCAGTTCTAAGAGGGAAGTTCATAGTGGCAAGAAACAAGTAAAGTCTCAAATAAACAGCCTAACTTTGCACTTTAAGGAGCTTTACACTAAATAGTACAAATGAAGCCCAAAGTTAGTAGAAGAAAGAAAATAACAAAGATTAGGGCAGAAATATGAAATAGAGAAAAAAAGACAATAAAGGAGGTCCATGAAACTAAAAGCTGGATCTTTGAAAAGATAAACAAAATTGACAAGAAAATAGCTAGACTCAGCAAGAAAACAGGAGAAAAAAACTCAAATAAATAAAATCAGAAATGAAAGAGGAGATATTACAACTGAAATCACAGAAATACAAAGGATCATAAGAGACTACAATGAACAATTACATGCCAACAAATTGGCTAACCTAGAAGAAATGGATAAACTCCCAGAAACATACAACCTATCTAGACTAAATCATGATGACAGAATATCTGAACAGATCAATTCCTAGTAATGAAATCGAACCAGCAATGAAAAACTCCCAAAGTCCAGGACCAGAACAATTCACAGGGGAATTCTACTAAACATCCAAAGAATTAATAGTGATCCTTCTTAAACTCTTCTTAAAAATAGAAGAGGAGGAACTCTTCCGAACTCATTTTATGAGGCCAGCATTACCCTGATACCAAAACCAGACAAGGATACTACAAAAAAAGAGAATTATAGGCCAATATCATTGATGAACATAGATGCAAAAATCCTCAACAAAATGTTAGCAGACCAAATTCAATAATACATTAAAAGATCATACACCATGATCAAGTGTGATTTATTCCAGGGATGTAAAGATGGTTCAACATCCATAAATCAGTCAATGTGATACATCACATTAACAAAATTAAGAATAAAAATTATATAATAATTTAAATAGATGCAGAAAAAGCATTTGATGATTCAACACCCATTTGTGATAAAAACCAATAAAGTGGCTACAGAAGAAACATACCTCAATATAATAAAGGCCATACATGACAAACTCACAGCTTATATCATGCTCAGTGGTGAAAAACTGAAGGCTATTCCTCTAAAATCAGGAAAAAGACAAGGATTCCCACTTCCACCGCTCTTATTCAACATGGTATTGGAAGTCCTGGTCAGAGTAATTAGACAAGAAAAAGAAATAAAAGGCATCCAAATTGGAAAGGAAGAGGTAAAACTGTTACCATTTGCTGATGACATCATACTATATATAGAAAACCCTAAAGACTCCATTAAAAAACTGTTAGAACTGGGCTTCCCTGGGGGCGCAGTGGTTGAGAGTCCGCCTGCTGACGCAGGGGACGTGGGTTCGTGCCCCGGTCTGGGAAGATTCCACATGGCATGGAGCGGCTGGGCCCGTGAGCCATGGCCACTGAGCCTGCGCGTCCAGAACCTGTGTTCCGCAATGGGAGAGGCCACAACAGTGAGAGGCCCGCATACCACAAAAAACAAAAACAACAAAAACAAAAAAAACTGTTAGAACTAATAAACAAATTCAGTAAATTTGCAGGATACAAAATTAATATACAAAAATCTATTACATTTCCATACACTAATAACAGGCCATCAGAAAGAGAAATTAAGAAAATGGTCCCATTTACAATTGCATCAAAAGAATAAAATACCCAAGAATAAATTTACCCAAGGAGGTGAAAGAATTGTGTATTGAAAAGTACAAGACATTAATGACAGAAATTGAAGAAGGCACAAATAAACAGAAAGATATTCCATGCTTATGGATAGAAAGAACGAATATTGTTAAAATGTCCATACCACCCAAAGCAATCTATAGGTTCAATGCAATCCCTACCAAAATCCCAATGGCATTTTTCACAGAAATACAACAAATAATCCTAAAATTTGTGTGGAACCACAAAAGACCCTGAATAGCCAAAGCAATACTGAGAGGGAAGAATAAAGCTGGAGGCATCACATGCCCTGATTTCAAATTATTTTACAAGCTATAGTAATTGAAACAGTATGGTATTGGCATAAAAACAGACACATAGGTAAATGGAACAGAATAGAGAGCCCAGATATAAACCCACAGATATATGGTCAATTAATTTATGACAAAGGAGCCAAAAATATGCAATGGGGAAAGGACAGTCTCTTCAATAAATGATGTTAGGAAAATTGGACACCACATGCAAAAGAATAAAACTGGGCCATATCTTAAGCTACACACAAAAAATTAACTCAAAATGGATTAAAGAGTTGAATGTAAGACCTTAAACCATAAAACTCCTAGAAGAAAACATAGGCAGTAAGCTCCTTGACATAGGTCTTGGCAATAATTTTTTGAATCTGTTACCAAAAGCAAAAGAAACAAAAGCAAAAATAAACAAGTGGGACTATATCAAACTAAAAAGCTTTTGCACAGCAAAGGAAACCATCAACAAAATTAAAAGGGAACCTACTGAATAGGAGAAAATATTTGCAAATCATATATCTGATAAGCGGCTACTATCCAAAATACATAAGAAACTCAAACAAGTCAATACCAAAACAACAAACAATCTGATTAAAAAATGGGCAGAAGATCTAAATAGACATTTTTTCAAAGAAGACTACAGATGGCCAACAGGTACATGAAAAGATGATCAACATCATTAATTATCAGGGAAATGTAAATCAAAACCACAATGAGATATCACCTCTCACCTGTTAGAAGGGCTATTATCAAAAAGACAAGAAATAACAAGTGTTTGCAAGGATGTAGAGAAAAGGGAATCCTTCTGCACTGTTCTTGGGAATGTAATTTGGTAAAGCCACTGTAGAAAACAGTATGGAAGTTCCTCCAAAAAATAAAAAATAGAACTACCATATGATCTAGCAATTCCACTTCTGGGCATTTACTTGAAGAAAAACAAAAACACTAACTCTAAAGATATATACAACCCCATGTTTACTGAAACCTTATTTACAATAGTGAAGATATAGAAATTACCTAAGTGTCCAATGAGGAAAAAAATGGATAAAAATAATTGTGATATATAATACTATTTACATAATGAAATCTTGCCATTTGTGACAACACAGATGGACCTTGAGGACATCATGCTAAGTAAGTCAGACAGAGAAAAATAAATACCATATGATCTCTTTTATATATGTAATCCAAAAAAAAAAAAAAAACAAAAAGAAAGAAAGAAAAAAAGAAAAAGAAAGGAAAAAAAGCTCATAGTTACAGAGACTGGATTAATGGTTGTCAGAGGCAGGAATTGAGGGGTGGAAGAAATGGGTGAAGGGAGGGAGTCAAAAGTAAAAAAATAATAATAAATTTATAAATTTAAAAAATAGTAACAGTAGTTGTAATAACAACTGTTGCTTTTGTTATTATTATTACAAAAATCATAATGATATCACAAATATATTTATTGGGTATACAGTATTCTAGTAGGTATGCCATAATTAATATCTCCATTTCTTTATGACAGCATTTAGATTTTGCTAATCTTTTATTTTTAATTAATATATAATTAATAGATTTATGCATATATCTTCCACATTGGGTTAAGCTTATTGAATACTATTTGATAAAAGAGTGGAAATCTGCATTAAAAGAAAAAGACAACAACTAAAGTTTTTCTAGATATGCTTTAATACACACATAGTTAATTGCTTAATGGGAAAACAAATGTTTATTTCTTATTGCCATACTCTTTAACATGATTTTAATATCAAGAATTAAAAGTGTTGATTTATGATTTACATGTTTCAAGCAATGTATATGTTAATGATCTAATTTTTATTAACATCCAGCTTAACATTCCAATTATAAATCTTAGAAATTAATAAAAATAACAAGCCATTAGAAATGCTTCCAAGTCTACCTTAAACATGTTTTATCTCATAAGAGGCATGATTACAAGAAGGGACCACTTCCCTTCAAGTATGCCACCAATGGTGAATTCAGAAATAGATATATCCAGAAGACCAAGGAAATAGTGCACCAGAGGGAAAATACAGTGTGTTTCCTTCCTCTCATTCATTCAAAGGCTGTTTATCCAATAACAAAAGAACAAAAATACTTTGTCTGCAACAAATATCCCATTAAGGTGTGATATATATATATTTGGACAAAAGGATTTAATAAACATGGGTAATAAATCACATGTTACAGACTAATGTTTTCTCTTTGGCTATACCCTACATGTCAACGATTCTGGGACATATCAATGGTTTTGGGTGAGGTGCTAGAATAATCAGCATCGGGTGATCAGAAACTCCTAACTTTGAGAATCATGGCTCTCTGATCAGAAGACTTCAATTACTATTTCTATTATTTTGCTCTTCTAAAACACAGGTATTCTTCTCATATGAACTACTAGGACACACACACACTTACACTTACTTTGGATCAAGCTGAATTATCTTAAACAATCTTTATGAATAGAGATATTACTGTGACTTTAGGGCAATCTGAGATATAATGGTTGGTTGAAGCAGTAATGAATTTATTTATCATTAAATGCACAAATATATCTAGTTGCTTGATAAATATTTAGGTTTCTATGTTCCACAAGACTATTAAATATAAATGCTACTAACTAGAATTTATCACCTTCCTTCACCCAAATATCTATCCCATCCTCTAAAATAGGTTTTTAGTGAAAATCCACAAAATCTGCCCAAGAGTTTAAGCAAGAATCAAGAGGTAATCCTAGCTACTACTCTTTCACTTACCTCTTTGAGTCCGATTTCACATATTCAATCTACTTAATCTCTCTCCATTCAACTTCCTCCTTTCCCTCCCTACTTGCCATGGCCACTTTTCCACTTCTCTCTTGGATTAATTGGTTTTATAAACTCTCCTTTTTCTTCCAAACACAGTATTGACAATGTTGACAGTGCCCTTTCTTAACTGCAAATCTTAATTATTCACTGCTCTTTATAATTTTTTAGTTATCCAAAATATTAAAAATAAATTTCAAGATCATTAGTTTATCATGAAAATAGTTTATAATCTCACCCCTCCTGGTCTGAACTCCCCCTCTAAACACTAACTACTTAAGTTCCAATGACAAGAATGTACTTGTAGCTACTCAAGCTGATTCATGCATCCATGATGCCCTCATCCGAGCAGAAGACTGAGGGAGAGATTTTAAAAACAAAACAAAACAAAAAACAAGAAAACACAGGACACAGCATGGGGAGACAATATTTACAAAAGTTTAGTAAAAGATTGGTAAAATAGTAACACTGGGAATCTAAGGAGGGCTTGACTGATAAATGAGACAAATCTGAGCACATTTAGATCTGGCATAAGTTAATCAATTTAAAGATCAAATTCTAGAGAAGTCATGAAGAATTTAAGAAGGATCACATTTGCCAGTATGCAACCATGTTAAGTGATGGTTTTGTGCATCGAAGACTGAATAATTGAAAAAATATAGTCAGAAAAGGAGAAATTTCTGAACTTATGAGAGAACATTATATTATGTTTTCACAATCTTACAAGTACATAAAAAGAAACAGAACTCACTTCTATTTTTTTTACGTTTTTCTGTACAGCTTTTTGTTTGAATACCTGTCTTATTTTTTTTTAATTAATTTATTTTTTATTTGTTTATATTTTTTTTGGCTGTGTTGGGTCTTCCTTGCTCTGCGCGGGCTTTCTCTAGTTGCAGCGAGTCAGGGGACAGCTACTCTTCGTTGTGGTGTGTGGGGTTCTCATTGCGGTGGTTTCTCTTGTTGCAGAGCATGGGTTCTAGGCACACGGGCTTCAGTAGTTGTGGTACGTGGGCTCAGAAGTTGTGGCCCATGGGCTTAGTTGCTCCATGGCATGTGGGATCTTCCCAGACCATGGATCGAACCCGTGTCCCCTGCATTGGCAAGTGGATTCTGAACCACTGTGCCACCAGGGAAGTCCCAGAACTCACTTCTCTTAAGTTTTGAAATTTTCTGGAGAAGGTGCCAAACTACAGCTGCTGCCTTTCCAAGGGCAGAACTATAACACAGGACTGATAGCCCAATTCCCTGTGTAAAAGTCAATTGGATCTTAAAAGAGACATCAAACAGTCACTTGGGGGAATTAGGTATCATTGCTGCCTGGTGGCTTGCTGAATCCATCTGGGAACAATTTCCATGTTCTTTGTTTAAGCTAATAATGTTGTGACCTAATGTTGTATTCCATTAAGGAATCTCTAGAGTCTTTTATTGCCTGAGGGGACATGGAATCAGCAGTGAGGAAAATGGGATGGTGAAAGATGTTATGTTCCTGGATCTGTGTTCACAATGCATTTGTCAAATGACAGCTTGTGTACTGTACTTGTATATTTTAAAATGACATTTTAGAGATTTAAGGCAGTTGGTGTTCATATGTATCAAAACAAGAAAAGTTGACAAGGGGCCATAAACTAACATGCTATAGTGACACAACAACAAAAATCAAAAGTCTGGTTTTCTTTTACATGCACCCAGATCTCATTTCCTCATCTTGGTAAAGTCAGTGTGACAGTACTTCATTCATTGTAAGGTGTTGGCTACCTGTGTTATATGGTATAATTACTTTAAGATTAGATTAATTTTATAGAGCAGACACTGTTATGGTTTCTGTCCCTGAGAATTATCATTGTATCCTGACGTTCTGGACACTAGCAAATTGAAAATGAGTAAATTAATGACTGCTTTAAAATGAGCAAATTAATAACTGCTTTTACATTGGATATTAGATAATAAACTACCATACACACTAATTTTATAACATCCTTATTTTAGAAATATTTTTGAAAATATGAATTGTGAAAATAAGATGAAGTAGCAATACAAGCATACTTTGTTTTATTGTACTTTGCTATTGTGCACTTTGCAGATACTATGTTTCTTACAGATTGAAGGTTTGTGGCAACCCTGCATCAAGCAAGTTTATTGGTGCAATTTTCCAACAGCATTTGCTCACTTCCTGTCTCTGTGTCACATTTAGTACTTCTTGCAATATTTCAAACCCTCCACCAGCAAAAAGATTATGACTCACTGAAGGATCAGATGATGGTTAGCATTTTTAAGCAATAAAGTATTTTTAATGAAGGTATGTACATTGTTTTTTGGACAGAATGTTATTGCACACTTAATAGACTATAGTATATTGTAAACAGAACTTTTTTTCTTCTTGTGTGAATTTTTTTTTAAACATCTTTATTGGAGTATAATTTCTTTACAATGGTGTGTTACTTCCTGCTTTGTAAAAAAGTGAATCAGCTATACATATACATATACCCCCATATCTCTTCCCTCTTGCATCTCCCTCCCTCTGACCCTCCCTATCCAACCCCTCTAAGTGATCACGAAGCACCGAGCTGATCTCCCTGTGCTATGCGGCTGCTTCCCACTAGCTATCTATTTTACATTTGGTAGTGTATATATGTCCATGCCACTCTCTCACTTTGTCACAGCTTACCCTTCCCCCTCCCCATATCCTCAAGTCCATTCTCTAGTAGGTCTGTGTCTTTATTCCCGTCTTGCCCCTAGGTTCTTTATGACCATACATTTTTTTTTCTTAGATTCCATATATATGAGTTAGCATACAGTATTTCTTTTTCTCTTTCTGACATACTTCACTCTGTAGGACAGACTCTAGGTTCATCCACCCACTACAAATAACTCAATTTTGTTTCTTTTTATGGCTGAGTAATATTCCATTGTATATATGTGCCATATCTTCTTTATCCATTCATCTGTTGGACATTTAGGTTGCTTCCATGTCCTGGTTATTGTAAATAGAGCTGCAATGAACATTGTGGTACATGACTCTTTTTGAATTATGGTTTTCTCAGGGAAGATGCCCAGTAGTGGGATTGCTGGGTCCTATGGTAGTTCTATTTTTAGTTTTTTAAGGAACCTCCATACTGTTCTCCCCAGTGGCTGTATCAATTTACATTCCCACCAACAGTGCAAGAGGGCTCCCTTTTCTCCACACCCTCTCCAGCATTTATTGTTTGTAGATTTTTTGATGATGGCCGTTCTGACTGGTGTGAGATGGTATCTCATTGTAGTTTTGATTTGCATTTCTCTAATGATTAATGATGTTGAGCATTCTCTCATGTGTTTGTTGGCAATCTGTATATCTTCTTTGGAGAAATGTCTATTTAGGTCTTCTGCCCATTTTTGGATTGGGTTGTTTGTTTTTCTGATATTGAGCTGCATGAGCTGCTTGTAAATTTTGGAGATTAATCCTTTGACAGTTGCTTCATTTGCAAATATTTTCTCCCATTCTGAGGGTTGTCTTTTCGTCTTGTTTATGGTTTCCTTTGCTGTGCAAAAGCTTTTAAGTTTCATTAGGTCCCATTTGTTTATTTTTGTTTTTATTTCCATTTCTCTAGCAGGTGGATCAAAAAGGATCTTGCTGTGATTTATGTCATAGAGTGTTCTGCCTATGTTTTCCTCTAAGAGTTTAATAGTGTCTGGTCTTACATTTAGGTCTTTAATCCATTTTGAGTTTATTTCTGTGTATGGTGTTAGGGAGTGTTTAATTTGTTTCTCTTACATGTAGCTGTATAGTTTTTCCCAGCACCACTTATTGAAGAGGCTGTCTTTTCTCCACTGTATATTCTTGCCTCCTTTATCAAAGATAAGGTGACCATATGTGCATGGGTTAACCTCTGGGCTCTCTATCCTGTTCCATTGATCTATCTTTCTGTTTTAGTGCCAGTACCATACTGTCTTAATTACTATAGCTTTGTAGTATTGTCTGAAGTCAGGGAGCCTGATTCCTCCAGCTCCGTTTTTCTTTCCCAAGATTGCTTTGGCTATTCAGGGTCTTTATGTTTCCATACAAATTGTGAGATTTTTTTGTTCTAGTTCTGTGAAAAATGCCAGTGGTAGTTTGATAGGGATTGCATTGAATCCGTAGATTGCTTTGGGTAGTATAGTCATTTTCACAACGTTGATTCTTCCAATCCAAGAACATTGTATATCTCTCCATCTATTTTATTCTTTTTGTTGCAATGGTAAATGGGAGTGTTTTCTTAATTTCACTTTCAGATTTTTCATCATTAGTGTAGAGGAATGCAGGAGATTTCTGTGCATTAATTTTGTATCCTGCTACTTTACCAAATTCATTGATTAGCTCTAGTAATTTTCTGGTAGCATCTTTAGGATTCTCTATGTGTAGTATCATGTTAACTGTAAACAGTGACAGTTTTAGTTCTTCTTTTCCAATTTGGATTCCTTTTATTTATTTTTCTTCTCTGATTGCTGTAGCTAAAAATTCCAAAACTATGTTGAATAATAGTGGTGAGAGTGGGCAACCTTGTCTTGTTCCTGATCTTAGTGGAAATGGTTTCAGTTTTTCACCATTGAGGACGATGTTGGCTGTGGGTTTGTCACATATGGCCTTTATTATGTTGAGGTAAGTTCCCTCTATGCCTACTTTCTGGAGAGTTTTTATCATAAATGGGTGTTGAATTTTATCTAAAGCTTTTTCCGCATCTACTGAGATGATCATATGGTTTTTCTCCTTCAATTTGTTAATATGGTGTATCACATTGATTGATTTGTGTATATTGAAGAATCCTTGCATTCCTGGGATAAACCCCACTTGATCATGATCTGTGATCCTTTTAATGTGCTGTTGGATTCTGCTTGCCAGTATTTTGTGTAAACAGAACTTTTATATGCATTGGGAAAGCGAAGAAATTTGTGTAAATTGCTTTATTGCGATCCTTGCTTTATTGCAGTGTTCTGTGACCAAACCCACGAAATCTCCGAGGTATGCCTGTATGTTATATTGTTCTTATTCTGATAACACGTTACTGCCATAATATCATAATCTGTTACTATGTTTTATTCTAATAGATAATAAAATGCATATAATTATGAACATAGCAAGATACCATCATAATTTATTTGCTTTACACTCAATACTTTAAACTCAATACTTTGAGGAACTCAGGAACTCACTACTTTAAAATAAGGACTACCTAGGAGTAGCAAACATTTTGTGTGCTCCAAATGAGGGTTTTACTCTTAACATGTACAATTTGAGAAAATATTAGATGACAAGATCTAATATGGATTTAATAATATAACGTAATTTGCTATTTTTTAATAGCATCTATAGATATCTAAGAAAAGATGAATTTAGATAACTATTTTGTCTGTGGATTATATGGATTTCCAGACTTCTTACAATAACTGCAGTGTGCCACTGACTTTTAAATTCTATTAGTTGGTAACCACTAATCAGAACACTAACATTTGTACCAAAATACTTTAAAATTTTACTTTGTTTGGATTGGAAAATTTCTTCTTTAAGCATAATTTTAATTTTGTAAAAAGAACCTCCTATACCTCCCAAAGTAGAGCTCAGGGCTGAGACTAATAAATATCTGTCCTTGACAGTAATGATTTGGTGTAGACAGGCACTACAGGACGTTAAAATGTCAGGTCCTCAATAGAAGAGATTAACCCTTATACTCAAAATTCTACCTAAACTAAAGAAATGCTCAAAGCCATGCCAATTAAACCAACAGATATGCAAGAGCAACTACCCAGGTGAAGGGGATCTCATTTACATATGTCAAATTAAGTCCCCATGGTCCAAAAAAGATGCCAGAAATTTAAGTGAGTTTTAAATAGGTCAGAAAAATCTACTCAAGTTTAGAAGGGCCTCTCAGCTACTAGAGAAGTGATTATATCCCAGGCAGCACTTGAAAGCCAGAAACTGCCATGCTGTGCTGAATAAATTCTCGTCAGTGACCTTTCCATGACAACTTTCTCATTTCCTATAATGTGGAGACAATTAGGTATTAAATTATGTGTTTGTGGAGCAAAGAAGCAACCTTTGAATCAGAGGTTTTGCTGAAGAATGTGTTGCGTGAACGCGTAAAAATAGCTCCTAACAAGTAATGTACTTGTACAATGTCCAGTTTCTTAATTTAACAAATGAGAAAACTGACATGCAAATAACTTCACTGACTTGATGAGTGTACCTCAGCAATTTTGAGTCAGAATAGTACTAGAACTCACAATTAGATTCTCAAGCTAGTGATCTTTCCATCAAAATGTTAGTTTTGTACTTTTAAATGATTCAAGTTAGCTATTTGTCTAATTATTCATCCACTTAACAGCAATTTATTGATGTTTGTGAGACACACCCCAAAGAAACCTATGGAACTGCACGGCAGTTTCTAGCTTTCCAGAGATTAATAAAACACCCTCCCCACCCACAATGAGGTCACAGTCATTAGTCAATACATAGAATTTTGAGAAATTTCTATGTTTAAGTACTGTTTTATGTGCTGGGCGTACAGCAGTGCACAAGACAAAAAGTCTACCTTTCTTATTGAGCATAACCAATAATTACAAGGGTGTAAAACATGCTATATTTAAAGTGTACACTAAGTGTTTCAAGCACATAGAGGTAAAGAATCCTAATGCATATACTTCAGCATCTGAGAAGGGAAAGGGTCAGAGTAAAGCTTCATCTTGGTGAGACCAATAGTAGAGGCTAAATGAAGAAAACAACCTAAACAAAAGCAAAGCCAGGAAGAAGATAAAGTATGATTTGGGACTTATTACATGTTTTGGATGGTTAGCATGGAAGAAAGTGGAGGATTCTGGGAGACAGACCTGTAGAGTTAGGCAGGTGTCATTTAACATTAAATTTTGCTTTAAAAAATCCTTACAGATGATTAAAAAAAAATGATAAGTGACAAAGTAAAACTACATATTTTCATTCACTTCATAAACTCGTATTTCAATGTGAATAAAAAAGATCTTTGCTCAGTCCTTTAATTTTACCCCTAGTACTTTTTTTTTTATTCAGGAGGACTCAAGGAAATACAAAACCTAGGACTCTCAGTATCTTAGGTAGACATCCATGCGATTAATAGAGAACATAGACAAATACAAGATAATTGAGGTTTTGCCTAAAATTATCCTATGACTTTCTATCTCCAAGCCCTAAAATGTAATCCTAGCTCTTGCATATACATGTGAATTTACCAATGCGATTATTTAACTCATTATAGTTTTGTGTTGCATTATATTTAGATGAATACAGTTATTCATTCTTTCAGTTAATTAGCCAGAATAATGCTATATAGCTTAACACAACAAACGTTTATTTCCCACTAATAGTTCACATCTACCATGGGTCAGTGGGAGTTATTCTTCACATGGTTACTCAGGTGGCCAACTAAAATTTGTTACAATGTTTCTCCTTCCATAAACATGCTATTTTCTATTAATTAAGTTCTACCAAACTTTCAACACTCAACTCAAATCCTCATTTTCCCAAGACTTCCTGATCTCACCATTCAGAAATGAGCACTTGACAGTTTTGTTACAGGTCTTTTCATATTGGTTATCTTTACTTCCCCAAATAAATTATAAGCACCTGGAAATTAGCAGCTAATATTACACTATTTTTTTTTTTGCATTCTCATAGAAGCTACCAGAGTGTCCTAGAATGGTTAAAAAGTAAAAATAAAAAACAAGTAATTCTCTATAAATAATTTGCTGGCTAAAATGAACATGGAAATATAGTAAAACCCAGCAATAATGTGATTTCGGATGTTATTCCCTATCAGTTGACTCTCAGACTTCTGGGTCTTTCATCCGGCTTCACTGATGTTTTTCACCTCACAATAACACAAACATGAAGTTTACATGATTGAATATTTACATTAGGGCTCACATATATTGCTGGAAAGGTGAGTTGCTCGGTATAAACACTAGTGCCTCATTTTACGTTAGTTTTTTATTATTTATTTATTTCTATTTATTATTCCACCAATGATAGTAAACATAATAAATCAATGCTGCTTGCATTTTCTGGAGAATGGGAGAAACAAAATAGTCAGGGCAAAGCCTCATAATCAACGATAATCTTCTTAGTTTTTGTTAATCACGTTTTACCTCTTCTTCCTAGGAAAAAAAATACCATAGAATGACAAGGACAGACCCACCTCCAGAAAGTAAAACCATGGGCTTGCCCTGATTTTGGATGATACTGCTAGAAATTTTATTCCCTTTGTTCCTTGTCAGTGAAGGCTTTGCTGGATGCTGCCTACATACTTTCCTAAAGAGTATCCTTCCTCCACGCTTTCCCTCGTGATATTCCAAGGTCAAGTCTGACACAGAGAGCTGTCAGAGAAGAGAAGGGGAAAATATTCAATCCATTGTGTTCTTTTTTTTTTTTTTTTTTTCCTGGCTGGATCTTATTTCCCCAACCAGGGATTAAACCGGCACCTCCTGCAGTGGAAGTGTCTTAACCACTGGACTGCCAGGGAAGTGCCTCCATTGTGTTTTTTTTCTTCATCTGAGCTAGAAGTATTAAGAAGGAAGGGGATTATTTTGTTCTTTTTTTGGCTGAGTAATATTCCACTGTATATATGAACCACATCTTCTTTATCTATTCCTCTGTTGATGGACATTTAGGTTGCTTCCATGACCTGGCTATTGTAAATAGTGCTGCAATGAACATTGGGGTGCATGTATCTTTTCGAATTATGGTTTTCTTTGGATTTTGTCCAGAAGTGGGATTGCTGGATCATATGGTGGCTCTATCTTTAGTTTTTTAAGGAACCTCCATACTGTTCTCCATAGTGGCTGTATCAATTTACATTCCCACCAACAGTGTGGGAAGGTTCCCTTTTCTCCACACCCTCTCCAGCATTTATTGTTTGTAGAATTTTTTGATGATGGCCATTCTGACTGGTGTGAGATGATATCTCATTGTAGTTTTGATCTGCATTTCTCTGATAATTAGTGATGTTGAGCATCTTTTTCTGTGCTTTTTAGCCATCTGTATGTCTTCTTTGGAGAAATGTCTATTTAGATCTTCTGCCATTTTTTGATTGGGTTGTTTGGTTTTTTGATATTGAGCTGCATGAGCTGTTTGTATATTTTGGAGATTAACCCCTTGTTGGTTGCTTCATTTGCAAATATTTTCTCCCATCCTGAGGGTTGTCATTTTGTTTATGGTTTCCTTTGCTGTGCAAAACTTTTAAGTTTAATTAGGTCCTGTTTGTTTATTTTTGTTTTTATTTTCATTACTCTAGGATGTGGATCAAAAAAGATCTTGCTGCAACGTGGATGGACCTAGAGATTATCATACTGAAGGATTGATAAGTTAGACATAGAAAGACAAACATTATATGATATCGCTTATATATGGAATCTAAAAAAGTGTACAAATGAACTTATATACAAAACAGAAATAGAGTTACAGGTGTAGAAAAAAAACTTATGGTTACCGGGGGGTAAGGGATAAATTGGAAGTTTGGAATTGACATATACACACTACTATATATAAAAGAGATAACTAATAAGGACCTACTGTATAGCACAGGGAACTCTATTCAGTACAGTGTAATGGCCTATATGGGAAGAGAATCTAAAAAAGAGTGGAGATATATATATATATATATATATATATATGTATAACTGATTCACTTTGCTGTACACCTGAAACTAACACATTGTAAATCAACTATACTCCAAAAAATATTAAAAAATAAATAAATTTTAAAAAGAGGGGAGAGGGGGCTTCCCTGGTGGTGCAGTGGTTGAGAGTCCGCCTGCTGATGCAGGGGACACGGGTTCGTGCCCCTGTCTGGGAAGATCCCACATGCCGTGGAGCGACTGGGCCCGTGAGCCATGGCCGCTGAGCCTGCGCGTCCGGAGCCTGTGCTCCGCAATGGGAGAGGCCACAACGGTGAGAGGCCCGCGTACCGCAAAAAAAAAAAAAAAAAAAAAAAAGAGGGGAGAGGGAAAGAAAGGTAAAGACTTGTTTTCTGTTTTTTTTTGACTTCTTCCTCACGACCCAGAGTTCCTCTACTTTCTCCTCTCTCAGTATCCAACCAGATTCCACAGAAACTGTCAACTCTGACAGTGTGCGGCTGGAGCATTAGGGTCAGCAGAACTAGAATATTGTTATGGTTCAATCACACTGCCATTTTCCCTTATAGTTAGATATTAGCTGTTCTCAGAAATATGCAGCTTGTGGGGCCAGGCAGCTGATAAATCTACATGCAAGTGAATTTAGAACAGGTTTCCTATACACACATTTAAAAAAAAACTGAATATCTTAAAGGTTTGTGGCTACTACTATTAGAATTCAGAGGTCTTGATTTGCATTTTATTTAGATATTGGGATAAGCTATGGATGACTCAAACTACATAAAACAATTGATAACTTGGCCCAAGTTTGAGTGATTCCGTGGTGATGGGTGATTATATTCTCAACTTTTCTAAAAGAATAACAACCTATTTGTAATGCTTTTTTGTAACTCTCTGCTGAATTATTCTGCAAAGCTAGAAAACAAATTCTTTTTTTTTTTTTTTTTTTTTTGCGGTACGTGGGCCTCTCACTGTTGTGGCCTCTCCCATTGCAGAGCACAGGCTCCAGACGCGCAGGCTCAGCGGCCATGGCTCACGGGCCCAGCCGCTCCGCGGCATGTGGGATCTTCCCAGACTGGGGCACGAACCCGCGTCCCCTGCATCGGCAGGTGGACTCTCAACCACTGCACCACCAGGGAAGCCCCAAGAAAACAAATTCTTAAGATGATTATTTTCACTGCTATGTTGTAATTTTTTTAAATTGAAGTATAGTTGATTTACAATATTAGTTTCAGTTGTACAATAGTGATTCAATATTTTTATAGATTATACTCCATTTAAAGTTATTAGAAAATATTGGCTATATTCCCTGTGCTGTAAAATATATATCCTCATAGCTTATTTATTTTATACATAGTAGTTTGTACCTCTTAATTTCCTACCCCTATCTTGCTCCTCCTCCCTTCCTTCTCCCAACTGGTAACTACTAGTTTGTTCTCTATATGTGTGAATCTGTTTCTATTTTGTTATATATGTTCATTTGTCTTATTTTTTAAGATTCCACATATGTGATATCATACAGTATTTGTCTTTTTCTGTCTGACTTATTACACTAACCGTAATGTTGTGTAGGTCCATCCACATTGTTGCAAATGGCAGGATTTCATTCTTTTTATAGCTAAGTAATATTCCATTGTATATACATACCACATCTTCTTTATTCATTCATGTCTTTTGGTGGACACTGGGTTTCTTCAATATCTTGGCTATTATAAATAGTGCTGTTATGAACATTGGGGTGCATGTATCTTTTCAAATTAGTGTTTTTATTTTCTTTGGATATATACAGGAGTGGGATTGCTGGATCATACGGTAGTTCTATTTTTAGTTTTCTGAGGACCCTCCATACTGTTTTTCATAGTGGCTGAGCCAATTTACATTCCCACCAACTAGGGTTCTGCTTTCTCTACATCCTTGCTATATTTTGCATATTTTTTATTGTTAAATATACAGATTCAGTTATACTAAATTTGGTTAGTTAATTTCTAATATAATCATGGTACTACAATGTATATATTATTATGCTCTATAAATCACAATAAAATAAAAGGGAAAGGAAGGAAGTTGGTTGTAGATTAGGTATCTAGAAAATGATACTCATATATCCAGCAATGTATATATTTGACCAGTTTATTAAGAAGCTGAAAAGAGATGGTTATCATTTGCTCTTGATCCAATTTACTAATAAATTGAATTAAATAAGTGATTTTATTGATGAACAACATAGAAAGCAAATTACTATGTGAGGTTACTGACAATATAAAGGAATAAAGAGCATGACATTGGTATGCGGTACAGCTGATGCTAATGTGTCCTTTCCTTGTCAACGATTTTGATTCTATATAACTGATGGGCTGGCTGAATCCTGGCATTTAATTGTAATCGTAATTTGCCACCTCTATAATACGCCACCCTTAAAATGGAACATCCAACAAATGAAAACGCAGATTTTTTACTGCAAATTTGTAACACCTCAATGCCTATCATTGGGAAATTCATCTGCAAATCCAGTATCTTATTATTCTCTAATTTGAAAGAGTCTAGGAAAAAATAACATTGTGTGAGGAAAGAATTAAATTGTAAAGAAAGTATTAGTAACATTTGACACTTAATGAAAGTTTCCTTTACATATGAAGACACATTTCAGAGATTTTTTTGCAAATAAACAGTATTTCTACATTTCTTATTCTGGTAGAAATTTATATAGTGGAATGGTTTTCAGTATATTTGATCAACTTTATGGGAAAAGAATGTTTCCAATTTTAGGGAAAACTAGTGATAATGACTATTATCATAATGAAATAGTTATATGTCTGCCCAGATTGAGTGTTAAATTTAAAAAAAATGAGCTTGTTTGTGTTGATGTGACTGTGTGACTATGTATATGAATGTGTACACTGAGTACAAGAAACAGCTGTGAACATATATAATTGACTTGTTAATAATGTAAAAACTGGATGAATCTTACAACCCTGTATGATAATCATCTATAGCAGAGGCTGGCAAGCTCTGTAAAAATAGTAAGCATTTAGACTTTATGGACCATATGGTATTTGTTGCAACTCCTCAACTCTGTTACTGTCGGGGGAAGAGCACTCATAGGCAATACAGAGACAAATGGGTATGGCTGTGCTTTAGTAAGATTTTATTTACCCAAACAGTTGGCTGGTTGGATTCGGCTCATGAGCCAAAGTTTGCCCATTTTTGATCTATGAACAAAAAAACTAATACGTGTTTGACTTAACTAACGACTCAAGCTGAATGCTATGAGAACCAATCAACTTAATCCATTTGAGTATTTTAATTCACTGGGGAAGTTAATGGGAGATTTATCAGAAATCAAAACGTTTATATTTTGCAAAGGAATTTTGGGTTTATATAGTACTCGTGACACGTAAAGTAAAAAATATAAAAGAGCACTTGAAGAATCAAAGTATTGTTGTTATTTGAATAATTTATATACTGTATATATAAATAAGTATTTATACATATAAATACAAATTCACACACATATATATATACATGTGGATGATTTTATTAGCATACTTTTAACCTCTACCTTAAAAACTAAACACTCAATTAACTATATTACTATGCATATAGTATATGTATTAAATACATATATATTTTTAAAAGTCCCCACCATAACACTTACAAATAAAATATTGACTTAAATATTAAAAAAAGAGAACTAAATGCCTATATCTTGATATTTGTAGAATACTTTAAGTGTGTCTTTTAAGTTACTAAAAGGTATCTAAGAGAATATTTTATAATTCCCTAAAAGAGTCAAACTTCAGGAATTCAGAGTACTATTGTTTTTCCAGAGAAGAACACATGTCTAGAGTGGATTGTGTTAAGGGACATGCTTATAAACACATATGCCAGAGATGGAAAATAAAAATTGACTATCATAAATAATGTTTTAAATGTTAAAAGTCATTGTGTTGCATTTTGTAAAGCATTTTATTAAATTTTAATGTTTATTTCTGGATTTAGGAACAAATTTCTACTAAATATGTAGTCTTCACATTTCTACTTAACTCTTCAAATATTGCATTTGAATGAAGTATTATATTCAAATATTTAGTACTTAATGCCCATTCAGCCATAAAAATGTATCAATGCACAAAATGTGAGTTATAAGATATAATCTGCTTAAATAATTTGAAAAGAAACCATATATTCTTTAACACTAAGCTACAATCCACAGTTTCATACCTGGATTATTCTATACCTGAATATTAAATTCAAGTTTATATCTTGCTTTAAATATATGGGTTTCATATTTTCCCTCTTCAAATTTTAATTATTTAGCATCACTTCTGCCAGAAAAAAAAAAATGTGGATTTGTGCACATATCAATTCAATCTCTCAACGAATAAAAATTAGACCAAAAATAAGATTTTTTTTTTAAATAAAATTTTAGCTATCAGTGAGCAGAGGAAATATATATATTTAAATGATTCCAAAGCATACTATAAAGTAAAAATATAACTTACATTATAAAATAAAATATTGTAGAAAAATATGAGATTATATATAATAAACTGATTATATATTCACTTACATTAACAATTCTGTAATATTTAAATAAATTAAAAGAACTGAACTACCTGATAGCCTCATATTATCTGTAAACATTAGTATTGATTTAAACTCTTCCCATAGAGTTAAGGTTTTAATTGGTAATTCTGCAATTTAAATGCATTTTTCACATATTTAGATATATATAATTATAAAATATAAATTTTCAATTTTAAATGAAAATATAGAAGAATGAAAAAACAATAATACTCCCAAATTCATACTTGCATTCTAAATCTAATATTGAATTCATGTCTATTTCTTTCCCTTTCTCACTAAGTAATATTGATCTCTGCACAAATATTCAAGGCCAGAAGAAGCAGCTGGAAAATTGAATAATTTAATAAGTGTTTTTCCTAGGCTGCACTGTCATATTGGATACTTAATTACAAACAACACAAGTTATACTCTACAGGGACAATCCTATTCAACAATCATCAAAACAGATTGAAAAAAAAAAGAATCTGTGGGATCTTTTTCCTCTTTAATTTTAAAAGTAGAAATATACAATATCAAGGTAGCTGTCTTGCACTTTTTATTTAGCATTTTCTGAGCTCTCCTTTAAGCTGTGAAGGTAATTAGGTACTTTTTTTCCCAATTGTGAAGACAATAAGAAATCTAAGTTCAACAAACTAGATTTCATTTGTCCTATATTCGTGCTGAGAATTATTTTTTCATCTCATTTTGATAGAAGGAGGCCTTTACAAGTATCTTTCAAACATGCAGCTTTACCCACCCTCATCTCCCCCTCCTTTTCTTTCACTCAAAATAAAATGGGGAGCAATTAAACCAGGTTGCTATATTTGGTGCATCCAAACTTCAGGAGTTGATAGCATAATGATTTTAATAACTACTTTAAGTGTAACATGGTGACAAGTTGACACCTGACGTTTGTGTCCTGCAATTTTATTTTCCAGTATTCTACTGTTACACTACAGGAATAGTAATATGATTAGAATGAATATTACAATGTTTTCTTTACCTCTGATTTAGATCTGATATACATATGTTGCATACTTTTTTTTAGGACAGTCAAGGTAAAGCATGCCCTAAATTGTAAGGGGACTATCTGGAAAGAACACAGGTAATATTTTGTTATAAGACTACTCAAACTACTGTTTCCTCACCATTGAAAGCAAAACATAAACATATGATGTCCTTCATGATTTTGATAATTCATTAGAATTTCATTCAAACACAAAATGCAATTTTGTTCTATTTAAATAAAGGCTTTAATATATTTGACCTTTACTTTCCTTTTTAGTCATTAATAATCCTAGAGGCAAATTTGATTTTTCATTGAGAAAAAAATATTTTTAACCATCTTAGAACTCAGGCTTAGTACAATAAGCTTGTTTTTTTAATACCTTAAAAAAAATAAAAATAGCAATTTTGCCTAAATGTACATCAACTATAAAGATGGTATATAACATATACATATATGTTAAATTACATATACAACATAAATTAAAAAATATGTCTGCTGTTATTACATATATGTCATGGCAATTTGTCCTATTTTTTAATCTTTTTTTTTTTGCGGTACGCGGGCCTCTCACTGTTGTGGCCCCTCCCGTTGCGGAGCACAGGCTCCAGACGCGCAGGCTCAGCGGCCATGGCTCACGGGCCCAGCCGCTCCGCGGCATATGGGATCTTCCCGGACCGGGGCACAAACCCGCGTCCCCTGCATCGGCAGGCGGACTCTCAGCCACTGAGCGACCAGGGAAAATCCTTTCTCATCATCCTGATCATGATCATATATTAGTAGCACTTATCAAAACATCAGTAAAAGTATTCCTATGTGAAATATAATTTTTAAAAATCTTTTTAAAATGTTGATAAATTCCATCCCCATTAAATATACACACACGTTTATTTATTTCACTAAAATTGTGTGTATTACAAGGGATAATAGTATTAAATTTCAATATTTCTATTAATAATTCCCCATTAGAGAGAAATGAACTCATGAAAAAAAAGAGGCTATGAATGGATAAATGCAGCAGTGGCCTTACAAGTGTTTCTGTTTTGTATTGTGTTGGAGAACTCATTCTATTCTGAATTGCTCAGAAATTGCCTACTTACTCATTCAATGACGTTTATTAAATGTCTTCTAAACTTGGTAGTGATAGATACACAAATACTTACTGTAAATATTCCAGGGAACCAAGGTGGACATTTTCTAATTCCCTTTGATATGAATGTATCTTCTATGTTTGTTTGGTTCAGAAATGATTAAACATTTTCAAAGTCTTTGTTCAGCTTCTTGATTCTCTATAGAACTGTAGATGATATATGCAAATACTAAAAACCTAATTATTGATATACTTCTATATATTGGTCAGAAACATAATTTCTTATAAGAGACATTTATTTCCTAGATGTTTCAGAGAGAACAAATTCCTTGGCTTAAAAATTCACTGACTCAGTGTTTTTTAAATCCCTGATCTAAATATGAATAAATGTCAAAATTTCAAATTCAACAAATATTTGCACATCTCTCCTTAGTTCAATTGCTAACGGCTTCTTATTTTGAGATCTGAACTATCTTTACTGAAATAAAGGCTAAAACCTTTTTGAAAAACAGAATGTCTTATTGATTTCAAAACAATTCAAATATTTTGACCAAAATAATAAAGGGCCTACATTTATGTCTCTGAAGGCTTGAATTATCTGCTATGGCTAACTAAACTATGGTAGGTGATTTAAGATTATATTCAGTAACATTCCACAGTCCAAGGCTAGGTCTCCAGCTATAAGTATCTGACAATACCATTTAAGCATTTACCATGACATTGACAATTTTTAAAATGAAAGACAGAAAGCACTGTTGAACTATTAACAATTTTAAGATTGCTCAAGAAAGTTATATATAAAGCCCAGATAATCCACATCTAAACTTTGCTTTCATTTCTACAACCACCAATTTCTCTTATAAGTAGGGAAAAATATTGATATGTTATATTTTGTTTAAAAGGAATCTGAGAAGAAGGAGGCAATTGAGGAAATTTGGAACTCAAGAACCTTAGATGCTTTTTCTTTCTAAGCATATCTATCTAAATGCTCTAAGTAGCTCTAAGGAGAAATTTTTTAAGTGTGGTCCCTGCACCAGCAGCATCAACTTGACCTGGGACCATTTTAGAATGGAAACTTCTGGGGCCTGCTCCACGTCTACTAAATCAGAAACTCTGAGAGTACACATCAAAATATCTGTTTTACCAAGACCTCCAGGTGGTTCTGATGCACTCCAGATCTGATTGGAGTTAAAGAAGATGTAGCTGAACCCAGCAAAGTGTACTGCTTTATTTATAGGATGGTTTTCTTGTTCTTGTATAACTCAGTTGATCAAGTTTTCCTTCCTCTATAGATTGCCTGAGTTCTCTGCTGTGAATTCATTAAACTACTCACCTTCCTTTGCTTTTCAATCTGTGTAAATTGCCTGTCACTTACTTTCATAAAACTTGTAACACTTGTCTTCTTTTGGTTTCTAATTTATATAGTTCCCAAATTTCTCTGTTTATCTAGTTTCTGTTACACTCTTTTCTACATCATGACTTCTCAAACTTGATTGTACATATGAAACATGTAAAGATCTTGTTAACATGCCGATTTAATTCAATTACATGAGTGCGGGACCTGAGATTCTGCATTTCTAATCAATGTGTTCCTGGAGGATGTTCATGCTGCTGACACAGAGACCAGACTTAGAATAGCAGAGCAATTATTTCTAATACATCTAGACACAATTCAGCAAGTGTTTAAACAGTGACACCAGTGATAGTAATGATACTAACTATAGTGGATTGAGTGGTAGTCCCCCATAAGATACATCCATCAGCAACCTGTGAAGTGACCTTATTTGGAAAAAGGGTTTTTGCAGATGTAATTAAGTTACTTATCACAAGTTGAGAGCATCTAGAATTACCCAGGTAGGACCTAAATCCGATATAAGAGACAGAAAGGAAGACATAAACACAAAGAAGAAAGCTACATGAAGACAGAGGCAGAGTCTGGAGTTATGAAGGCCCAAACAAGGAATACCTGAAGCCACCAGAAGGAATTTTCCTCTTTGGAGGAGTATCATCCTGCCGACACCTTGATTTTGGACATCTGGCCTCCATTAACCAAAAATAAATTGTTATTTTAAGCCACCAAGTTTGTAGTAATTTGTTATAGCAGCCCTAGGAAACTAAAACATTATTACATGCCCACATTCCTTTCTTTTTTCTTTTTTTTTTCCGGTACACGGGCCTCTCACTGCTGCAGCCTCTCCCGTTGCGGAGCACAGGCTCTGGACGCGCAGGCCCAGCGGCCATGGCCCACGGGCACAGCCGCTCTGTGGCATGTGGGATCTTCCCGGACCGGGGCACGAACCCGTGTCCCCTGCATCAGCAGGCGGACTGTCAACCACTGTGCCACCAGGGAAGCCCAGGAATGCTCCTTTCTTATGCAATTATTAGACAGCAGTATTCAAACTTCTAAGAAGTTACTGAGCACATACAATAGATAAGATATTGTTTTGGAAAATATTTAGAGAATTTTAGACAATACAGACAACCCCTTACTCACTGAATTTAAAGAGGGAAGAGTTAGAAAAAAATTAAAAATAAATAATATATAATGTTTGAAGAAAATAATGCTATGGGAAAATAGAACAAGGTCAAGAGTGTAATAGAGGGTGGTGGATGTTGGTTGCAATTTTAAATATAATAAAATGATACATCATGACTAAGTAGGATTTATTCCAGGTATGAAAGGCTGGCTTGACATTCAAAAATCAATCAGTGAACCCCACTAAATCAATAGGCTAAGAAAGAAAAATAAACTTACTGTAGCAATCGATGCCAAAAACATATTTGAAAAAACCCAACAGGATTCATGTTAAAAACTCTCACCAAACTAGGAATACAGGAGAATTTCCTCACTTTGATAAATATCATCTACAAAAATTCCTGTGGCTATCATACACAATGAAGAAAAACTGGATGCTTTCCCTCTAAGGTTGGTAACATAGCAAGAATATTCACTCTCACCACTCATATTCAATATTCTATTGAAAATCATAGTGCAAAAAATACAAGAAAAGGAATTAAAAGGTATGCAAATTGGAGAAGGAGGAAATAAAACTGTCTTTTTTCTCAGATGACATGATTGTCTACATAGAAAAACACAGATAATCAACTGAAAGTATCCGGAACTAATAAGTGAGTATAGCAAGGTCACATGATACAAGATCAATATACAAAGGTCAATTGTTTTAGTATTTACTAGCATGAAAATTAGAATATCAAATTAAGAAAGCAGTACCATTTACAATAGCACACACACAAAATGAGATATTTAAGTATAAATCTAACAAAGTATACTCTGAATCTATATGCAGGAAATTATAAACACTGATTAAACACCCAAAAAGATATAAACAAATAGGGAAATATTTCATGCTCACGAGTTGGAAGGCTCACAATTGTTAAGATGTCAATTATTGCAAATTTGTCAATTACTGATTAGATTCAGCAAAATCTCTTTTAAAATTAGAGCAAACAATTGTTTAGGTTTCAACAAGCTCATCAGGTGTCTATGTGGAAAAGCAGAAGAATGAGAATAGCCATCTTATTACTGAAGATGAAGAGCAAAGTTGGAAAACACATATTGTCTGATTTTTATACTCACCATAAAAATAAAGTAATCAAGATAACATGGTATTAGTAAATTTCTATATATTTCTATGTATTTATATATGTAAAATTATATAGAGAGAACATAATAGAACAGAAATAAAGGCAAACAAAAATATAGTCATTTCAACTTTGTTAAAGGAGCAAAGACAATTCAATGGAGTAGGATAGTGATGTATGTTTAACTAGATGAGAGGAATCTTTTCACAATGTATATGTGTATCAAATAATCATGATTTAATGAATCATAATGAATGATAAAATCTTAAAATTGTATTTGTAAATTATACTTCAATAAAGCTGAAAAAATGGAGGATAGACTTTTCAACAAATAGTGCTGGAACAACTGGATGAGCATATGAAACTAGATGCAGACTTTATATATTTTTCTCAAAGTGGGTCAAACACCGAAAAGCAAAATGCAAAACTATAAAAATTCTTGAAGAAAATGTAAGAACACTTAGATGTTCTTGGGTATTGCAATGAGTTTTTGGACACCACATCGAAAGCATAATACAACTAGAAAAAGAGGTGAGTTGGACTTTATTAAAATTAAAAATTTCTGCTCTGTCAAACAAAGGTAGAGACTCAAAGGACAAGCCACAGATTTTGAGAAATATTCACAAAACACTTGTCTTATAAAAAGATTTGTGACCACATTATGCAAAGAACTCTTAAAATTGAACAATAAAAAACAATTTAAAAATGTCCAAAGGATCAGTACAGAGCACTCACCAAAGAACATATACAGATGGCAAATAAGCATATGAAAAGATCCTCAACATTATTTGTTATTAGGAAATTACAAAGTAAAACAACAATGAGATACCACTATACCTCCACTAGAATGACTGAAATCCTAATCACAGACAATATCAATTACTGCAAGGATGCAGAGAAAGAAGAACTCTCACCATTACTAGTGGAAATGAAAAATGGTACAGCAACTTTAAAAATCAGTTTGGCACACAATGATCTTTTACATATAATCTTTTTTTTAAAATAAATTTATTTTTGGCCGCATTGGGTCTTCGTTGCTGTGCGTGGGCTTTCTCTAGTTGCGGCGAGTGGGGTCTACTCTTTGTTGTGGTGCGCAGGCTTCTCACTGCGGTGGCTTGGCTTTGTTGCAGAACACGGGTTCTAGGCATGCAGGCTTCAGTGGCTGCGGCATTCAGGCTCAGTAGTTGTGGCGCACGGGCTTAGTTGCTCCCCAGCATGTGGGATCTTCCCGAACCAGGGTTCAAACCCATGTCCCCTGCATTAGCAGGTGGGTTCTTAACCACTGCGCCATCAGGGAAGTCCCTTTTACATATGATCTTAAGATGTGATACAGAAATCATATTCCCAGATATCTACCCAATGGATTTGAAAACTTATGTCCACTAAAACCCTGCATATGGATGTTAATAGAAGCTTAATTCATAATAGCTCCAACTTGAAGCAATCAAGATGTCCTTCAATAGGTAAATGGATAAGCAAATTTTGGTGCACCCACACAATGGAATAGTATTAAGCAATAAAAGTAAATGAACTATTAAGCCACAAAAAGTTACGGGGGAACCTTAAGCATACATTGCTAGGTGAAAACAGTGAGTCTTGTAAAATCTTTTGCCATTTGATTCCAATTAAATGACAGTCTGGAAATGGCAAGAATATAGGGACAATAGAAAGAGCAGTCATTTCCAGTGATTCCAGGTAAAGGGTGAAAGTTGAATAGATGAAACATAGAGGAATATTTAGAGCAGTAGAATTATTCTGTATGATAGCATAACTGTGGATATATAGCAATATGCATTTGTCTAAACTCAGATAATTGTACAGCACAAAGAGTGAACTTTAATGTGTGTTATTAAAAATTTTAATCGGGAGCATGAAAGAATCAAAGTGTGGAATGTCAAATGTAAAAAAAAAAACAATTTAAATGTAATACAAATATATGAAACAACCATGATGAAGGGGGTAGGAGGAAAGGTGTCATGTGACTTTTGAGTGCAGTCTTTTGGACTAAAAGGAAAAGAAATTGTACATATGCACTATACTTAATAAAACTTTTTCTACTGGGGTATAGGTTAACAATTCTGATTCTGCTATACATATATATTGAAGTTGCACAATTAAGTAAATGGATCACAGATAGTGGGAGTCAAGCTTCTCACTGATGAAGTAGGAGGAGGTTTAAATGACCATGTGGTAATGGATTAGAGAGAGACCTCAGAATGAACTCACGTTTAGCTTAATATAGACATAGACTGCCACTTATATAAATAAATAAATAAAATATATATATATATATATATATATTATATATATATATATATATATATACAAGTTAGTATACACACATATATTTTCTTGCTCTGTCAGCTTAGAAGACCAAGAAGCAATGATAACCCAAGAGCAACACATACACCTAGATCCCAGATCTTGGCTTCTAATGCCATTTTCCAATAAAAGGAACCAGGGCTCCTTTAAAAAAACAGCTGATTCTAGGATGGTAGAGGAAATATATAAAATGAGCTTTGACCATATTGTAGTGACAGAAAGTAAGGAAGTGCTTAAAAACAAACAAAAGAACCCCACAATGATATAGGTATATCAGACACATTCAGTAGCCTATTGAAAGAATTCCCATGGTAAAAGTGCAATAATTTGAGCAACAAAATAAATAAAGAAGTATTGACTATAACCCAAAGCATAAAATAAGTATTGATGAGCCTATGCTGTTATAAATAAGTGATTAAATAAATAATTGGGGGAGAAGAGACAAATCTCCTATGCTGAACAATTCCAAATACTTTATGTAGATACTTGACCCTCCAGGAGGTAGAGTATAACTACACAGTCTTTAAGCATGTACTGTGCATAGTAATTTTTTCTACAATATTGAATAGCAGAAGATGAGGAAATGTACAGTAGAGAACTTGACAATCATTACTTCAGACAGTTGACCAAGGAATATATCAACAGAGATGTCATGATAACAGTGTGTAGCCTTGTGCTGATGTGATGAAAATGGCACTTTACCTTGGTGGTATTCCTCCCGCAAAACCATAACCCCAGTCTAATCATGAGGAAAGCATCACACTAATTCCAACTGAGGTGCATTCTACAAATGGATAAATAAATGTAATACATTATCCTGGATGATATCTTGGGATAAAGGCAGTACATTAAGTAAAGGCTGAGGAAACTTGAATAAAGAGTGGACTTTAGTCAATAATGATGCTTCAATATTGGTTCCTTTGCTGTGCTCATACGGACCATATTAATGTTGGATAATAGCTGAAATTGGTTGTGAGGTATTTAAGAACTCTCTGTACTCTCACTGAAATTTTTCTCTCAATCTAAAACTATTCTAAAAATAGTTAATTAAATAAATACATTAAAAATATGACCAGATTTTTAAGTACCTAGGACGCAGATAGTTCAACATACACAAATCAATAAATGTGCTTCATCACATCAACAAAATGAAGAATGGAACTAGAGATTATCATACTAAGCGAAGTAAGACAAATAAAGACAAATATCATATGATATCACTTATATGTGGAATCTAAAAAAAATGATACAAATGAACTTATATACAAAACAGAAATAGACCCACAGACATAGAAAACAAACTTATGGTTACCAAAGGAGAAGGTGGGGGGAGGATAAATTAGGAGATTAGCATTAACATATACACACTACTATATATAATATAGATAATCAACAAGGACCTTCTGTATAGCACAGGGAACTATAATCAATATTTTGTAATAACTTATAAGGGAAAAGAATCTGAAAAAATATACATATGTATGTATAACTGAATCACTTTGAAGTATATCTGAAACTAACACAACATTGTAAATCAACTCTACTTCAATGAAAAAACACCCACAAAAGTTAATGTAGAACTTAAAGAGTAGACTGTCTTCATTTGAAATTTTAATAAAATATTAATAAATTTTATTTCTCCATAATAATGAGACCCAATGGTGTGAATGATAAGTGTGGTTTTAACAAATGAAAAGTTATAGTTATTTTGGGCACATTACACCATCCAAATGTGGTGGTTAGATTTCATTAGTACTTAGTTACATTAATTGCACTTAAGAGCACTTAAAATAATAGCAGAGTATTCAGACTTGGAAAGCTCTTTTGAGTCTTAAAATAAATTACTATTAATTTATGAAGATTGGTGTATCAAATAGTTTACGGCATATTACTGGTAGAGGAAATATATTCCTGATAAACTTAGACAAGTAAATTAGTAAATGGGGATAAGGAGGTTGTAGGGTCAATTGTAGATATTTGAGAATATATGTACTGAATGGTTGTGTCCCTGCCAAGATTCATATTCCAAAGCCCTAACCCCCCAAAGTGATCATATTTGGAGGTGGGGCCTTTGGGAGGTAATTGTGGTTAGATTAGGTCATGAAAGTGGGAGCCTTATGGGAGGATTAGTGCTTTTACAAAAAGAGGAGGAGACCCTAGACCTCCCTCTGTGCAAACAAAGCAGCATGGCAATCATCTACAAACCAGAAAGAGGGTCCTCACCAGAATCCGACCATGCTGGCACTCTGATCTTGGATTATCAGTTTCTAGAAATGTGAAAAATAAACTTCTAATGTTTAAGCCATATAGTTTATGGTGTTTTGCTGTGGCCCTGAGCTAACTAAGACAGGGAGTTTTGTTTATAAGGAAAGAAACTCTAAGAAGGCACCCTTGTAGGGATACCAGCCCAATGATACATGGACTTTCATGAGCAATACAAATATTTATGTGAGAACATACTTTTACATATGTAACATATGTATAATAAAGGTAGCAAAGGCAGGGAGACAGGCAGGGTCAGGATAATGAACAGATAATGAAGCCCCCATCTCCAGCAGCTTGATTTTGGAGGCAGTAGAAAAGCTCCTACCTATACCCAGGTCCAAGTTTATCCACCATTGATGGAGGTATTGGATTCTACTTTCTTAGAACTTATGTTATTGCTGTTTTTGAAGTGCAGATATTCCTGGGATGGGTCACATTTAAGCAGAAATTTGCTACAAGTGGTAAGCTAAGAAACTGAAAATAAATTCCAATCATTTCAGAGATAAAAACCTGACAACATGTGTCTCAGGAGGGCAAAATTTAGAGCAAAATACAACAGGTTCATAAAAGTGGAAAACTGGGGTGCTGAGAAACTTTCTCTTACTCTACATTTTTTGCCTGCTTCCAACTTAGAATCACAAGGGCATGCTACCATGTTGGGACAATAGATTTTCTTACAAGCTGTTACAACACAGAGTTTCAGCTGCTGAGAGTGAAACCTATCCCCCACTGCCATGGATATTTGAAAAAAAGACTTTTCAGAGATCACAATGGCAAATGAAGTAAAGGGCAATGAAGTGTGTGCACAGTAGAACTTCAAGGAGAATGTTCCACATTTTAATTATAAATGTAATACACAATATAATATATATTCCTATAGTGGTATATAAATAGATATTAATGTCTGTTTAAGATTTCATGCAGCAAAAATCTTTTGCTGCTAAAAAGAATTTGAAACCCAATATATTTTTGGAATTACCATCTTAGGCCACTCAGGTTAAAACTGTCTTCAATGCTTAAAAGACAATGTATAATAGCTCACCTTTCCAAAACCTGTATTGAGCCACTTGGAAGTATTTATAATGAGCACCTTTTCATTTGTGTTTCTTTGTGAATCTGTATAATAGTAACTTTCTGATAACCAAACTGGACATTTTCATAATGAGAATTTCACTCATAAACATGATTTTGAAAGAAAACTAGAAAAATGATGCCTTAGTTCTGGCAATAATGTGAAAAAACACTTAATGCTTTATTCCATTTAAATGAAGCAGTTGCCTTAACATTATTTATTAAGGCAGTATGAAACTGCTGAAGTGGAAACCTGCTATTTTAGAAACTGACAAAACACTTCCTGTAATTTCAAAAGGGACAGACAGCTTCATGCCTAAAGAGAGGAAGAGCAATAATGAAGTGGACACTTGAGGACCCACATGTGGAAAATAAATGAGAGACTCTGACTCCCAGAGCTGAGACATGCTCTGGTGAGGACACTGTGGGAGAGGTGGGCTATCCTAGAGTAAAAGAGATGCTCAAATTTTAAGGTGGAATTTTATTGACTTACAAGGAAAAACAGAGAAGCTGACTCATGAGAAGTTTTCCTATTCAGAGATATCAGAAACTCCTTGGGGAAAAACAGCAGAAGATGAAAAAGAGAAAAGAAATGGAAAGGGAGAGAGACTGGTTACCAAATTTAAGTGCATTTATTATGTAACAAGAACTTGTAACTCTGTAGACCTACCTCAGGGTCTGAAAGGGAGGGAAATAGAAATAACAAAACTAACAATTTATTTTATAATGATTGTTCAGTGTATCATAAGTCTTCTATTGATTTTTCTAAAAATATTCCCTAGAAATGTATTATCTTTAATTGTCATGGTGATCACATTTTAAAGGATACTTAAGATTTAACATATAGGATAAAAAATGACTATTTAACATTAAAAACTTGGAAGGTTGTGGTAATCGCTGACCTCATTTATTTTTATATGGATTTCTTGAACTTTAGGGCCATGGTATTTTTCTGACCCATCTTGTTCCCAAGCCCTACACTCTACCACTCACTGTGGAAGTTTACCTACTTACAGTGTAGGATTATCCACCTTTAAAAATGTATTACCTTAAAAAAGTCACTCTTCTTACAGAACATATTTTTTTAAACACGGAATAAGTCATTATATATTTTAAAAATTTTTTTAAGATTTTGGACACAAATATCACACTCGGGGACAAAAATCCAGTACTACTATAAAAACAAATTTGAACAAAAAAATTAGAGTGGGGTAGGTGGAGAGCATGCTAGGTTGTCTACAAGGTAATCAAATGAAATTCAAATTTTTATGCTTATTCTAAACTTGAGACCAAGGCTAGAAAGAAGGAGAAGGGTCCAGGAAAAAAAAAAATCTCTTTATTGTAAAACTAAATGTCAAAGGCTTATTGTAGAATTCTGTTATAAGCTAACTTGTGTGGCCTCCCCAATTCATATGTTGAAGTTCTAACACCTATGCCTCAAAATGTGACTATTTGAAGACAGAGCCTTTAAGGAAGTTATTAAAGTTAAATGATTCAAAAAAGAGACATGTACCACAATGTTCACTGCAGCACTATTTACAATAGCCAGGACATGGGAAGCAACCTAAGTGTCCATCAACAGATGAATGGATAAAGATGTGGCACATATATACAATGGAATATTACTCAGCCATAAAAAGAAACGAAACTGAGTTATTTGTAGTGAGGTGGATGGACCTAGAGTCTGTCATACAGAGTGAAGTAAGTCAGAAAGAGAAAAACAAATACCGTATGATAACACATATATATGGAATTAAAAAAAAAATGGTTCTGATGAACCTAGGGGCAGGACAGGAATAAAGACACAGAGAATGGACTTGAGGACACGGGGTTGGGGGGAAGGGGAAGCTGGGACGAAGTGAGAGAGTAGCATTGACATATATACACTACCAAATGTAAAATAGATAGCTAGTGGGAAGCAGCTGCATAGCACAGGGAGATCAGCTTGGTCTCTGATGCTCTGTTACCACCTAGAGGGGTACAATAGGGAGGGTGAGAGGGAGACACAAGAGGGAGGGGATATGGGGATATACGTATTCATATAGCTGATTTACTTTGTTATACAGCAGAAACTAACACAACATTGTAAAGCAATTATACGCCAATAAATATGTAAATAAATAAAATAAAGTTAAATGAGTTCATTGGTGTGGGCCCTAATCCAATATGACTGGTATCCTTATAAGAAGAGAACAGAATACGGACATGCACAAAGTGAAGTTGCTGTGAAGATACAGGGAGAAGATGGCCATCTATACACTAAGAGGGAGGCCTCAGAAAAAACAACCCTGCTGACATCTTGATCTTGGACTTTAAACTTCCAGAACTGTGAGGAAATACATTTCTATTGTTTAAGCCATCCAGTCTGTACTTTGTTTTGGTAGCCCTAGAAAACTAATACAAGTTCTTTCATGTTTCTTATCTCTCTGTTCTGATTATGAAAAGGGAACATTTCAGAAAGATTTCTCGTGCACAAAGATGATACAAGGAAGCAGAATTTAGAGTGAGCTAAAGCCCTTTTTAAACTTATCACTGTGTAGTCACTGATGAGTTTAGTTTGACAGGGAAAGTAGAGTCAGTAATAGAAAACCTCTCAACTCCAGGCAGCCAAGATGTAGTGTGGTACCCACAGAAACGTAGATAACACAAATGTCCAGAGAATATTTTAAAATTTTTCCTTAAAGCAGAATGAGTACTTAAACCAGTGTGGTATTATCAGAGATCATTAATAGTTGAAATTTACTGAACTGGTACTTTATTTTTTTTTTTAAGGTGCAATTTTGTAGGAAAATATAAACAAATTAAGTATGTGTTAAATATTATTTAACAGTTATTCCCTCCTAAGGAAAAGCATAGCCAGTTGTCCCTTACTGCCCAAGTGAGGTATCGTATGACATAGGCAGAGTGTCCCAGAGAAAATAAAGCAGCATTTACCTGGACCATTACAAAATCAAAATATAATAGAAATTGCCCAAGTTATTAAGATAAATTAGTGCACAATCATATGCATGGGTTCATTTCCTGTAATTACGTTTCTATTTTCTCAAAATCCTTAGAATTCTGGAGGGAGCAAAATGCATATTTTGATGGTCAAGATCTATCTGTGAGCAGGGCTTCCACTAATCTCCAAGGATGAGTGGTTGTACATTTCCTAGACTCTCACGAAGAGAAGGCCAAGGACATAGAAAACACCTACCCAATCAAACTTCACAGAATTTATGTTTTTCACCTCCTACCTTTATCTGAAAAGAGCATAGGCTACTGAAATTTCAAAAATTCAGAACACCAGCCCTCTCCTAGAGTGGAATTTGAGATGCAAGGAATGAAAAATATTGATAGTTCGTGTTTGAGAGAAGACCAGAGCTGTAACTGAAATCTCTACCTTTTAGCTCTGTTTTCATTATATTACCTTTGCACTTAAGCCACGGTTTAAGAGAATTTTTAAAGCATATCAGAGTTTTAAGACCTGGATTCCTGGTTTCATGATTACTGGGGAAGGGCATAGTTTCTCCACTACAACAGGCTTTTCTTAGTTCCACTTCAGTCATTACAAGAAGCTTGTAAAGCTTGCAAGCTTCTAAAACCTTTCCCAGAGTTTGCCTTGGCTCCTATCAATGTTTAACCTCTGAATTTTGAGTCATTTTTTGCTTTCCTTTGATTCCATTACCTCATCTATTATTAAGCTTTAATTTTGCTCTGGAAAGCAATAAGCACCAATAGAAAATAAAATAAAACCAGGAAGCACTCTCTTGAATTCTTCAAGTTTTTCACATTTAAAACAGAGGTAATAATTTCCAACCTCATCATCATCCAAGTCTATTTTAGTTAAATAAAAATGTTTTAAAATGCAGTATATAAACTATTGTCTGCTAATTCCACTAAGAATTAAATCATTTCAGTGATGATTTAGCCTTGGCTTTGTCAGCAACTTTTAGTCCATACCTTTGACGGTATCAACATGACTTTTGGCATGAAATTTTTGCTTGGATACCACATAATATAACAAGTTCTTCTAAAACTTGACACACTGTGTGGGAACCCTTTACTCGGCTTGTTCTTAATCAGGATTAAACTCGATTTTGTCGAGTTTAATGGAGATGTCACAGCCTAAGCTATACACACACTGTGAACACATCCACATTTGGGGATGTCTAGAATGGTAAAGCATAAACCTATGGAGGATTATTTGCCTGGGGAACCACTGTACCTAATGGGAAAAATTACTGCAAAATTTATTTATACTGAAGACTGCTTCTCAGAATTAAGACCCTTGAAACCTTTGGTACTGCATTGGTTTCTTATCTGCTGCTGTAACTAATTACCATAAATTTAGTAGCTTAAGGCAACACAAGTATATTATCTTACAGCTCTAGAGGTCAGAAGTCCAAAATGGGTCTCACCAGGCTAAAATCAAGGTGTCTGCAGGGCTGTGTTCTTTTGTTGAAGGTCTAACAGAGAGTCTAATTTCCTGTCTTTTCCAGTTTCTAGAGGCTCCCTGCATTCCTTGGCTGTGGCTGCATTCCTTCAAAGGTAGCAATGGCTGTTCAAGTATTTCTCACTTCTCATCACTCTGACACTGACTCTTCTCCCTCTTCCATATTTAAGGACCCTTGTGATTATAATGGATAATCACCTGGATAATACAAGCTAATCTCCCTATCTAAATGTCAGCTAATTAGCAACCTAATTCCATCTGCTACCTTAATTTCCCTTTGCCAGGTAACTTAACATATTCACAGGTTCTTGGAATTAAGATGTAGGCATCATGGGGAGTCATTCTTCCTCACACTTGTGGAAGAATCTCAGTAAAAAGAGAACAAACACAGCAAATAAAAAAATAAATCAGTAGCTATGATACTAAACATTTTGCTTGAAAAAAAAAAAAACCCAAAAATGAAAATAACGAGTGGCAGTAGAAGTCGTCTGTGGCCCAGTAACCACAGATGAAAGGCCAGTCTGACTTCAGAGCGACACAGGTTGTCATGTCAACACCGGGAAAGCCTGCCTATACAACTCCCATTTGCAGCTTCAGAATATGACATTCTAGTGACCTGAAAACCACCAGGTTATTTTTAGAAGAGCAGCAGAAAGGAGAATGATGTCTTATGGTAGCCCTAGGAACTCCAAGTGAGAAACACTGGTGAAACTGTGTTGGTAGATGCTGAAATTGAAATTTACTATTTTATCCCTCTCCTGGTTATTCATTCTTAACTCTGACTCCACAGCCAAATAACCTACAGGGACTTTGAAATGTAGAAGATTTAACCCCTTTCCCAAAGATGCTGATTCAGTAGTCCTGGGATGCTGAGATGTACATGCCAACTTTGTGCAGCTCTGTCCAAACTGTTCAGTCCCTGAGCTTCCTAAGTTTAAGGTTTATATTGTTTTCCTCTGTACTTCCAGCATCAATCACAGTGCCCAGCATATTACACATACCAAGGAATGTTTGTGCAATGACTGTATGTAGAAGCACATTATTATAGAAAGTCTCGTGTGGCCTTAGAAGCAGGTTTCACTTTGAAAGGTAATTTCTGGCCATAGTGTTTCTCATTAACTAGCAGGGATCCCAGCTATTAGCAAAGACTTGCCAATTTTGAGATTTTTAAAAAATGGTGTCAGAATTATGAAGGTGGTACAAACAGCAGGTGTTCCCTGGCACTCCATCTACAGTAACACCCATAACCTAGTCCCTCTCATTCCCTTTTTCTGCTCTATTTTATCTTATAAACATCTGACACATATGAGTTAGTTGATGGACTTTCTCTCATCACTACAATGTAAGCACAACAGAAGGTGGGATATTATTAGTCTTCTTTACTACAATTTTCTTAGCCTCTAGAACAGTGCCTCCTGGAAGCTATGTGCTCAATAATATTTATCAAATGAGAAAATCATATAACGTGAAAGTAACAAATCATTATAACAAAAAGAATCCACCACTCATTTGTTCATGTCAAAAGCTTTTTATCTGAAGGCAAAGCAAGAACATACTCAGGAGTCATGGGAGCTTTAACGTAGTTGCTTGGCAGCATAATGCTAGAATTATTCAGAAGCAAGGGGTGCATATTTTTTATTCGAATGTAGATTCCTCTAAACTGCAGGAGAAAAGTCACGCTAGAGAAGCTAACATAATCCTTTAAAACACAGGACTTTGATTATAATTTTGTAAATGAATTATTAACCACATACACCATAATATGTTGTTCAGTCTATTGTATTTTAATGCTCACTGAATATACTCAAAGATTTTAGCTACTATTTTAATCAACTCATCAACAACATTTTTAGGGAAATGACTGGATGAGATTTTGAAAATATTTCTTTTTCAAAGGGAAATTTTAAAAAGAAGTGGGTATCAGTTTTTCCTAAAATTAGATACTCTCCTCCCCCAAATTAGAGAAAACTAATTTTATTATAAGTTTACATATTTTATTTTGTGAAGCTTTAACAGAGTTTTGCAGCTAATGTTGAATATTTAAGTTCTGTGAGGTTAAGGTCTGCAGTTCTGAAGTTCAATTAGAGTTATCAGCGTAAGTTACACTGTATTTAATTTTCAAAAAGAAACCAAATAAAACACATATGCTAACTCTGCCCATTTAAAAGCCTAGAAACATTTAAAAAAATATCCAGTAGCAATCAGCAACACTGAAGTCCCAGACTGTGGTCTCTAAACATTATTTCCATTAATAATAACCTCAAAATGAATCTGTAGTATACTAGAATAGCAGAAAGCAGGAAAGCTGTCAAATACTCTCAGGGTCATGTCAAAAAAAACTCAGCATCCATTTTAAAGAGTCTCCCACTGGCCAGAGATTTTTTAAATGAGCGTAAAAACTTCAGTGGATTTAAACATATCAGATATGTACAAATTCATGAGTTCATAATGACACACACACACACACACACACACACACACACACACACACACACACAGCCCCATCATCCCCTTTGAAGGATGCAAGGGAACCAAGTGATAACTCTGGAAACTGGTAAATAAAGGAGGAAAATGTTGCATTTATTCCGCCTTTCCTATATGAACTGCCTCTAGGTAACAAAACAGCTAGTGAAGAAAATTTACTTTTTAAAAGTATTCCAAATAATAAATGAGGAAATGATGGTAAAACTAGAGTATTACCATTTTGAAACCTCTAGTTAATTGGTATATTTAGACAGTCATCATGAATGGGTAAAACAACACAGAAAGACAGACACCATCCAGGTGCCTCCTAATGGAAGACACATCAATGAAGTAGTCTTGAACTGCAAGCCTTCACATCCAATTTGCAACACAGTGAACAGGAGACCACGTTAAACAACACCACAGAAATACAGGAAGGCATTCAAAAAGAAAGAAAAAAGATGATGGGAAACTCTGTATGATAAAATACGTTTTATGAAATAACTCAAAGATAAAATATGTTTTATGAAATTATTCAACAAATAAACTGTAATGAAAAGGGAAAGATGGAGAGTGAAACTATAGATTAAAACAAACTTTAGAAACATATAAACAAATACATGGCTCTTATTTGGATTCTCGTCTAATCAAATAAGTTAATTATAGTTGTATGAGGTTGTTTTTTTAAAATTTTTGTTTTGTTTTTAAACTAGGGCTTACATAGCAGTAAAGAAAGTGAATACATAATTATTTTGGATTAGGATCTTGTTGGCTGGTATGGAGCAAAGATACAAGTTCAAGGAAGGGAATTAAGGTGATTGTGAGAAAGCAGTTCAGGCACTTCAAGTCATTTCAACCATGTAGACAAAGAAAACACAGCAGAAACGGTAAAAGGGAGTCAATAATCTAGAAGGAAAATATTAAGGTGTAGAAGTCTTTCTGAGGTTCAGAAACAGGTACAGTGGCACTATAAACTGAGACTATGAGAACTTGTTATGAGATATTAGAATGAATGACTTTAAGATTTCTGAGTTAGTACATCTGTGGGTCCAGTTGGCTATTATGTGAATGGGTGACTGAGAATGCAGAAGCAGACTTTATTACAGCTTAGGGGATGAAAGAACTAGGAAATGCCTTTTGTGTAATGAGGATGTCCCATGAAATCAGACAGCAAATGGAATGAAAATGAAAGCATTTTTTACAAACATGCTGGAATAATTCTTAAATCAGAGAAGTTCTCCGCTTTCTCTTACATCAGGATAAGAAAGGGAGGAGAGAGCTATGGATACTGTTGACATAGCAACCAAGATTTAGTTGTGTCTCACATATCAAAATGTAATTTTTAAAAAGTTAAAACCATCAATCCAACTCCAATATAAAATAAACATGTCAAAGAATTTTTCTACTCATTAATTAATCAGGGAAACAGATGTTAAAAACAGTCCAAACAGCATTTACAAAGCTCGGCAATTTTAGAATAACTGGGTAATGTCCAATAGAGCCATAAACTCTAATCTCTGGGGTTATCAGTTCGATCTGGAGCAATATGCAAATTAGTGTACAGCTTTACTAAGTCTGGAGGCTTTAATCAATAGTAATAATGAGTGAAATAATTACATTTTCCTAGATAATCCTCAGGTGACTTTTGCTCCTTTTTATGATATTGGAAGGTGTGTATCTCAAATATACCTTATTTCAAGAGGTATGAATATTTTTTTTGACAGATGGAGAAAATAATTACTCATTCTGAAGAACTAGCTTTTATATAGAGTTTATAAAATATAATGAGGTTTATATAAAACAGCCAACAAAACTTGGACCTCAAAAGTGTCATCTATTCACTCAGAATGACAAGAGCTTGTTAATAGAACAAAATTACGAACAAAATTTTTAGACTGTCTCCATCTCTGCTACTCCAAGCTACTATTAACTCATTCTGTATTGGTTCTTATTCCCATTCCAATACTTGTTCAAGGCCTGATTCCTTATTCCTCTCTCAGATAAACCTTTCGTGAACTATTACGTATCCACTAGGCACTTTCTATCACAGAACCCTGTTTCATTTTATTTATTGCACATATTACCGTATATTTCCCCATTTGTGTGTATATTTATTTACTTGTTGTTTAACTGTTCTCCTCACCCCCCCCCCAAAGTAAACCACTTTGGAGCATAAACATATTTTCTCTTTATTTTCCTACTGTATTTTCAGTGTTGTCTAAAATAGTAGCTGGCACAGAGAAGATGATTAATAAATATTTGTAGAAAAAAGAACAATCCTAGTTCTATCAATTTTGTAAACACCATCAATATTTATGATGAGATATAATAATATTTCCAAAAAATATTCTGGAGGGTTGTTAAAGTTTTACAATTTTTTCATTTGGTGACTCATCCATGAAATACTAATATCTAGCTAAGTAAAAATTTGCTCTCATATCCAAACATCTATCCATGCCATTTACCCATCTTCATTTTTGGTAATGAGAATTAGTGCAATTTTATCTTGCTTCATGGCTAAGAATTGCTTTAGCAGGACAAATCCTTCACCATGTCATATAAATAACCAAGCATTCAAGCTTCTGTGGACAATTAAATTATAGAGAATAGCATCAGCGAAGTTATCCGAGAATATGGAACGGAGAACAATTTGTTTTTTACCAATATTCCTAACTCCCAAAGAAGAGAAGCTCCTTGTGCAAACATTTACAAAACCAACTCAGTAGTTGGTGATTGTACGACATTCATATAGGATAACACTGTTTTCTCTGAAGTAGGAGTTTAGGACCCAAGAATGTCAGCCTCCACTGTACAGCCTCATAGCTGGCAGTTAAGATTAATGTGGAGAATAACATGGTTTCACTATCTAAGCTGTGACATTACTTCCAAATGACTGTCACTACACTTGGGCCTATTTTATGAAAATTAGAGTCTCTGCTTTCTTAGTTGTTATCATGGTTTCATATCATGGCTTTCCAAATTGGGTAAATAACCTGTCTTTCTTAAGATAATCATAACCAACTTGATTTTCAAAAGAATCTATGAGTTCTCAGTGAGCTGTTTATAAATTTGAGCAATATTTTAGAAATTTTGCCTAAATACATATATAGAGTTCATAAAGGCTCAAAAATGATTTTAGAGACTTCTGAGGAAATTGTACACATTAAACATGCTCATAATTACATATTTACATAATTTTTTACAATAGATCAGAAGGAAATACTTGGAAATGAAGATTAAAATAACTATCTCAAAATCATTCTTTCCCAGGTAGTAAGGCAATTCTGTTGTAAAACAAATAAATAGATTTTTATTTTGCTTTTATTTTGTTTTCATGTAGAATGTAAAAACATAAAATCTGGTAATAAGGAAAAAAAGAGAGAGAGTAATCAATCCCTTACCTCATAGTGTGTAGTCACTTTCTTTTTGATTATAGGTCATGTTTAAGGATCACTAATGATATTATTGACATCCAGCAGGCACATGCTGCATGGGTTAACTTTTTCACTCTGATTTTCTCCACACATCTTTATACTCACTGACCCTTTTCTCTTTCATTACCACCACCTCAAAGGAAGCAGAAATGTATTGCTGAGATCAGATGTAAGATCTGCCCTTAGAGCAAGTATTTTTAATAAAGGAATTAAAATAGAACTTATCCTTCTTCAAAAAAACTTCATAAATGATGAAATTATATGTGCTGTTTATTCATCTTAACATGCAAACTACCTTCATGAACTGCAGGAATGAACCTGGAGAGAGGTATCAACATAAAAGAGTACATTTTGCCACAGATGGATTAAAGAAGAATAGATGTACTGAAGTCCAAGCATGTGTTAAGGAGGAAAGATTCCCCTTTCACAATCTCTCACCAAACCAATAAAGCAAAAACTTTACAAGTTCTACTTTCTCCACTTCTTTTCTGGCAAGATTTTTTTTTCTCTTATCCCTGAGAACTATCCACAAAGAAAGAAATATTTTCAAAACACAATCCTATATACTCCCAGTAAAAAAAGCATATTGTAACATTACATGTTCTTCCTTTATGGCCACAAGAGCAAGACATATGTGTATACATGATTTTCATTTGCTAACCTTGACACTAGTTGCCACTGCATTATATATTTTACCAATTACCTTGTGGTAGATGTTAATTATGTATATTTTTTATTACTTTTAAGATTCATCAGCAAAAAACAATTTAGCTATCACCAGCAAAGCCACAGAATTAAATTTTGTGTATTCTTCATAGCATTTACTTTAAGAAAAAGTAGTTAGTACTTTCCTAACATTTACCTAATACCCAAATTACATCAAAGCAGCAAGATTTCAGAAGAGTTGATTGCACGGAGAGCTCTGAATAAATATCTATGAACTATGGTAGACCATGTAAGTATTTTCCTCACTTTTATTGATACAGCTTTCTATACAGATTCAATATGTACACATGAACTGAATGATCAATATTTCCCTAAATTCTGCCATTTTCCTCTGGACTTTGTGTTAACATTTAATACTAAACTCAGATAAGGTGTTTTCCGCTTGCTTGCAGACTACATTGTTACAGTTATAAGTCTTGACCAGTTACTTGGTTTCCCCTCCTATTACTAGGCGATAGGTAATGATGTAGGTACCAGTTCCCTCTCTGTCTCTGTCTCTTTCTCTTTCTCCTCTCTTTCTGTCCTCTCTCTCTCCTCTCTCTCTCACACACACATACCCACACACATCTCTATCTCTATCTCTATCTCTATGTCTATCTCTATCTACCTATCTCTATATCTATCTCTACTTCTCTGTTTTGCTGGAGCATCAATTGGAATAGAGACCAGGGGCAATGATTCACCAAGATTTCCATTTAAATTAGTGTATTTACTTTGCACAGGCGAGATAATGTTGTTGGGTGTTGTAAGGAGAATTGATGGCACAGCCAAGATGAACTGAAATAACTGCTTTACGTCCATACGGACTGGGTCAGAGGAATTGTAATTTTCTATTCCTCTGCACATCATAGTGCAGCACCACCAACACTTTTTAAAATAAACTGTTGAATAACAGCACACAGAAAAGTAGATAAAGCACAGGGTATAGCTCAATGAATTTTCACTTAGTAAACACATACATATAAAAAAATTATCACTCATAAGGGTAATGCAAATTAAAACCACAATGAGAGTCACTTCACACCCACTAGAATGGTTATAACGAAAAAGACAGATAATAACAAATGTTGTCAAGGATATGGAGAAATTGCAACCCTTGCATATTGCTGGTGGGAATGCAAAATGATGCAGCCACTTTGGAAATGGTATGACAGTTCCTCAGAAGTTCAAACGTAGCTTTACCATTTGACTCAGAAATTCCACTTCTAGCAAAACACCCAAGAAAAATATGTCCACACACACACACACACACACACACACACACACACAAAACTTGTACATAAATATTATAGCAGCATTATTCATAATAGCCCCAAAGAGGAAACAACACAAATATCTACCAGCTGATTATGTATAAACAAATCTGATATATCCATTTAATGTAATATTATTATATGTAAATATAAGATTTATTATATTAAAGGAATGGTGGCCTGATAAATACTACAGCCTAGATGAACCTTGAAAACACTAAGCGAAGTGAAAGAAGCAAATCACCAAAGGCAATGTATTGTATAATTCAATTAACATGAAAAGTCCAGAATAGGCAAATCTATAGAGAGAAAATAGAATAGTGGTACCTAAGAGCTGAGGTGAGAGAGGAAAAAGAATGACTGCTGCTGGGTATGCATTTTTTTGAGGGGGTGATGAAAATGTCCTAAAATTGACTGTGGTTATGACTGCACAAATCTGTGAATTACATCTCAAATCTGTGAGTTACATCTCAATAAAGTGTTATTTAAAAAGCCAAAGTTACATTTTGAAGTAATTATAATACCTTGTATTTTTATACAATAAAGGAAAATAACAAAAAACATCAAGAAATAGAACATATCGAGCAGACAGACCCTAAGGTGTCTCCCAATGATTTTATCTCCTTGTGTTCACACTTTTGTGTATCCCCGCTCTTCTGGAAAGCGAGTGAGACATTTGGCTTGCTGATAACCAATAGAATAGGACAAAGGACATGGGACATGATTCGCAATCTGGTTACATGTTATGGCTTATATGATGAGGTATCACTCCACTGATTATATCATGTTATATAAGACTCTATCTTGTTAAAGTTTTCTCATTTTCTATAGGCTCTGTAGGAGCTGAGGGGCTCAGTCCTACAACTGTAAACTACTAAAATCTGCCAATTTGAGTGGGCTTGAGAGTAGACGCTTCCCAGTTGATCCTACAAATGAAAATTCGGTTCAGCTGACACCTTAATTGCAGCCTGGTGACATCCTGAGGCAGAGAACGCAACTAAACCCTGCCAGACTCCTGACTCACAGAAACTGAGATATTTAATACGTGTTTTTTTTTAAAGCCACTTAAGTTTGTGGTGGTTTGTTATATAGCAACAGATCACTAATAACACCATTATCTGAGAAGATTCCTTTTTCCCCTCCCAGGCACTACAGCCCCATTCCCAAAGGTAACTAGCACCTTCATTTCTAACATGTTGAAATAGTACTGCCTATTTTAAATATATATAATTGGAATCAGAGTATAAATACCCTTGTGCCTGGTTTCCCATCCCCAGCATCTTGGTTGTGTGGCATTTTCTTGTGTGGAGCATTACACTGTTCATCTTCATTACTGTATAGTGTTCCGCTGCGTGAATGTACCATAATTTATCTACTTTTTTTAAAATTTAAATGAGAGCTGTTTCCAGTGTTCGAGTTATCCTGCTCTGAGCATTCTTATTCAGATACATGTCTTTGGATGTAATACACACAAACACACATATATTTCTATTGTGTATACTTACAGATGGGATTTTTGGGTCACAGAATATAGAATATTCATATACTAAGAATTTTAGACACTGCCAAACAGTTGTCCACAGTAGTTATACTCTCACCATGAGAGCCAAAAACTTTCAGTTGCTTTATGTTTTTTTTTTTTTCCCAGATAAGCTCAATTTTAGATATTTGGCAATGGGAATCTATAGTTCCTACTAAATAACTTATCACATTATACTACTTTAATTCTCTGACATTTTTTATATTAACTTGTTTATTATTTATCTTCCTCTACTAAAAATATATGCTTCTTGAGATAGTAATTTTGTCTGATTTTTTTATACCTATATACTTAGCACCTCTCATACAATGGCTTCAAAAACAGCATAAATATTTATTAAATAAGTAAACTACTCACACAGTCATTTTCCCTCCCCATGTACTTTTTAAAAAGTACTTCTAAAGGGAGAGCAACAACAGCATACTATTGCCATTGCAACTAAGTTTACTGAAATTATTTCTCACCAATTTGTGAAAATCTTATAACCCATTCTATCTCATAAAATTTTAAATTTAGATCAATAGTTTATCAAATTATACCAGAATATGTGTTTCATAGTACTCTTGGCAGTTTGTGTTTGAGAAGTGTTGCACTCTAAATATGAAAGAAAAAGGAAGTATAAAAACTACCACATATTTTATTATTGTAGCTTTCCTAAATCCTCAAGCAAGTGGGTCACACATTTGTTAGTCATAAAATTAATAGATAGTCCTTAAACCAGATGGTAGCAGTGTGTTCATTCCCTAAAGGAAGAAGACAAGAGCCTTGCAATGAGAATGTGCGCAAATAGTTGAGGTCATTCCCTGCTAGGCACTTACCAATTGGAAGGAACATTTAGTGACTGTGAAGCAGAGGCAATGTGATGGGAGAAATATCCCTACCCTCTATTCAAGGCATGGAAGTACTATAAATATTTTCATAAAAGCATGCTCAGAATAAGAATACAATAGCTGAAATCTGATACATCAAACCTAGATACAGCATATTCCTCATTCTGTAAATCATGGTGATGATTTGATTCTTGTGTTTATATGCATGCAGTTAAAAGAAGGTCATTAATTAAAATGATGTAGACTACAGGATACATTAATTAGTGCACTATATACTTTTTATCATCATTTAGGGAACATTTGAACTGTATAAAATGCCATTATAATTACTAAATTCATGTGTAAATATAAAGATAACGGTAGTACGAGAATTGTAGTATTTTAATTCTATAAGATATATTCCAGTTTTCATGACTAAAACACTACCTCTTAAGATTCCTCCATATATTATCTGACAGTGGCTCTCAAAATGTGGTCCCTAGACCAGCAGCATCGGCATCACTTGGAAATTTCTTAGAAATACAGACCTACTGAAACATAAATTGTGTTGGCCCAGTAATCTGTGCTTTAACAAGCTCTCCAGGTGACTCGCAATATAATACCCTAATGTTTACAAACCACTATTCTTTGAAATTAAATTTCACCTTCCTTAATATGTGCCAAAATCTCAACTACAGACCTTCAAAGGATGTATTTTCAATATTTTATAGAATCCATTGGTTTTATATTAGGTGTGATTAAAATGTATTGCATAGTAACACCGATTACTTTGTGCCAGTTTTACATTTGTTTAATATTTATGTGGCTATGATTACTAGAAAATAACTTTTAAAAAATTGCTCTTGATATACAACAGCTTATAATGCACGCCAAAAGGAGTTGAAAAGACACTTTAGCAGTGAACACATTTGAAACCACTTTTAAGTGCCTTATTTATTTGCAACAGTTGGATTACTTAGAATTACCATTTGCATTTTTCCCCTTTGATTTTCTGTTAAGGTTTGAGCTTTTGGACAAGGTGGACTCCTTACAGTTCCTTACATTTCAAATAAAGTGTTTTTGACTCCTTATGACTTAAATTATCATTTCTCTTTTAAATTTCAAAAGTAAAAATGAAAACTATTTTAATGAGATCTTTATCTTATAGCATGGCATTGCTATAAAGTGAACGTTTTTTCTTTGATTTTTAAAATTGTGGCAAATACACATAGAATTTTGGTGGAACACAATTCAGTCCATTACCAGACACTTCCATCACTTGGTTATTGTGAATAATACTGCTATGAATATGAGTTTGCAAATATCTCTTCAATTCTTTTAAAGTTATTATTTAATTCTTTCGGACACATGGTCAGAAGTGGAACTGCTGGATAATATGGTAACTCTATTTTCAATTTTTTGAGGAACTTCTATACTGTTTTCATGTTTTTACATTCCCACCAACAGTGCACAAGGGCTCCAATATTCTACATCCTCACCAACACTTGTTGCTTTTTGCTTTTGTTTTTGTTTCTTGATATTAGCCATCCTAATAGATGTGAGGTGATATCTTATTATGGTTTTGATTTGCATTTCCCTAATAAAGTATTTGAAAAATAGTTTTTATTGAACTTTAAGTGAAAAAGAGTGATTGACATCAGTGTCAAACAAAGATAATTGTTCTGAATTAAAATTCAGTATTTTATGCAACTCACTATGGATTGATTTCATCAGACAGTGCAAATGGTGAATTCAATATAAACTTTGTTGTGAGCATGACACATCCAGAATGCCTTCAGCAAACTTCAATTTCCAACCTCCACTGAATCCATACCATTAATATCTTGTTTCTTATAATTAGATTACCAAGAAGTTTTACTAGTCCCTGCACTTCTTTTCTCTGGATTGAGATGGAAACAAAACTGTTAAGTTACTTCAAAATAGACTTTATATTCTGCTTCTCATCTTAAATAGATATTGATTTCTGCAGAACTTCAGAATTTTGAGTTATAATTAAGCAGAATGAGTCTGTTAACATAACAGACCATGTCTCACCTATCGGCTATATTATAAAATAGTTTTATTGAACTTTAAGTGAAAAAGAGTGATTGACTGAAGACTGAATTATTAAAGATCAATTTCTAATTTAATAATTAAGAATCCATAGACTACTGTATAATCTGTGTTAAAATATCATCTTTTAGTGAATTGATTGTTTATATAGAAATTTTAATTGCAATATAATTTAAAATATATAGATCTAATTACTGCATTTTATGGTATTTAAGCATGTTATAAAATTTTTTTTTTACATCTTTATTGGAGTATAACTGCTTTACAATGGTGTGTTAGTTTCTGCTTTATAACAATAAAGTTTTTGATATATATTTGAATTATCTTTCCCCCAAAGGTGATTTGTAATTATAAAATTTATTTGAGAAAAGAAATAGTGGATTGACCTACAGAAAAAAGTCAGAGATATAATTTATTTTCATTTAGTTAGTCGATAAAGATAATTCATATAATAAAGGAAGTGAAAGGAGTGGCAGCAATAAATAATGATGAATTTTATGTTTTTCTCACTTTCAGTTATCATAATACTGTATCTAATTATGTATCTTTCGATTTCGTGTGTGTGTGTGTGTGTGTGTGTGTGTGTGTATGGTATGTGAAGACTGAGACTACAGGTAAAATTGACTTTATTACTTCACTTAATTAAAGAACAATTAACACTTACATTTATAGGATATGTATGGCAGCTATAGTCAAAACCCACTTCAGTCTTTGTTTAGGACACTTTTTCTAATTACATTTTGTTACTCATGCTTCTGAGCATACATACTGTTCTTCTAGAGATTTTGCTTCACTTTATAAAATTCTTCAGTTTCCAAATAGCCATCATGGCCTGTCTTAGACTAGTTTTTTGGTTTTTTTTTTTTCCTTTTTCACCAGTTATTCAGAAGTGCTCTAACTACAAATCATAGAAATATCTGCAAGGCTGGCATTAAGATAGAGTATGCTTTCTCTGAATAAAATTAAATTTCCATGGCAATTAAGTCAAGGTTGCTCAGGTATTATTTTATAGCCACTATATGTCGCATTTAGTTGGATAAACTTACTAGTTCCCAAGTACTCCAAGGCAAGATTAAGCACTCACTTTGAAATTGAAGCTTTGATTAGCCTGTTCAATATTTATATATTTCCTAATCAAAAATCATAGAAAAAAATAATCTTAAAAACCTTCTTGGGTATATTTACAGTTTTTGATCTGTGTTTAGTCCTAGAATCAAGGGATTATCATCTAAGTGATATAATGATTCTATTGATATATAAAGGCTTCAGGATGTTAACTGTATTACCTATTAAGATTCAAAACCTCTAAACATCCATCTTATAACCAAAAGGTGATTTGGTATTAAACTAGAAAAATGATTTACCAATGAATGATTTTGACTTACCAACGTAGGAATTTCAGTAAAGTGAACTTAACAGTAAGTTAATAAACAAGTTTATATGTATATATAAATCCTTTATATATATATATGTTTATATAAATCCTTTTTAAGTGATATATTGTATATTGATATGTATTTTGGAGGAAAAAATAACGGCCCACTTTCCTTTAAATTAGAAACATGCTCTTATTTCATTTCTACAAGAAAAATTTTGTTTTGCTGCTCTAGACAAATAACATAGAGGCAAGTGTTATACTGATTTTTCTAAGTACTGTTTCAGTAGAAAATACAACGGATATATAATTCTACTTGAAAGTGGTAAATACACAGAGACCTATGGGCACTATTATTGGTGGGAAATATTTTAGGGTCTCCTCGATAGTACGAGAAAGTGATGGAGGTGTAAGAATTGACTCCTTTTTCAGATTTGGTCTCTAATATGTCAGTGTGGCTCAGCAGAGTGTTCCAATTTAGTCCTATTTGCTTGTTCCACCAAGTCAGTTATTCACATGCTACTGAGGTAAGAGATAAAATTGGCTTATTCACAACCGTTTCATGATTCTCTACAAAAAATTTTCAGAAAGCAATGACATCAACAAAACTATATTGTTATAAATGTTGATAACAGACAATTCTAAACCTGGCTTAAGATCACTTACTTATACACTTGTAAGAATTTTCAAAATCAAATTCAACTTATAGACATTTTCTTAAAGCCAGAACATTTTTTTGACAGTTTTGTTTTCCTTAAATAAAAATGTTACCAATTTACTTTAGTAGCTTTAAAATTTCCTTGGAAATGTTATATTTTAAATGACTATCATAAATTATATGAATTATAGAATTCAGAAATTTGAAACAGCATAAATTAAACACACCTTTTTAAAATAAATTATTACACTGATTTAATTTCAACTCATTTGTAATTGACAAGTGTCAAGGGAATGATTTGATGGTATGAAAAGAGCTTTATTGTCTTATGCTTTTATATTGTACATAGTCTATTTATAGATGTGACATTTCTGACTGGCAGTGTAGATGTACCTATATAAATTGTGGTTGTGGCTCTTTTCTAAAAGGAAGTGAAAAATCATGCATGTGGATCATACAACAAATAGCTAACGAACGCTCTCGGATTCATAGAAGATTCAAAGCCCAGTTGCTGGCCAGTTTCTTATGTCCAGTTTAAACCCTGAAAATCAATTCACAATTTTTCCTAAGACTGTGTTTGATGGTTAATGGCTCAAGAAAATAAAGGTGACATGTTCATAATGAGAAAATGAGAAACGCAGTACGAAACACTAAAATTCCTTGGGTTGATTTTATGAGTCTTTTAAATCAAATCATCAATTTAGACAAACTTTTGGCTACACCTAATGAGCCAACTAATCAAAACGCTCTCTCACGTAACCCCAACTAAAGATAGTTTAATGATTATTTTAGCAAGGATACCTTCAGTGTGACCAGAAAAATGAAAAAAATAACATGGCTTTTATGTTTTTATTTATTCGAAAGGTGTTTTGATTTTAACAAAAGCTTCCGTATTTAATTGGGTTTTATAACACAGATTCACTGAACTATTCAAAAAATAATTGAGCACTGATTATGGGTTTCAGGGATAGATTCAGAGTAGCAAAAACCAAGTCCCAGTTTTTGTGGGAGGGGACAAATATGAATTAGAGATATACAAAATTAAAGGCAAAAGCTCTTTGAAGAAAAAAAGTAAAGTGATAGAGGCGGAGAGGTACCTTACATTAAGTATTCAGGAAAGGTAATTAATGAGCTTAATAAGTGGTGGGTTTGGCTGGGAAAAGCCTGATTTTAGAGGGCCTGGAGAGAATGAGAAGGGAGAAAGGCATAAGAGTGATATTTAGAGAAAATGTGCTTCACAGGAAAGCAGTGAAATACAATAATTAAGGAGATACATTGAGTCAGGGTGGTAAGCCTTGTGTTCTTCATTTTTTCCCTCATTAATAATATGGCATTGACCAGAATGCAGGGTTTTAAAATAAACTATAACCACTAAGAAAACAAGTATGAGTTTAAACATTAATTGCCATTTAATAGTCATTTAATTGCCAAATTTAATCAAAAAGTTGCCATTTCTTTTTTTTTGTACATCCTACTTGAAAGTTGTTTAACTTAGTTATATACAATTTTATAATTTACCTATTCTGTATGTTTTTAACTTCTACTTTGGTTAGACACAGTATGCTTGCATTTATGGTTTAGTTAAATTATTATTCAATATTATATTTTTTTTCTTAAATTCCATATATATGTGTTAGCATAAGGTATTTGTCTTTCTCTTTCTGACTTACTTCACTCTGTATGACAGACTCTAGGTCTATCCACCTCATTACAAATAGCTCAATTTCATTTCTTTTTATGGCTGAGTAATATTCCTTTGTATATATGTGCCACATCTTCTTTAACCATTTATCTGTTGATGGACGTTTAGGTTGATTCCATGTCCTGGCTATTGTAAATAGTGCTGCAATGAACATTGTGGTACATGTCTCTTTTTGAGCTATGGTTTTCTCAGGGTATATGCCCAGTAGTGGGATTGCTGGGCAGAAGACCTAAATAGACATTTCACCAAGGAAGACATAGAGATGGCCAAGAGGCACATGAAAAGATGCTCAACATCACTAATTATTAGAGAAATGCAAATCAAAACTACAATGTGGTATCACCTCATGCTGGTCAGAATGGCCATTATCAAAAAATCTAGAAACAATAATTGCTGGAAAGGGTGTGGTGAAAGGGAACCCTCCAGCATGGGAATGTATATTGATACAACCACTATGGAAAACAGTATGTAGGTTCCTTAAAAATCTAAAAATAGAACTACCATATGTCTCCAGTTTTCATATGGACTCTAGTCACATTGAAATAAGACCCACCCTCATGTCCTCCTTTTAACTTGAGAACCTCTCTAAAAACCTTATTTCCAAATAAGGTTATAATGTGAAGTACCGGCGGCTAGGGCTTCAACCTTACTTTTTTGGAGGACACAATTTAACCCCTAACAACTTAGATCTAGATAGCAGGCATAAGAATTGAGATAAATGGAAAGATTTGAGAAATACTTAGCTACAAGGCATAATTTCATACACATTTTAAAAAAACAACATTTTAACTTATATGATATAATAAAATTTTAACATACTCTAATGATTCAACGGCTAAAAACAACATTTCTGATTGAAAAAGATCAAAATATGTCTGGACTCCCTTCACAGCAATTTAACAGCTAAATAGATACGTTTGCAACTGTGAGCTTTTGACTCATTCGTTTTATTATTACGTTGTGAATATTCATTTGCGATTTCATTCCCTTCTTGGTTAGAGAAAAACTGGAATTTGGAATTGAAAGATCATGATTAATAACAAATTAACATAAACAAATACTTGTTATACTTAATGGATCACTGCCTTCCTTTAGCGTTTGATAGAATTTAGAACACATACACATATTTCCAAAATTTTATGTATAATTTAGGAAGGACATCTTATAGACCATTCACTAATCTCATATGTATAACACATTTATGAGTTCACTGGCTCGCATCAATGTATGGAGACTATTTAGTTGTAAGTGATTGAGATCATTCCAAAAGGCAATTTTTTTAGTTAAAAAAAAAAATCCTTTAGATTGTAATTTCGAGAGACTCAGACATTCTATGATTCTTTTTAAAAGACGAATATACATATGACTTGAACTAAGTCAAATACCACCACCTATAAGTCACTGACTCTTTCTTAAATGAGACCTCAAAGAAGCAGGGACATTTCAGAAATTTTTCTCAAAAGTGGCAGTGTGGGCTTCCCTGGTGGCGCAGTGGTTGAGAGTCCGCCTGCCGATGCAGGGGTCGCAGGTTCGTGCCTCGGTCCGGGAAGATCCCACATGCCGCGGAGTGGCTGGGCCCATGAGCCATAGCCACTGGGTCTGTGCGTCTGGAGCCTGTGCTCCGCAACGGGAGAGGCCACAACAGTGAGAGGCCCGCGTACCGCAAAAAAAAAAAAAAAAAAAAGTGTTAGTGTGGTGTAGGAAACCCCAGCAGCAGCGTCAAGTGTCCTGCAGCTGTACTGTCCAAAAGCTTCTTGGCAACATGGTAATGTGCAGCCTTATAACTAGACGTTTAGGCTCATTTTTCCTTAATTCCTGCCAGTTTTCTACCCTCTTCTTTATTCCAAGTCTATTAGCTACCTCTTGTATTCCCATTAATTTCCTTTTCCTGCTTAGGTTAGAATCAGTTTTTATTGCTTATAAATAAGAACTCTGATTGGTGCAGATAAAATTTCAATATTTGAGCCTTCATCTATTCCTGTTAAATGTTCATTTATTTTCTGCTCTCTAAAAACCAACCTCTTTCTCCTCCTGCACAGGAAGCTTTCAAATACTTGATATAATTATTTGGTCTCCTTTTAGTTTTCTCTTGTTTAACATTCTCAGACACCCTCAGTCACTCCCCTTACTATCTCCTCACAGTTTGAAAATTCAGTGATTTGTTGGTATTCTTAAAATGTGATATTACAAAAGTCTCAAATTGTCTTTTTCCCTGCCAACAGAAAAAAATCATTCTTTAAGTCTAGATTTATGTACCACTTATTTCTTCAAAGGTTTTCTTTAAAAACACCTCAGATCAAAATAAGTTCCTTCTTTGCATGTATGCTCATTTTTTTTTTTCGGTACGCGGGCCTCTCACTGTTGTGGCCTCTCCCGTTGCGGAGCGCAGGCTCAGCGGCCATGGCTCACGGGCCTAGCCGCTCCGCGGCATGTGGGATCTTCCCGGACCGGGGCACGAACCCATGTCCCCTGCATCGGCAGGCAGACTCTCAACCACTGCACCACCAGGGAAGCCCACATGTATGCTCATTTTAATTCATATTAATTTACTTATATTGTATAAATACTTTTCATAAGTTTCTCTCTCCCAGTAGATGACAAAATTATTCGGTAAGAATCATACCTCACTTTCCCTCTGTCACCCAGCCCTAGTGTTTTATGAAGGGATCATCTCTAAAAGATCTTTGATAAACAAGATGCTTCAGATGTAGTCTGAAAATTAAGCAATTTATCAATCAAATAAATGAACATCATTTTAGCTATGATTAGGGTCTTCCACATGTTTCTTTACTACAACTATACACATCTTTTTGCATTCCTTGCTTTCTGGGAATCAGCCAGGGATATTCAGCTAAAGGACCTATCTTCCAGTTAATTCTAAGTCTTTCTCCCCTCTAATTATGCCATTTCCCTGGGGATTACCTACATCTTGGCTAATATATTTATAGTTTTAAAAATATGGCTCTTTCATTAAACTATTGCCATTCATGTGAAGTATTAATATTTTTTAGGCAGTTTCTATGGGGCTCAAAAAACAATTCATAAAAGGAAACTGAGGCATCCAACACAAAAGCCTAGTCCTGTCTTTAAATGGTCATGCCCTTAAGCAGTCATGTCTAATACAAAAGCTAATAAATAAGCAGACAAATAAATGATTGAATAAATTAATTGTTCTTGGAAATAAGGTTTTTTTAGACTTGTTGGCAGTAGATGATACCCTGTGAAATAGAATATTAGTGAGAAAAGAAAATCAGACCCTGTTCCTTGACTTTTTTTTTCTTTGTAACTTGTATTACCTTATAAGATGTATTCTTTTAAACCCAGAAGTGTAAAGAGTTTTTGTATGTTTTGTATGCCATTGTATTCCTAGCACTGACAACAATGCTCAGCAAATAGTAGGTGCTCTATAAAAATTTGTTGAAGGAATGAAGAAGACTGCGGGCAAAGTTAGTATTACAACAACACTGTTCTCCAAGGGAGGGAGGGAGGGAGGGGGGCAGGACTCTCTCTCAAGAGACTGAGAATGCTGAAGAAGATAATGTGAAAAAAGGAAGAGACATCATGGAATGTAATAGAAATATTTCTTCTAAGCATCTAAGCTGTATATCAACAGTTTGAGGAGTAACACCTGCAGAATATGCTTCCACTGGGTCGCAAGGATTGAGGATACAGTCTTCTTGAGAAAGGCATGTCAGAAGCTTAGTCTCATAATTCCAGTCTTAGAATCACACTGGGGCCCAAGATAACTAGCAGCCAGAAACACTGTCAGATCCACACAAGATCCCCGAAGTCCATCTCATGTTCTGGTTAACAGATATGACCTTGACACCCTTGAACAACCTCAGATAATTCTCTTGTATATGTTTTGTGCATAAACACATATTCATTGTGGCATTTAAAAATATTAACCCAAATTTATTTGCCCATCTTTGGTGATATATGGAGAGTTGAGAACTTGTTTTCATTTTGTCTAATTATGGTGTTATTTCCTATTTGCCTTTCCTATTTGCCTTCCTCTTACACAGTGACTAGCATGTAAAGAACTCAATAAACAATTGCCGGATTGATTTTCCCATTACATTGAAAAATATGTACCTGAATAGACCATTATTAGTAGTAAACTGTATTCCCAGTATTGCCTTGAAAACTCACAATGCTCATTTAATCACTTTCTGTACAACAAACTAACCTATGAAAGTGCCTAAAAAAACATCCTTAAACCTTTAAGATTCTGGTTTGAGCATTATCTGGCTGAGCACAATTTGATTTACAAATGTATCCTGACATTCAAAGAAAGAGATAACAAAACTAGGGAAAAGCAAAATTTTTTTTTCATAAAGCCTTACTACATTTTTTAAAATGCAAACTTGACAGACTGAAAATACCCCAACTGTGCTTGCCTATATGCATAATGGTTTTATGCCCCTTTTATGTTTGGCAAAATTTCTATAGAAATCACAAACCAGCTTTATCTCTTGACTTTCAAACATACCTCAAGCAAAATGTGCTGAAGTAGTAAACTTAATTTAACTTTTGCGAAAAGTATTTCCAGTAAGAACTCAAAAAGGAAAACATTATTTGGCTCAATAAAGCTTACTAACAGCTCTGATACTAACAAAAATAAAAAACAGTTTAATTCATATGACAAAGAGAAAAGTAAATGGAATGGAAGTTTATAACAATCACTAACATTTGTCAAATTTGCCATGTGCTAGGCAGTGAGTCAAGCCCTTCACAGATGAGAACACGGAAGCTGGCAAAGTGAAAGTTTTCACACATTTGATAAGACCATAGGGTTTGAAGTCAAGACAATCAATATGGTATACTGAGAGAAAAAAAACATCAGAGAAACTCCAAAAAAAAAAAAAAAAAACCCCACGAAAACAGAAAACTAAACGGCAGGGAAAAACCCTGCTGGGGCCTTATTATAGCATCTGTTCAGCCTCAGTCATCTCTCTTTTCCAAGCATGTAGCCAAATGCAGCCAACCTGTGGTAGAATGTCTTTCAGTCTGTTGAGGCAGGAGAGGGAGACAGGGGCTTTGAGATATCTTTGTATGACCCAATGTTAAAGAAATGTTATAATGTTTGGCTAGTATAAGATATAGCACCTTAAAATTCATACATGCCCACCTAAACTCTGCCATAAACATACATTATGACTTTCTAACACTCTTCCCAATAGAGACACAGTACAGAAATTAATTTTTTTCAAGATGAAAATATCTGAGATTTAATTTAGTTCAACTATATTATCTCAATAGAAATTTCTATATTTTTTAATAAAAACATATATATATAATCTTGGACATATATACATATGACTCTTTGGGGCATTTTGTAAAGTCATAACTTACTGATTTTTTATTTCAACTTTACATGATATATAATAATATTCATAGAGAATGAATATAAATATTGCTTAATATCTCTATTGGGTCAAGTTATTTATATCTTTTATCTTTCCCAACCATAGGTAGATTCACTATTTAGTATTTATGTAATGTTTCCTTTAAACTTGTTTTTTTGGTTCAGAATAATTGTATATTTACAAAAAAGAGACAAAGGTAGTATGCAGAGTATCCATGTACTCTTCACACGTTTTCTTTAATATTAATAACTTCCATAATCAGAGTACATTTGAGAAAGCTAAGTAATTAATATTAATACATTACTATTAACTAAACTACAGACTTTATCTGGATTTCATCAGTTTTTCCACTAATGTCCTTACTTTGTCTACAGCTCAATCTGGGGTACATTGCATTTAGCATGCTATGCTTTTTATTTGTTCTATAGATTTATAATATAATATTTTGTTAGTTGTTCATATTTTATTTTCAATTGCAAATACTATTCTTAATAATTAGTTCCCAAAGGACATTATAAGAATAATAATACCTTCATATGTATTATTGCATATTATTATACATTTTTCATGGGTATAGCTTACATATTGTATGTTATATATAATCTACTGTATATAACTAATATATAGCTTAAATATTTTATATATATGTTACATGTGTAAGAACTATAGCACTAACATATACATATAAAGTATTGTGTACATATATATTTTATACACATGTATAATAATACATGCATGTGTCTGAGTTAGTATTACCTGCCAACTAAGATGGAAAAAATTGCATACTATAGTACTCTCTTGCAGAGACACAATTTAAATAAGCATCAATATACAGGATAAGCAGTCAAATAGTTAAACATTTTTAATTTCGTAAAATTCATAGTTCCTTTTACCTAAATTCAATTTTTAAGTTGTAAATATAAATACTTATTTAGTTTGTGATCATAAGTTACAATGAAGAGACAACATTCCATTTTAATAATATATTGTATCATATCATTGTTTATGTCATAATACAGAGGCATGTGAATAAGTTTAAATCCATTTTTAAATTTTTAAATCATTTTAAGTGAATGAGAGCATTATTTGAAGATGCTCTCATAAAATATTAGATTAGATTAAAAGATAATTACTTGTAACTTTGTGATTAATTTCATGGATACAAGGGCTGACAATCTGTTTGGAACACCAGCATTATCATTTAAAAGTAACCTTGGGATTGTCATACTGAGTGAAGTAAGTCAGACAGAGAAAGAGAAATATCGTATGATATCCCTTATATGCGGAATCTAAAAAGAAGTGATACAAATGAGCTTATTTACAAAACAGAAACAGACTCACAGACTTAGAGAATGAACTTATGGTTACCAGAGGGGAAGGGTGGGAAGAAGGGATAGTCAGGGAGTTCGAGATTGACATATACACACTGCTATATTTAAAATGTACAACCAACAAGGACCTACTGTACAGCACAGGGAACTCTGCTCAATGTTATGTGGTAGCCTGGATGGGAGGGGACTTTGGGGGACAACGGATACATGTATATGTATGGCTGAGTCCCTTTGCTGTGCAACTGAAACTATAACAACATTGTTAATCGGCTATACTCCAATATAAAATAGAAGGTTAAAAAAAAAAAGGAACCTTGGGAAAATTAATCTCTTTAAGCTTTGGTCGCCTTACCTGTATAACTGAGTTCATTATAGTATTATCTACTTTATAGGATTATTGGAAGGATTAGAACAGTGAATTTATATGACACTAAAATCATGACTTGTAAATAATAGATACTCTTAGTTATCATTTTTATATAACAATTATATATACAAATACTATTAATGATCAGTTTTTTTGATCATCAGAAACTCCCATATTATATTTGCTATCTCAAATGATATGTTGTTTTTCATTTCTATGTCATAAAACTAAAGGTAAGTTAAATTGACATATTTAACTGAAGCTTAATATTTATTTTCATGTGATTTTTTAATAATACTCAGAAATAAGTAGCAATATACAAAAACAGATTTCAAATTTCCAAATAGTAGTGATTAAAAGGACACATTACAATTCTTTCTTTAAAAATTCTCAATGATAATAAATAGCTCTTCCGGTACAATGCTAAGTAGTGATGCATTTCAGACTTTGCAATGTTTGAAATAGAGTCAACAAAATAAAAGAAGGCTACACAGTAGGGGGAGTCTTCAAGAAGTTTCTAAACTTGTACAATTCTCTTCAAGAAAATCATGGAAACCTTAAACAGAAAGAGACACACATGTGTTTTTATTTGTATTCTAGAGAGATCAAAAATTCACCCTGCTTACATTAGTTTTTTAGTTTGTTCATTTTGCTCTTTTCCCACCTTTATAAATAGTCATTTTGAAACTCATGGTAAGAATGGAAGAATAAGTAGGACATCCTCTGAGAACATTTTCTTACACAAATTCAAGATAATTTCAGAACAGGCCTAGTTTTTTTTTAAGATTAACATTCCGCTCTTCAAACTATGAAAAACAACTTATTGGATAACAACTTTTCCAGTCATTTGACTGCAGAGTGTCACCATTTTCCATGAAAACATAAGGCATTTAAATGTAAAATGTAAAAATAAAAGGTCTTTATTTTTTAATTAATTTTTATTGGAGTATAGTTGATTTACAATGTTCTGTTAGTTTTTGCTGTACAGCAAAGTGATCAGTTATACATATACATATATCCACTCTTTTAGATTCTTTTCCCATATAGGCCATTACAGAGTATTGAGTACAGTTCCCTGTGCTATACAGTAGGTTCTTCTTAGTTATCTATTTTATATACAGTAATGTGTATATGTCAACCCCAATTGCCCAATTTATCCCTCCCCTCCATTCCCCCTTGGTGACCATAAGTTTGTTTTCTGCATCTGTGACTCTATTTCTGTTTCGTAAATAGGTCCATCTGTTCCATGTTCTTTAGATTCCACATATAAGCTATATCATATACTTGTCTTTCTCTGTCTGACTTACTTCACTCAGTATGACAATCTCTAGATTCATCCATGTTGCTGCAAAAGGCATTACTTGGTCCCATTCTTCAACATACATAAATCAATGTGATACACCACATTAATAAACTGAAGAATAAAAACCATATTTTCATTTTAATAGATACAGAAAAAGATTTTGACAAAATTCAACTCCCATTTATAATAGAAACACTCCAGAAAGTGGGCATAGAGGGAACATACCTCAACATAATAAGGCCATATATGACAAACCCACAGCAAACATCATTCACAATGGTGAGAAACTGAAAGCATTTCCTCTAAGATCAGGAAGAAGAAAAGGATGTCCACTCTTCTCCACTCTTATTCAAAATAGTTTTGGAAGTCTTAGCCATGGCAATCAGAGAAGAAAAAGAAATAAAATGAATCCAAATTGGAAAGGAAGAATTAAAACTGTCACTGTTTGCAGATGACATGACACTATACATAGAAAATCCTAAAGATGCTACCAGAAAACTAATAGAGCTCATCAATGAATTTGGTAAAGTTGAAGGATACAAAATGAATACACTGAAATCTCTTGCATTCCTATGCACTAACAACAAAAGACCAGAAAAAGAAATTAAGGAAATAATCCCATTTACCATCACATCAAAAAGAATAAAATACCTAGGAATAAACCTACCTAAAGAAGCAAAAGACCTGTACTCAGAAAACTATAAAATACGGATGAAAGAAATCAAATATGACACAAACAGATGGAGATATATACCATGTTCTTGGATTGGAAGAATCAATACTGTCAAAATGACTATATGACCCAAAGTAATCTACAGATTCAGTACAAGCCCTATCAAATTACCAGTAGCATTTTTCACAGAATTAGAACAAAAAATTTTACAATTTGCATGGAAACACAAAAGACCCCAAAGAGCCAAAGAAATCTTGAGAAAGAAAAACAGCACTGGAGGAATCAGGCTCCCTGACTTCAGACTATACTACAAAGCTACAGGAATCAAGACAGTATGGTACTGGCACAAAAACAGAAATACCGATCAATGGAACAGGATAGAAAGTCCAGAGATAAACCCACGCACCTATGGTCACTTAATATATAACAAAGGAGGCAAGAATATACAATGGAGAAAAGACAGTCTCTTCAATAAGTGGTGGTGGGAAAACTGGACAGCTACATGTAAATGAATGAAATTAGAACATTCTCTAACTCCATACACAAAAATAAACTCAAAATGGATTAAAGATCTAAACATAAGACCAGACACTACAAAACTCCTGGAGGAAAACATAGGCAGAACACTCTGTGACATAAATCACAGCAAGATCTTTTTCAATCCACCTCCTAGAGTAATGAAAATAAAACAAAAATAAACTAATGGGAACTAATTAAACTTAAAAGCTTTTGTACAGCTAAGGAAACCATAAAGAAAATGAAAAAAAACATAAATAAAATGAATGGGAGAAAATATCTGTAAATGAAGCAACTGACAAGGGATTAATCTCCAAAATATACAAACAGCACATGCAGCTCAATATCAAAAAAACAAACAACCTAATCAAAAAATGGGCAGAAGATCTAAATAGACATTTCTCCAAACAAGACATACAGATGGCCAAGAGACACATGAAAATATGCTCAACATCACTAATTATTGGAGAAATGCAAATCAAAACTACAATGAGGTATCACCTCACACCAGTTAGAATGGGCATCATCAAAAAAGCTACAAACAATAAATGCTGGAGAGGGTGTGGAGAAAAGGGAACCCTCCTACACTGTTGGTGGGAATGTAAATTGATACAGCCACTATGGAGAGAAGTATGGAGGTTCTTTAAAAAACTAAAAATAGAGCTACCATATGATCCAGCAATCCCACTCCTGGGCATATATCCAGAGAAAATCATAATTCTAAAAGATACATGTACCCCAATGTTCACTGCAGCACTATTTACAATAGCCAGGACATGGAAGAAACCTAAATGTCCATCAATGGAAGAATGGATAAAGAAGATGTGGATGTATATACAATGGAATATTACTCAGCCATAATAAAGAATGAAATAATGTCATTTGCAGATTATCTGATCTTTAAATAAAAGGCCACAGTTAAAAAATCACTGGTAATATAGAACGCTGATTTGAGAGAAACAGATCTCTCAAGGAACCAGAAAGACCAATGTGGAGGTCACTGAAGTAATTCAGGCAGAAGGCAATGAAGGAATTTCAGTGTGTTTAAGAGGTGTGACTTGATGACTAGAATTGGTACAGTGTAGGAAAAAGAAAAATACAGACTGCGTGAAAGGATTTATGTGTGATTTTACCTTTGATGCAGGGAACAAAACCTGGAGTTGATACTGACATGAATTGCAGTGATCCTCTGAAGGTCACTTTCCTGATTCTCCACTACTTTATGAGAGTAGGAAGTTGTGTTTACAATATTTAAGGATGTGGATGTGTATTCAGATGATGGGATTGTATACTTTTGAATTTCAAAGAGTTTGTAGTGAAAGAGGAAGCAAGGTGTGGGCTCAGGACCAGGGTGCAAGAATTTAGAAGGGGACTTGAGAGCTGTTGAATATCTAGACTAGACTTTGAAGGAAACTGGAGGGCGTTGTTTATTAAACCTATATAAAAGGGCTGTTAAGAAAGACTGAAGACAGAAATAAGTTTTAAATTCCTAAATTTTATGGCAGTAAGCTATGCAATTTTCTTTTTTCTCTAGTGTGTTCCACATACCAATTATAAAATCAGAGAAAAAAATTAAGAATTGTGTTCAGCAAAAATACAAAGTTAGAAGTATATAAAAGAGGTGCTTTACACACACACAATACATATATACACATATATATTTAAATACTTATGTACATATATATACACATTCAAATCACTCAGTTATTTTCTGGAGTATTATTTAAAATGTACACATGAAATAATCCATAGACATTTTAACCTTGTTTTCCAAGTTAAGCAGTCTTTTATGGATATTAGATATTTAGAATCATATTGTCTTTCCAAAAATAATTGAATAAAAGTAGCATTGTTCTACAAACCTGGAAAATTTATACTTAAAATGAAAAAAGAAAATCTTAAGGGACAAGGGCCTATATTAAGGTATTCTGTAAGTGTATCAATCTGATATAAGTGACAGCTCAAAATATCATAATCACAGATACATAGTCACTATATCAAATTTACCAAAATATTTTATTAAATAATGAATACACAGCTTCAACCAAGAAGTAAAAATTATAGTACAAAAACCTGTTGAATTAGAAGGCAGGACTAGGAAATGAATACTCACGAACACTGGGAACTATATTTCCCTGGGCCCTACAGTAAAAATGTGCTTACGTTTACTCAGTTTGTTTTTTGTAAAGGTTAAATAAATACAATCAAACAAACTAATCTTTCATTAAACATCAAATAAATGATTTATATGCTATGAAGAAATATTCATAGCATATAAATATGTAAAATATGTAAATATTTTAATTTTTATAATGGCAAAATTTAAATAAATGGCATGATGTTTCAAATATAATCTCTCCTTTTCTAAGGGCAACTTCAAAATAAAATTATGTTAAAGCATTATAGGCCATTCTAAAACAAAGCAACTAATCAGGAATGCGTTTGAAGTGAATAAAGTCAGAGGAGGTACACAAATCTTTTTCAAATGCATCTAGAATTGGTTATTTTACGTTAATACATGCTTTTAAAATATTCATTGCTCTACCTATCAATAAATCTTTAAATCACAGCACTACATCTCTCAATATTATTTTAAGAACACTATAAGAGTAATGAACCTATTTTTATTGCCTTCTAGAATCTACCAGTTATATTCAAGAAAGAAAAAAAAAACAATACAGGAAGCATGGGTTCATCCCACAGCCTCATAAATATATGGAGAACACAGTACAAAAATAACAAACAGGCAAAGAAATATAAAATATGAACATGACTGCCTTAAGGGCAGAGTTGGTTGTCTTGCTGGAGTTACGTGAGGCTCCTGTGAACTATGGAAGGGAAATAGACAGAGACAAACACCCAGTTCATAGGAAGGATTCCCATTATAGAAAGTTGGCCAAAATTGACTCTATATTCTAAGGAGAAGCCTTGATATTTTCCAGTAGGTCAACAATATTTGCCAGTATTAAACCTCTATGGATCATGCTCATACATTATGGATCTACAGATCATAGTTCGTATTCCCCAGAGAAAGAAGGGCCATTTTGTGCGTGAGGAAGCCAACCTCAAAGACCAGGTTTGGTTGATCTTTCAAATTTTTCCTATTATAAATTGAGGGTCCTCTTTAACATTGAGATAATTCTGCTAGTAATTGTTTCTATTGGCATTTCCACAACTATGTTATTATTTCTAAGATATTATACTAAGGGAAAAATTAGACTTAACATGTAAACAAATAGTAGAAATAGAGAATGCTTTGAAATTTATTTCTTTTAAAGATCCATGAATAAGTGACCATGAATGACAGATACTGGAAGGGACAATGTGCAGAAAGAAGGCACTAGACACTTGAAAGAGAAAAAAATGACAAAAGGTTTATATAAAGGTTATATGAGTTCAGATATAAGTACAAATTTTTCTAATCATAAACTTTTTTACAGTTGGTATTTTCTAATCCTTCATGTTTCACACGTTGGTACTGGCCTATAAGTGAATGAAATTATTGCTAAGCATAAATATGCTAGGTTGAAACATTACAACTGAGCTGTAAGATATCCACCAAGGCTATTTTTCCAATGTTTAGCAGAGAAGGAGCACCTAACTTTGCTTAGATAAACCATGGACACAAACTGGGTACAGGACATAAGATAAAGAGGACTGAGGATACCCTTAAACCATGCAAGCTTATGTCTCAAGTAAGGCTGCCAGTTAGAATACAGACTGCTAAATTAAATTTCATTCAGACATGTATCTACACATATACATATATATATATATCTGATATCTACATCAACATCTACCAGTATCAATATAGATGTAGATATCAATGTAGTGTGTGCATGGTGTGTCCTGTGCAATATTTTGGATATACTTATACTAAAAAATATGTTTATCTACATTTCAAGTTTAACTGGGTATCTTGTATTTTAATTTGATAATCTGGCAACTCTAGTCCCAGAATACTTGGCAAGGAAGAAAATTAAAATTTTATCCTTCCTCCATATGTTATCTTAAGACTTACTTCCTTCATGAAGAACTTTGTATAGTATCCCTCTAAGCATCTTCTCCTTTTTAAAAATTTCTGTCAAAATAAGGCTGGAGATTACTAAACTGGATTTAGGACGATATTCAAAGAGAAGTTGCTAACATTCCTGAGTTATCACATGAATAATCCACGACAGGCTTCCACTGCCACAGGTAAAACTGGACTGTCAAGACACCTCTCTGCCATGTATTAGACTTCAACTAAAGAATACAAAGTGGCAGTGGTGGAGTATCACATGTATTTGAGAAAGGCAATCTTAGCCTTAGAAGATAATGTATAGCTGCTTTCATCACATTTTTAAAAGTGATGGACAGAGCTACATTTTCTAAGTTAATAAGAGGATTGATATTGCATAGACTAAGAGACTTGTGTAAGATGCATACTCATGCCATTCAGCATTGTTTTCTAGATTATATGTATGGTTACGTTTAAATTCTGTTGTCATTTTAGGAGGCCATGGAAGGAGGAACCCTCCAACCTACTGCCTTCAGAATCAAACTTCACCAGATTCATTCCCTAAATTTATAATAAGCATCAAATTTTAAAATATTTTTCTTGAAATAAGGAAATACAATATTAAACAAGTATAAACTATAAGGGCAAATATCAGAACCCCAATCAAATCATTTCATCAGTTAATCTTCTATCCCAGATTTCAGAATCATGGAATCATTACTTCTACCTAATCAACATGACATGGAATATTTCTTTGTGGTCCTCTCCATCCATCTTTCTTACCCCAGTTTAGGCCATCATTACCTTATACCATGATTTATATTATTGGCTCTGGGAATTAACTCTCCTGATCATGTCTCCAATAGAAATTCATCACAAATAAAACCCAATTAGTTTTTCAAAATGAAGCATAATGTAGTGATTTGCATAGTGCAGAACATACTACTGGACAAATAATTTTTTTCACTATAAGACAAATAATTTTCATTGCTAAGGTGAGCCCAGCCACACAACTATGCAGAGTTGTGAATAAGATAATTTTCTTTGTCATTATCATTTATCCACATTAGTTTACAGAATCATTTAAAGAAATTAATAAGGATAAGCTATCAGTAATGACATATATACACTACCAAATATAAAATAGATAGCTAGTGGGAAGCAGCTGCATAGCACAGGGAGATCAGCTCAGTGCTTTGCGACCACCTCGAGGGGTGGGATAAGGAGGGTGGGAGGGAGACGCAAGAGGGAGGGGATACGGGGATATAAGTATGCATATAGCTGATTCACTTTGTTACACAGCCGAAACTAACACACCATTGTAAAGCCATTATACTCTAATAAAGATGTTAAAAAAACACAAACAAGTATAATACATTAAAATTTAATAAAAAGAAAGAACAGCCCATTCTATACAGTCTCAAACTTTTGTAATTGCCAAACTCGAACTTGAACTTAACCATCATGTTAAGTTCTAGTGAAATAATTTAAGGACTAAGAAATTGTATAAATATTCATTACCTTTGTAAAAACCCTAGTAAAACTCTTTGACAACCATGAGAATTAACATCTTCTTTATACTTTTATGGGACCTTAAATCTTTTGCAAGAGTTACTTAGTATTAAAATAATCAATGAGTGATAATCTCAAGTGAAGGGTAAATACATGAAAAATCAATAAGTTTTATTTGAATACAATGTTACTTAACTTCAGCAGAACCTATGAAACAAATGAAATACAAGAAATGCCATAGACTCAAAAAGTGGCTGGTCTATTCCAAAGGTTAGTAATAAATAATTAGAATTGTGAGCTATACTTATGTATTAGCTTCTTAAAATATAACAGATATAATTTATTTAAATGTAGGTATTAATAACAAGAGCAGTATGCAGTGGTAGATAAGTTCCTAAGTAAATTAGTGGTATTCACTATTTGATATGGAAATATTTTGTGCTTAAAATAAATAAGAATTTATATATTAAATTTAAATCTATTTTTAAACATTCCCTTTTTCCATTTCTACTTATGTTAGACAAAAGAACATTAAGCTGTTCACGAAATATGTAAAGATATGATTAATTTATTTCATACATAAAAAGTTATTCTAAATGTAAAATTTAAATACATATTATAAACTTGCTTCTTTTTATATGTTTCAAAAGGTGAAAGAAAATTATTCTATTTTGGAAGCATTTACATATTTAAAAGTGTTTGTCTACTCAAACATTATATATGTGTATTTCTAATTAGTTTCCTATGTATTTAATTCTTCACAGATGCAAGCAGAAATGGCTGGACAGTGAAACTTTTCCACTCTTTAAAAAGTCTAACTAAATTTTACTAATGTTACTGCTGAACCAGTTTAAAAAAAATGCTAACAAAGGGAAGTTACTGAAAATATCTTGAAGGCTATAAAAATATAGATTCCTGTGTGATTCTGGTAGGGGGATTTGGGTTTATTCAGACAAACTATCAGTAACCTTGTAATCCTTTGCATGCTTGTCTGAAATGTAATAAAAAACCTTTTCAGGTTGATTCATCAAAAATACAGTTTTTTGGATTCATGATCTTTATTGGAAAAAACTGATTCATAAAAGCATAAGAACAAATCTTTTATTTAATAATGTCAGAGTTTCTTATATTTGTGACAGAAAAAAATACATATATTCTTTGAATAATTCATATACCATATGATATTTTATATGATATAAATTGATTTTATTCCTTGTTATAATTTATTTTTTCAATAAACATGTCACATTATCTACTCTGTCCCAGGTATTATGCCCAGTGACAAAGAAAAAAACATGGTTAAGTCATGATCTTGCCCATGAGAAGTTATAATCCAAGTAAACTGTTTCTGATATTGTGCTCCACATTGTGCTAAGTAAATGAAACATTCTAACAATGGGATATTTGCTAATGCCTAGAAAAAAGAAGAAAAACTAAATATTCATGAGTTTATGTTCTATTTGTAAGTACATTTGGTTGGAGGACATTTTTTTCATATAAATAACACTTTAGGCTTTTGTTCTTGATATCTCAACACAAAGAAGTTACTTTAAATATGATCCCTGAGGGATTGTGATAATTTTGCATTCTTGAAAAAACATGTCAGTAGAACTTTGACTTAAATAAGAATATTAAAACAAGTAAATACTTGTTTTTGAAAAAACTATTGAATCTTCAAATTTCTCTCTATACTGAGAACTTTAGCTAGTGTAAATGGTAAATAGTACAGCCAAACTCATATTTATGGAATATCCATCCATATGATTGCCCCAATCTCATCATTTGGATCAAATTTACTTTTTCTTTTAATATAAGGCATAATCTCAGATTGAATAGTTTTACTTTCTATATTGAATAGTTTTGAGCAAATGCTATGCATCTTATATGTTATCTTTGTTGTACTACCCTGGCATATAAAACAGCTATAATATAGTAAGCATACGTTTATGCAGCAGACACAATGAAGTAATATAAAATGTTACATAAAAATTCATTTAACCTTTAAAATAACAAAGCAAAAAATATGTTTATCATCTCCATTGAATATATTTGCAAATAACTTGCCTACAGTCAAAAACCACTTAAATAGCAGACACAAGATTATAATCCAGTACTTTCTTAGTGTATTGACTGAGCTATTAACAATTTTATTTTTCTTCCTCCAGATGATTATTTAAGTTTGGGATTAGGTAGGGAAAATCTACCTGAAAAAAATAATGGGAGTTGATTTTTAAAAAATAACTATGTGTATTTTTGCAAACATTTGTTTGGTGGATGGGTAATGCTGGGAATAAAATGTTAGTTTCATATTTGTAATTACGTAATTCAATTTTATACATTCTTGTAAACTAATGCTGACTTTGGTTGTTAGTACTTCTTCGAGGAAGCCATTTTACCATATTTAAAAATATTCTATAATATCTTACATTTGCAATTGCACTGCACTTAATAAAAGTAATTGTAATGTGTTGGTTTTGGTCTTTGCAATAATCTGTAATCTACAAAGGGCAGATATGACTAGCCCTAATTAGTAGATAAAGAAAATGAAGACTGGAGAGGAAAAGACATTCGTCTAGGCTCACATGACTAGGAAGTGGTAAAGCAGAAACAGAAAAAGTTGTCTACTTCCTGTTATTTTTGCCCATTAACAAGTGAATGTTTCAAGCAGCATTAAATAAATTCACTAGGATATTTATTCATAATTATATATTACTATATAATTTTAACATTAGTACTGATAGCTGAGTTCTGTAGGGTCTATTTCACTCTGGCCATTTATGTTCTTGGCACATTCCAGAACTAGCATACAGATGCCAGAATAATGATGACCACACATTACTTATAGGATTCCCCAGGCAGCTAATCATGCTGCTAAATTCCCTTCACCTTAGACTTTTATAATCCATGCCTATTTTGAATGTTACTACTCTTGTTTCTCAAAATATTCTTATCAAATTTGCAGCATTTCCTATTTTATTCTACTATAAATTAGCAGAAATCTCATTAAGAATAAACTAAGGAGAGATAAACTAAGGAGAGACCAAGTAGCTGCCAAGCAGGTTCAGAGGCAGTTAAATTCAATGTGGAAAAAAAAAAACAACCTTAAAAAACAAAGTAGTTTTATTGCAAATTCATGCTATTTTTATAAAAGTACCATGTAATATGCAAAAATATCTTGTTTTTTCTTAACACATGATAGGTTGTCAGAATCAGCTTTGTTCTAGCCTTTTTTCAGTCCTACCCTACACTTGTCTCTTTTCAAATGCCTACAAAACATATTCAAAAGCAGCTGTCAGGTATTTTAGACTGAATACAAAAAATAAAATTGAATACAAGAAAGAGAATATATTACCTTAAAATTTTAAGGCATAAAAATTTTCAGAATTATGGTAATTGAAACACTTGCACAGGTTTAACAATGCAGCAGAAGAAATAGAACAACTTTTATGTCTTTAAGCTTATTATCACAGTGATTGAAATGAATGCACACAAATACTTGTATAGTTACACACCACATCTGAGACTAACTGATTAAAACGAAAGGTTACTTCTTTCAAAATGATATGTAAATTTGTACTTTGCATTTATGCCAACAGTGCTACTTTTTTAAAAGCAGTCTGCATCTTATTGATAAAGATCAGTACCTAAAACTCAACATAGACTAAAAAAATAAAGACTAGACAACATGTAAATTAAAATGCTAATATGTTTTTTATACATAAGCACAAAATGGTGACTATATTCCTTATCTGTAATTTGAAAAGTGTCACTTGCTATCCAGAGGGGAAATAAAATTCTAGTTAGTTGTAAGCCAAAACAAAAACTATTTTAATGCAATTAACATTTTGCTTCTAAAAATATTAACAGTTTACCTCAATGCAAAACCTATGACAAACTTTACACTATTAACTCTTTTACAGAATGGGCAGCTGCAATTCCTACCTCTATTTCATCTATACATTTGAATTTCTCTTTGAAATACTGATATTAGCAATCAGAAAGTCAACAGTGTATAGTTAAGAATTATCCTTACCCAAAGAGATATCTGGCCTTCATCTTCAGCTCCTGAGAGGCAGTCTCTAAATTCTTGGAATGGCTTGCTGGATTAAAGTAACTTTGTTTAGCTAAGGGCCTGGGGTCATGCTAGATAATCTACTGAAGTGATTTATGATGGAGAGCTCAGGTCTTGCAGTATTAGTTCTACCTCCAGATGGGCTGGAGACTGAAGTTAGCTACATGTGGGTCAACCATGTTTACATGACAGTGAAGGGTCTGGAAATCAAGGCTCCAGTGAGCTATCCTGGTTGGCAATATTGTTAGTGTTGTCAAACATCATTGCCAGGAAAGTTAGTGTTGTCCATGACTCTATGGGGAGAGGACAACTGGAAGCTCTACTTGCATATATGTTACTTTCCTGGATTCTGCCTCAGACACCTCTTCTCTTGACTGATTTTTAACCTATATCCTTCCACTGAAATAAACTGTAACTGTGAGTACCACAGCTTTCAGTCAGGTCAATGTGTCCTTCTGGCAAATTATTAAAATCTAGGGTGGTTTTTGGAACCCCTAAAGTTGCATTTTGTGTCAGAAGTGGTGGTCCTGAGGACCCCTGAATTTGCAGTGGGTATCAGAAGTGAGGATGGTATTGTAAATTGTTTCCTAATTTTGCAACTATTAAAAGTACTTTAATCCTCATATTTATAATCTTATAACTAATATTTATTAACTACATCCATTGGTCATTTAATCCTTGCAATATACTGCTGAATTAAGTATTATTATTAAGCCCATTTTACAGATGAAGCAACTGAAGTGGCCAAGTAATTTTTTTTGTGGCTGAAATCCCCCATATCAACTTAATGACGCTATTCAATTCGGATAATAAAAATTCTTGAGTTAGGAACAAGTAGAATATAAGACATAGAATATTACTGATTTTTTTTAAAAAGAATATTACTGAATTTTTAAATTTACAAACAAAAATAAAACATTTTAATATAGAAACTCCTCTCTTTTGCCCTAATAAAGAAATGAACATGCAACTCAACTCTGCTTTTAAAAGATACCATTTTTAAAGTAAGTTTTCTGAGGTTTTACTTAATCATAAGGGAATAGAATTTCGAGAAAAAAATAAAACTTTGGTGTTATGCTTGGGAAACAAAAGATTTGGCTTCTGAAATATTCTGTGTATTGAGACCTGTTCTCCAGAGTCATCAGAAAGTCAGAGTGCAGTCTTTGGGTAGTACTCAATAAACATATAATATAAGCACCATCAAGATGCATGTGCTTCTTAACATCCTCGCAACTCCTGCATTTCCCTTGCTTACAGCGATCTTGTGAATCAACTGGGTATATCTAGAAAACATTCACCTGGTATTAATCACATTGCATATCTCTAGCAGAATGCACATGAGCCCTGTTCTGAAAGAAGGTAACCAGGGGAGTCCTGAGAATATATACTACATATGAAATTTCACTTAAGATTTGACTGAGAATTACTAATCATGGCACTACTGTGGCAACAGTTTGAGCCTACAAGCCCCTTGAAAAATTGACATGAAAAAAGTATTGAATGAATGTCAGAATTCATTTCCCAAGATATGAACACAATTATTACAGAGTGTTGGCTAAATAAGGGGAAAATAACGTGATATATCTTAGAAGAAAATTTTCTTTCACCTCCTATTCAACTAATTCAACAACTGAGTTAATGTTCTAAAGGAAAACTGTATTTGAATATGGTAGTGGATGTTGGAGAATGTCTTCACTGAATCTAATAATATTCTGATTTCCATTATTTGATTATGCTTGACTTAGAAAGGACTGAGGCATTCAGAGAGAGACAAAAAGGCTAAAACATACAAAGTCTAAAGTAGGAGAGATGAAGTAGGGACATTGAATGGGGGAGATTAGCTATTGTATTTCTATACTTGACAATACTTTGGTTCAAAGAATATTTAGGAAATAGTATATTTTACTGGTAATCACACAACATAAGGCAATTAATAGCAAATAATCTTAATGTCTAAGCCTTTCAAATCAGCATATAACTACAATACAGAGTAAATTGTTATTCTTATTTGGTGAATGAATAAATGGCTGTTTTTTTCACTGAGTGTGTAATTAATTATATAAGTAGTGTATATAATCAAGGACAAAATCAACCTAATTAAATTGAATAAAACTTTAATTTTCTTTTAATACAACTATTTTCCATGTTAATCATTTTAGCTAAAATAAGATCTCAAGCTGTGAATATAGTAAGCACAATAAAAAGTTTACTGTATCAAATTCTTATTGTTTATACTATAATCAACTTGGAGAATCATGTGTGAAATTTTAGACATATATTTATTTCTGAATTTTTACTAATGATCCTCCAAACTAGAGATAATAAATAAATAGAGTGTTTTGATAACATGTTAATTGAATTTCAATTAACAACTATTTTCATTGTTCTTTCTCTGTAGAAATTTGTCTCGTATGTTGTATCTGCAAAACATACATACAATTATAATGAACTCAGGTCTCTCTTCTTCCTGCCCATAGTGATTTTTAAAAAGTGTTGCTTCAATTTTTTTTTTTTTATCACACAGCTCCCCACATTGTGTTTGCCAAATTTTGTATGGACAAATCATTTTAAAGGTACTTTGGAGTCCTAGATTGTATTTCTTCCTAAGCTCCACTTGCTATTTTGATAAATCTTTGGGGTACTTGCAAAGGTAGGATCCTTGGAATCACCAGTCCTTCAGATGCACAGAGGAAAGTAAATGCAGCAAATGGAGCATAAAAGGACTAAAAAGAATACATTAAAGCTAAGTTGGTCAAGGGGTGCATAATGAAGTATGTTCTGATTTACTACAATGCCACAATGCCTTTGTACAGTAACCATTTCATTATCCTTAGGTAATCTAATTTACCTATAGAAGGACAACAGAGCTAATCTGATGTCAACATAGTCCATGAATTTTCAGTTCTCCAAAGTTCCTAAAAACTTCTACAACCACTCCTGAATCTGGGCAACCTAGATAGATTAAATCCAAGCTTTTACCTTTAGAGTCTTCAACTTGAGTGATGCTCATCCATCAATTTCTCAGTCTATTTTACCCTTCTTTCAACTTTCCTTGCTATGGATCTCTATTGCTTATTTTCCCAATATAACTTTCACTTTATTATCTTTCATTCCTTTTTGGATCTAATTTTCTTGTTTTTGAAAAAATATATTTGCTGTTCTCAAAAACAATTCCAGTCCCTTACCCAGTAAATACTAATTCAGGTCAAGAAATCCATTTATCTAGGCTAAGCAAATGGACTTCATCACTCTGGAGGCCCAAGTTTTGTGAGTAAATACTTTCTACACCTTAGTATTTAGATACGCCATGGACCAATAAAACTTGAAGTAACTATTAGAAAGAAAAATGGACATATTTATTAATTAAAATCAAGTCTACACTTGGGTAATCAAAGCATATATTTATTCAATTTAGTTTTTAGAGTTATTAATGATGATCATATAAAAATGTGGTTAAAATCACAAAGTAAGTTTCTACGTCAGAAAAAAACCTACCATTGTAATTTACTGCATTGATAAAGAAGAAAACAAATACAATTTATCAGTTGTTACAGAAAACTCACATGACAAAGTTTAATACCATTTAATAATTTTTTAAAAAATAGCTAACCTAGTGGTAAATGGGACATTTCACAATTTGATATAAGTAATACCAAAACATATAACAAACCTTAGGCTTAATGAATAAATGTTTAATACATTCTCTTTAAAATTGACCAAAAGACAAAGATGTTCATTACCACCACAGCTGTTTAATATAATAATGGGGGTGCTGGCCATCACTACGGAAAAACAAAAAGAAATAAGGGGTCTAAATATTAGAAGGGAAGAGATAGCTCTTATGATTTGTAACTGATAAAAGCACCTTACTAGAAAATGAATTAATCAATATTGATTTAAAAATACAAAGACACACTAGAATACTAAGTATTATTACTTATACTATAAGCAATAATAGTATCAGTATATTACTTATACTGTATTAGAATATTAATTATACTAAGTAGAATACAAAGTATATTCTAGTACTAGAATATTAAGTATTATTTTATGAAAATATGGAGGTAATAGATAATAAGCATTATTATCTATTACCTCCATATTTTCATTAAAAAAATTGGTCCTTTTAATTTCAAAACTAGCAAGGATAAAATATCATAAAAAATATTATCAAGAAAGGGCAGCTAGCAAGATTGTCTCCCCCTCACTAAACTAGGAAATTCGTAAGGTCGGGATTACATCTAAATCACCTCTGTTGCCTTGGGCTGTGTTTTTCATCCTGTAAGTAATCAATAAAAAGCTGAAGCATAGCCTAGACATCAAGGGGCAAATGCATGTGTTGGAATCAATCAGAGGGGAGAATGAGCATCAGAACTGCAAGACATGAAAAGTTCTACATAATCAGTCAGCCAAGCTTTCACTCAGAATCTGGTACATTTCCCAATTTGCAGGCTATTTATATCTCATAAGATTGCAATGAGCTACAATGACATAGAAAAGAGTAGGAATGTTTATTCATACCACTCTCTGTCCCTGTGCCTGGGTAGTGGTGGAGGCTAAAAGCATACAAAGAAATTTTTTTAAGTCTTTTGCTTCATTACTTCTCACAAACTTCTTCCATATTCTAGGTTCTGCCAGTAATAATATGTATATATTTTCTTGTTACTTTCCTCATTTTATTTGCTTAGAAAAGGAAACATGAATCAGCACTAATCTGAAGACTGCCTTAAGAGCACTTTCTCCAGTCAATCTACAAATACCATTATTTTTTACCTTCAACTCTGAGAACTACAAAATTTACTTAATAATATGTGTATAAATCATAAAATTTATTTTTGTGGATAACATAAATATTCCTTTTACTGACCAGGCTGTTAATTGTATTTAAAGCCTAATTTTGGACCTATAGGAGAAAGAAAAAGAATGATTTTTTAAAATGAATTTTAAAGTAACCAAGTCAAGGAAAACTATCTTTTCTAGTCAGTTACCTAGAAAACAGTTTAAGCTTCTGGAACTATAAACTTCTTAAAATGAGTAACTGAAATAATTCCTGAAGTTTAACTGAATCTTGATATCAAGATTTTCAGGAGTTTGGGCAAGTAAAGGTAACCATGTTGGTAGTTACATTAATAGTACTAGTTACTATTTATAAGCCAGGTCCAATGGTAGTAATTTCCATGAAATATCTTAATTGCGTTAGTATTTAAGACAAACATGTGAAGAGAAAGTCACATCATCAAAATCTAATAATAACATCCAATGTCTGATTATGCAGGGTGATTTATTTTTGTGTTTGCTTTTCAATAACTTCAATGCCATATGGTTTTCCTACAGGTTTGGCCAGAAAATATAGTGTTTTATATTGGCATGGCACATTTGTTAAGACGTCTAGACACTATAGTAATAAGTGCTATATAAATACATAGAGTTGAGGAAAAAAATGTGCCAGTAATAAAGTGATTTCTACATTCTACATGCAACATTCAATTAAGCATCTCATTTCCATCAGACAAGTAAATCTGATTTTTTTCAGTTTTGCATTCAATAATTCGCACAGCAACATGATTTTTCAATTACTTGAGCTTTATAAATTGGCTTACAAAGAATAAAATTGAGAAAATTAAAATACTTTAAAAATAATTTTGAAAACAAGAAGCTGAGAGATGAACTGAACCAACTGAATGATTTGAAATCATGGATTCCATTTCAAATGTACTATTTTTAAAGATGGTTTCATTATTGACATTTACTAATATGTCTTTTATGGGAGATCATCAAGTACTGCTTCCTAAGCTGAGGTCCTCTTATTCCATACAGTAACATCCTACCAAAGGGAAGCAAAGGAGATTAACACATTGTGATTATTTCCTATTTTTCTTAAGCAAGCCAATCAAGATCTCTATGCCTCTTTCTAAGAACTCAGAGGTACAAAGAAAGCATTAGCCACTTAACTTACTCAATTCCTTTTTGGAAATTATGCTGGCTTATTTTTCATGTTTCTATTGCAAAATAGAAAGAAACTTTTCTTTCCGTGTCACAAAGGAAATAAGAGAGTTATGACAGTTATCTACATGGCTCAGACTTCTGCATTGAAGGATCAGAACAGCACCCATCTTTGGAAAGTAGTTTGTCATACAGAAGAAATCTCCAGGTACAAAGTCCTTGCAGGTGGTTTTTTTTTTTTTTTTTTCAGTTTCATTGAGATATAATTGATATACAGCATAGTATAAGTTTAAGGTGTACAACATAATGACTGGATAGCATCCAGACTGCCTGACTAGGAAGCCTAACCGGAAATGTGGGCAGCCACAGAGCCCATCCTACAGCTATGCTTGGGCAGGGAACCAGCAGTCCTTGAACTTTTTTATTCCCCACTCTGAAATAACAGCCTTAAAGCTGGAAGCAGAATGCATATTTCCTATTACCGGGAACTAGTTTGATAGGCCATACAAGCAATAATACATATTGGCTGATCTCTATCATATAGTGATTTGAGTTTTCCCTTTTATTGTAATTAAAAGCATCCAACTATGGCATAGCTTCAGGTGGGGAATCAGCTTTAAATTTTGTGTATCCCCACATAACCCTTTATTAATATTGGTATCACAGATGCCTATTCACATTGGTATTGAGAAAAATTTGTTGAGTTATTTATATTTCTGGTGGTTTCATGTATCATGTGTTTCCCTTCCATAAGAGCAGTATATTTAAATACATTCCTAAATTCATCTCTTTTTTTAAAATGACTACTTATTTTATTTGAGGACTCTATTCAAAAGCTTTACTCAACCAGCATAGTTTTAGGTATGGGAATTCTGACTGCTATATATTGGTTATTTCCTGTCACAGTATTTGATGATCATCCAAGGTTATTTTTAATATATTCTCAATTCACAGATTGTGTTTGTTATTGACTAGTTGCATGTTCTTGGGTAAGTTATTCTATGTTTCATTTTCAAATGCCCATAATAACAATACCAAAAGATATTCTGAATACAAACTATCTAGCATGAGGTATGGCACATTGTAGATGCTCACAAACTGATTACTCCTGTCATCATATTTGACTATAAGCAAAACTCTTTAGTGTAATTACAAAACAGCATTTAGCATTCAAATAGATACTATAAAATCATAAAGCATTGCATGCAATAATTTTTATCTGAAAATTATTAATATCATGGTATATAAAATCATTTCTATTTATGCTTAAAATATTTCCTTTGGCATATTATCATAGTAGATCTGTAAAGCAATTCTAAAATAAATAGTGACTTAGCAATGACTTATCAACTATAGACACAATAGAAGATAATACAAAGTTCACAGTATCTTATGCACAGGTACTTGGAATAAACTCAGCATCATGATTTAGTACAAAAATGATAAGACGTAATAAAAGTTCAGATGAGTAGTTGAAGTAGGAGTCTATTTCATTCCTGAAGGAAAAGTTCAACAATATTTGATGACTGTAATATGTCTAGCTATATATTAACACCTTTGACTTTAATTGCTTTGATTAAATTTTAGTACTCAGACAATTCTTTCATATTGCTTCTACTATTTACTTAATGAATAATACATTCTCCTGGAAGAATATATCTTCTGTGTCATATCAAGCTCTGTTAGAAAGGTTAATGTGATATTTTATAATGCTTAAGATGTGTGAGGTAGTGAAATTCTATTCAGACAAGCAGAAATGCCAGGACATTTTTAATAAGACCCTAAATGAAATGCTAACATATGTTCTGAAAAAAAATTAAAAAGAATTCCTTTTAAGAAAATGCAAAGGAAATGTTATGGGTCTGTGTGTGTGTGTGCTATTTCAGTTACAGATAGGATTTACTTTGGTTAAATTACCAAGGAAACTATTTTCCAGTGCCACATAATTTCTCAATGTTAGTAATGCTAGAGAACCTAAATTCTGAGTTTTACTCTGTGTCTGATATTATGTTATATTAACACATTTTTTACTAAAAACAATTGTTCTTTTAATATATTTTTCACATAGACTCTTTTTTTTAAATTTAGGGAATATGAAGCTGAGACCCTTAGAATTCTTAACTGTTACTAGTCATATAAGACTTAAGACAGTCATACACAAGGAACACAACTGTATTTTTTCAAAAGTATTCTTTTTTCAGAACTATATTTAGGTAATGAATGTAAGTTCTCGGGATGGTACAGCAGGAAGATAGATAACAGACATGATTTGTATTATTATTTTCAATAATGATTGTTTAAGGTGTACAACATGATGAGTTGGTATACATATACACAGTTAAATGATTACTAAAGTCAAGCTAATTAACATACTCATCTCTTCACATAGTCACTATTTTTTGTGTGTAGTGGGAGCACTTGAAATCTATCCTCTTTGCAAATTTCTGGTATCCACTATAGTATTATTAACTATAATCATCATGCTGAACATTATATCTTTAGACTTATTCATCCTAAGTAATTGCAAATTTGTACTCTTTGACCAGCATCTCCCCATTTCCTCCACCTTCTAGCCCTTGGCAATCACCATCTACTACATTTGCTTCTATGTTAGACTTTTTTTATATAGATTCCACATATAAGTGAGATAAGTTCATCTTTTTTTTTCCTTTGGTGAATGCGTTTCTTGAAAATCATTGATAAAATTATGTATTTTCTCATGGGAATGTGGAATTTTTTTTCACTCTAGTCCCAATGTCTGGTTTGAGTCTCAACCACTTGAAATAGATTTTGTTTTCCTTGTATTTCTTCAGTTGCCTAATAACTTATAGCAAAATTAACTTTTTTTCCCAAACATCAATTCCATACTTTAGAAAGACAAAGAATTTATTATCTATTTAGAAATATGTTTCTATGAAAATGAATATTATCTTCTGATAGAAAATATATTAATATTTTAATATATTAAAATATTATAATGAGATATCAGTAAACTTCTATTAGAACAGTTAACATAAAACAATCGTGACAATATTAAATGTTGGTGAGGATGTGAAAAAACTCATATATTGCTGGTGTGAATGTAAAATGTTATAAGCACTCTAAAAAATAATTTGACAAATTCTTAAAACTCTAAAAATATACATTTCATACAATCTTCCAATTGCATTTCGAGGCATTTATGAAAATTATGTCCCCATGAAACATGTAAATGACTGTTCACTACAGTTTCATTTGTGATAGCCCCCAAACTAGAAACAATCAAAACATCCTATAATAGGTGAGTGGTTAAGCAAACTGTAGTACAGCCATACCATGGAATACTACTCAGTAAAGAAAGCTATGTACTATTGATAAACACCAACAACTTTAGTAAATCTCAGAGGCATTATGCTGAATGCAAAAGCCAATATCAAAAGGTCACATAATATATGATTTCATTTATATAACGTTCTTGAAATAAATGATAGAGATGGAAAACGCATTATTGGTTTCCAAGAATTAGGGATAGTGGGTGAGGGAGGGGGTGAGTGTGACTATAAAGGAGAAGTATGAGGGAGATCTTTTGGTGACTGAATAATACTACATATTGATTGTGGTAGTGGTTACACACATTTGCCCACATGTGGTAAAATGACACAGAACTGTACATTATACCTTTGTCATATTCTGGTTTTAATATCGTACTATGGTTATGGAATATGCAACTAATGAGGGCAAATGGGTGAAGAGTACACAGGAAATCTCTGTAATGGTTTTGTAACTTCCTGTGAATCTATAAATATTTTAAAATAAAAAATTTCTAGAAATTCTAATAAAAAATGTTGGGCAGTGGAAGATTATGCCTGTAGGTAGGAGAAGTTTACTCAAATTGATGTCAGTGTCGTTAGATTTATACTCATTTTACTCCCCTGGGTAATAAAAATCTTATCATGCATAATGATGAGCACAGTATATTTAACTTTAATTAAAGAATAGAGAAGATAATACTGGTGCTTGCAGACAGAATTATGTTTTCAACATCTTTCTCACAATAATAATAACAAGCTAATAGTTATATATTAACATTTATCAATTCTTACATACTCCAGTGGCACTTTTTATGTATACTTATAGCAAATTTATGGGTAAGTACTGTTATTTCCATTTTACAGAAGATGAAAGTGAATTTAGAAAAGCTAAGAAATTTCCAAAAGTCATTCTATTTTTAACAGGCAAATCCAGAATTGAAATGCAAGACTGTCTGATTCCAAAGTCCTAGCAGCTAACCACTGTGTGTTATTTCTATGTTGGTGATGAACATTTTAATCCTTAAAAAATTCTAAATGTTCCTAGGAAAAATTCCATGTATTCAATAAATTTAAAAAGTTATCTGTATAGAGAAATGTGACTGTTTCACTTTATTCTTATCTTATAATTTAGGCTTTAGCTTAGTGCCCTAAAACCACCACATTGTATATTTCTCTAACTAAACCTTTTCAAATATTGCTATTCCTGCTTGTAAAATTACTTTCCTATCTTTCTGACAAACTCTCATCCATCTTTCCACCCCTTCTTTATCTGTGCTGTCCCTGTACAAAGTACACATTTCCAGTATTGCTCTAACTGTACTGTAATTCATTTATTCACATGCCCTCTGTGAGTAGATAGTGAGCTCCCTTAGGGGTGGAATTACTTCCTATTCACATTTGTACAATCTGCACCAGGTATGTATTTAGCAAGAGTTTGGTGAATAACACAGTGACTGTTACTCAGTTGACCACTGAAGGGGTTCACAACGAACCTTCTCAACATGTGCCACTTTGAACTAAAGGCAGTTGAGAACAGCAGGCTCCAGAGAAACTTCTGCCCCTCCCTTAATTACCTAGAAGAATTTAAATTGGAAGTCTTTCCCAGAATGAAAATTATTTCCAGAGATAAATTTGACCTGAGTGGCCCATCTGTGTGGCAGGGAAAACATCCAGTTACGAAACATCTGCTCTTGTTCTTATTGCTCTGTGAATTGCCCTCCTCCCCTTTGAAGACCCAGGCCCCTTTCCATTCAGTGTGGCATATAGATACCTCATTTTACCTTTCTGTCTTTGAATCTGTCATGTATGTGGGGTTCCTATACATACAAAATTAATGTGAATTTCTTCTGTTACTCTGCTTCATGTTGATTTCATCAGACCAGCCAAAAGAACCTTTAAAGGGTAGAGGAAAATTCTTTCTCTCCAATACCAATGTCAGTGTTAGTACCTCTTTTTAATTTGAGTTGTTTCCCAGGCAACTTTATTTAACACGCATCCTCCTAAATTTTCTCTTGCTTCTATGTAGTACTGTATTAGGAGATTCTCTGATTATTTGCCTGATTTCCATTATTTTGTAATCCCATCAGACCCATAATGCCCTCTTCTGCTTTCTAGGACACTTACCATGATTTCAAACTCATAAATATCATTTTAAATTGTGGCAACTGTAATTTCCTCTCCACTTAAAACAAATAAATGTGCATAGAGCATTACATGCATATATTCTATATACTTCATTTACTTATATAAAGTAATAAATGTAATTCTAAGTCATTTCTTGCTCCATCTTTAAGAATTTATGAACATCATTTATAAGTATGTTTCTTTTACTGCAAGCTGCTTGAGGCAAGATTATAATGGCCTTTTCCTGGCACATAGCTTAGGAAAAATTTAATTTCTATAAAAGTGTTGAGAAATTTTGAGAAGTAAAACTAGAACAATAAGAATAAACATATATGTATGAGGGATATAAAAGAACTGCCAAAAGTATGTTGAACCTCACAAGTTCAACATTATATAAAGATTTTGTCAATTTGTAATACTACACAGTGATTTATGTTCATTTTCAAGACAATGTGCCAATTAATGATTTTGCAGAATAAAAGAACTAAAAAATCTACCCATCCATTCATCTAGTCTACCATTTATAAATATTTGAACAAAAGCAAAACAATTTCTTGAATATAGAAATCCTCAAACTTCTAGTCCATTACAAGCCAACCTAGTGCACAAAATATTATTAGAAAACACTGAAAGTATTAATGCTAATCATTGCAGTTTTTCTGTGCATTGTATAAACTGCCACTTAACTATGGAAAGCAGCTGTTGTTTTCATAGTGATTAAAATGTGCATTTAACAGAGTAATATGTGAGCTGAAAGCAATAAGGAAGATGTGTTTGAAATAAACAGCTTACTTAAAGAAATATCCTCATAAAAGTATATCAGGGTTTTTACAATTTCAAATCAAAATACTAAAGTGTACTGTTGAGAGGTAAGATGTCTATAAAATAATGAGACTGATATTCACGCAAGATTATAGTCCCAATACTTGTAGTTATACTATGCCTAAAGTAACTTTTATAATCTATGTAAAATAAAATGAGCTTTTAATCCATGTACACCTGTTTTAATTTCTTCTTTGCAGATAGGTTTTATCTTTAAACATTTTTGAAAATCATTTTATGGAACTATCAAAGTATAAAATGACTATTTCTTCTGTAGGGAAGAAAAAATAAATTTCCCTCTATACTTCTAGGTTCTTGGCTGAGAATAAAAGACAGATTAACAGGGGAAAAACAAACAGAAGTTTTACAATATGTATACCTCCTGTATACATGGGAAATAACCAAAACTGAGTACAGTCATACCTCAGAGAGAATGTGGGCTGGCTTCCAGAACACTGCAATAAAGCGCATAATGAAATAAGGAGAGTCACACAAATTTTTTTGTTTCCCAGTGCATATAAAATTTATGTTTACACTATACTGTAGTCTATTAATGTGCAATAGAATTATGTCTAAAAATAAAACAACATACATAACTTCATTAAAAATACTTTATTGGGGCTTCTCTGGTGGCGCAGTGGTTGGGAGTCCGCCTACCGATGCAGTGGACACGGGTTCGTGCCCCGGTCTGGGAAGATCCCACATGCCGCAAAGCGGCTGGGCCTGTGAGCCATGGCCGCTGAGCCTGTGCATCCGGAGCCTGTGCTCCGCAACGGGAGAGGCCACAGCAGTGGGAGGCCCGCGTACCACAAAAAGAAAACAAAAAATAAAACAAAACAAAAATACTTTATTGCTAAAAAATGCTGACCTTCATCTGAGTCTTCAGTGAGTCATGGTAGTAACAAATGGTCCAAGCCATCACCTTAAGTACCATCTCCTCCTAAAGACGGAAGAAGATGTTGTGGAGGGTGGGGAACCAGTTATGGGAAGTTATAGGAAAAGCATCGCACGGTAAATAAGGATAAGGTTTTTAAGCAGATTTAGGTCTGCTGCCCTCTCCATTGATGAGAGTTTCTAGAGATGTAGTCATCCTCCTCTTCTTGGTACTGAGAGGGAGACACCTTTGCAAATGGAGATTTTCCTTATAAAAGTAAATTTATCTTAAAAAAGGGTAATTTCTATTGATTTTTCAGAGCTTCTCCTGTATCTGCTGTTTCTTCAAAAATAACCAGCTCAAGATAATCCTTAAGAGGCATATTGTGGGGTGGTATATTGTGCTACCCTTCAGTTCCTTTTGGAGAATATCCTCATCTGCCAATTACAGTGAAATATGCAGGTATGTTGCTAAGCATGTAATATATGTCAGAAAATACAGTTTTAAAAAATTCCTATCATGTAGACCATTTTCCACTTAAATGTATGTAAACACAGTTTTAGAATGAGTTTTTATTTAAAAAGAAAAAATATTCTTTAATGTGCTTTTGTGCCAACCTCCTGAGCTTGTGATAATTTTTAATATTGAACAGGGCTATTGAACAGATTATCCATGTTATTTTATACTTTCTCTAAAAATCCATAGTAAGACCAATTCTTCCCTCTAGATTCTGTATTATGCCGCATGGTGTCTTCAAAGTAATATGTTCTTAAATTGGATGATTAATAGCATAGCAAATTTATGTTGTTTTGAATGGTTGCACACTGTAAATGAAGCCTAAACTTTCCTGTAGGGTAAATACTATTAACATGAAGGAGTTTTACCACTATTTTATGATGTCTCTCAATGCCAAAGTTTCGAACTCTGATGAAACTTTTTTGGGGGAGAGTTATTTTTATAGAATTGATGATCACATGTAGGAAAGACAAAACAGCATTTCACCTTAATTACCTGTATAGAGCTATACAAACCAAAAGTGATAACTTCTATGGTTAAATTATTTCAATGACATTATTTGACTTTCAGAATTTATGTTTAATCATTTCATGTTCAGTAGTGAGTAAAGCATTCTCACTTTAAATTCTCTGGAAGGTAATTCTGGGCAATTCTGAAATAATTATAAATATAATTGGTAAATGAAATATACTCCAGTTTAGTTATAAATGTGAAAATTCAGAACCTAGCTTCAGTTTTTGGGAACATTCACAGTAGCTTCTATTATATATTCACATTTTCTAAACTACCAACTTTAACACGAAATTCCTAAAACCTAAACTTTTCAGATGGAACGTTTCTGTATGCACCATCTATTTTCCAGTCATTTAAAACAAAGCACACGTACAGAAGAAAATTTAAACTTCTCTGAGGGTTCATTTATACTGTCCTAAGTATTAATTACGATGCAGCATTTAAATTTGTTGCTGCAGAGATAGACCAACAAATAGATTACAGTTGACCCTCCTTATACATGAATTCTGCATCCCCCAATTCAACCAATGCAGATTGAAAATATTCGAAAAATTCCAGGAAAGTCCAAAAAGCAAAACTTGAATTTGCCACACCAACAACACTGGCAACTATTTACATAGCATTTACACTGTATCAGGTATTATAAGTAATCTAGAGGTGATTTAAGGTAAACAGGAGGATAGGGGTGGGTTGTAGGCAAATACCACGCCATTTCACATAAGAGACTTGGTCATCCATGGATTTTGGTACCTGTGTAGGGGGATGGGTCCTGGAACCAATCGCCCTCGGATACCAATGAATGATTGTACTTAAGCATAGGATGACTGGGACAGCTGTGGTGAGCCTGGGTTTATTTTCACACAGCGTTTTGATGGCAAATTGACTTTTGAACAGCTCTTTTCTCTGAAACTTAAAATTAACTGTTGTACACCAAAGCAGCCACATTTTACTATCTAGAAAAGATCATCTTTAACTTTGCTGTCAATATCTTCCTAGTTTCTCAACTTATTAATAAATACATATAATTAAATATACTAAGAAAAAGGACCATAGGTTTCTTTGACACCTTATATGTAAGGTGATAGCTCCTTTTCACCAGTTCCTGGGATGTAGGGCAGCAAAAGAGAATCTTACTTGTGTGAATTCACAATCTCTCTCTTCTCTCCCATATCATTCTCTTGGGGCCTGGACATTTACTGTGAAGAATCTGACAATTTGATGAGGTGAAACTCTGAGATACCATAAAAGGACCCTGACTTACTTATTTTTGAAAGCCAGTACAGGGTTACTGGTGAAAACAACAACAAACAGATCTAGAAGGAAGGGGATATGGAGAAAATCAGAGCATTCAAAATAATAGAGATCTACTATACACCATAGTGCCTATAGTTATCAATACTGTGTTGTATACTTAAACATTTGCTAAGGGGGTATATTTTATGTTAAGAGATATTATCACAAAAAATAAAATGAAGAGGGCAGGAGGAAAATATAATTATCGGATGAAATTTAGGAATTTGCAGATAAATAAAAAGATTCCATGGCAGCTGAAGGACAAGAAAGATCTTCAGAGAAATAAATATAAAAAATCATTTTAAGAATCTTTATAGGGACTTCCCTGGCAGCCAGTGGTTAAGACTTCACCTTCCAATGCAGGAGGTGCGTGTTTGATCCCTGGTTGGGGAGCTAGGATCCCACATGCCTTGCAGTCAAAAACACAAGGCATAAAACACAGGTAGTGAAAAAGAAGACCCCACCTGACCAACGCAGGTGAATGGGGTGCAAATGGTCATGTCTCAAGTTGCAGCCATGTGGCTGACAGGGTCTTGGTGCTCCAGCTGGGTATCAGACTTGAGGCTCTGAGATGTGAGAGCCAAGCTCAAGACATTGATCCACCAGAGACCTCGCAGCTCCACGTACTATCAAACAGAGAAAGCTCTCTCAGAGATCTCCAACTCAATGCTAAGATCCAGCTCCACTCAACGACCAGCAAACTACAGTGCCGGACACCCTAGGCCAAACACTAGCAAGACAGCAACACACCCCACCCATTAGCAAAGAGGCTGCCTAAAATCATAATAAGATCACGGGCACCCCTAAACACACCACCGGATGCGGTCCTGCCCACCAGAAAGACAAGACCAAGCCACATCCACCAGAACACAGGTACATTTCCCCTCCACCAGGAAGCCTACACAACCCACAGAACCAACCTTAGCCACTGGGGGAAGACACCAAAAACAACAGGAACTATGAACTTGCAGCCTGTGAAAAGGAGATGCCAAACATAGTAGTTAAGCAAAATGAGAAGACAGAGAGACACACAGCAGATGAAGGAGCAAGGCAAAAACCCACCAAACCAAACAAATGAAAAGGAAATAAGCAGTCTACATGAAAAAGAATTCAGAGTAATGATAGTAAAGATGATCCAAAATCTTGGAAATCGAATGGAGAAAGTACAAGAAATGTTTAACAAGGACCTAGAAGAACTAAAGAGCAAACAAACAATGATGAACAACACAATAAATGAAATTAAAAATTCTCTAGAAGGCATGAATAGCACAATAACTGAGGCTGAAAACAGATAAGTGACCTGGAAGATAAAATACTGGAAATAACTACCACAGAGCAGAATAAAGAAAAAAGAATGAAAAGAATTGAGGAGAGTCTTAGACCTCTGGGACAACATTAAATGCACCAACATTCAAATTATAGGGGTCCCAGAAGAAGAAGAGAAAGAAAGGGACTGAGAAAATATTTGAAGAGATTATAGTTGAAACCTTCCCTAATATGGGAAAGGAAATAGTCAATCAAGTCCCGGAAGCACAGAGAGTCCCATACAGGATAAATCCAAGGAGAAACACTGCAAGACACATATTAAGCAAACAATCAAAAATTAAATACCAAGAAAAAATATTAAAAGCAGCAAGGGAAAAACAACAAATAACATACAAGGGAATCCCCATAAGGTTAACAGCTGATCCTTCAGCAGAAACTCTGCAAGCCAGAAGGGAGTGGCAGGACGTATATAAAGTGATGAAAGGGAAAAACCTACAATCAAGATTACTCTACCCAGCAAGGATCTCATTCAAATTCGACAGAGAAATTAAAACCTTTACAGACGAGAAAAAGATAAGAGAATTCAGCACCACAAAACCAGCTTTACAAAAAATGCTAAAGGAACTTCTCTAGGCAGGAAATGCAAGAGAAGGAAAAGAACTTCAATAACAAACCCAAAACAATTAGGAAAATGGTAAGAGGAACATACATATCAATAACTACCTTAAATGTAAATGGATTAAATGCTCCAACCAAAAGACAGAGAGTGGCTAAATGGATACAAAAACAAGACCCATATATATGACGTCTACAAGAGACACTTCAGACCTAGGAACACATACAGACTGAAAGTGAGGCAATGGAAAAAGATATTCCATGCAAACAGAAATCAAAAGAAAGCTGGAGTGGCAATTCTCATACCAAACAAAATAGACTTTAAAATAAAGACTATTACAAGATACAAAGAAGGACACTACATAATGATCAAGGGATCAATCCAAGAAGAAGATATAACAATTGTAAATATTTATGCATCCAACATAGGAGCACCTCATTACATAAGGCAAATGCTAACAGCCATAAAAGGGGAAACTGAGAGTAACACAATCATAGTAGGGGACTTTAACACCCCACTTTCACCAATGGACAGATCATCCAAAAGGGAAATAAATAAGGAAACACAAGCTTTAAATGATACATTAAACAAGATGGACTTAATTGATATTTACAGGACATTCCAACAAAAAACAACAGAATACACTTTCATCTCAAGTGCTCATGGAACATTCTCCAGGATAGATCATATCTCAGGTCACAAATCAAGCCTAGGTAAATTTAAGAAAACTGAAATTGTATCAAGTATCTTTTCCGACCACAGTGCTATGAGATAGATATCAATTACAGGAAAAAATCTGTAAAAAACACAAATACATGGAAGCTAAACAATACACTACTAAATAACCAAGAGATCACTGAAGAAATCAAAGAGGAAATCAAAAAATATCTAGAAACAAATGACAATGAAAACATGATGACCCAAAACCTATGGGATGCAGCAAAGACAGTTCTAAGAGGGAAGTTTATAGCAATACAATACTACCTTAAGAAACAAGAAACATCTCAAATAAACAAACTAACCTTACACCTAAAGCAATTGAAGAAAGAACACAAAAACCCCAAAGTTACCAGAAGGAAAGAAATCATAAAGATCAGATCAGAAATAAATGAAAAAGAAATGAAGGAAGCAATAGCAAAGATCAACAAAACTAAAAGCTGGTTCTTTGAGAAGATAAACAAAATTGATAAACCATTAGCCAGACTTATCAAGAAAAAAAGGGAGAAGACTCAAATGAATAGAATTAGAAATGAAAAAGGAGAAGTAACAACTGACACTGAAGAAATACAAAGGATCATGAGAGATTACTACAAGCAACTATATGCTAATAAAATGGACAACCAGGAAGAAATTCTTAGAAAAGCACAACCTTCCAAGACTGAACCAGGAAGAAATAGAAAATATAAACAGACCAATCAGAAGCACTGAAATTGAAACTGTGATTAAAAATCTTCCAACAAACAAAAGCTCACGACCAGATGGCTTCACAGGCGAATTCTATCAAACATTTAGAGAAGAGCTAAAAACTATCCTTCTCAAACTCTTGCAAAATATAGCAGCTGGAGGAACATTCCCCAACTCATTTTATGAGGCCACCATGACCGTGATACCAAAACCAGACAAAGACATCAAAAAAAAAGAAAACTACAGACCAATATCAATGATGAACATAGATGCAAAACTTCTCAACAAAATACTAGCAAACAGAATCCAACAGCACATGAAAAGGATCATACAGCATGATCAAGTGGGGTTTATCCCAGGAATGCAAGGATTCTTCAATATATGCAAATCAATCAATGTGATAAACTATATTAACAAATTGAAGGAGAAAAACCATATGATCATCTCAATAGATACAGAAAAAGCTTTCAACAAAATTCAACACACATTTATGATAAAAACCCTCCAGAATGTAGGCATAGAGGGAACTTACCGCAACATAATAAAGGCCACATATGACAAGCCCACAGCCAATATCGTTCTCAATGGTGAAAAACTGAAACCATTTCCACTAAGATCAGGAACAAGACAAGGTTGCCCACTTTCACCACTATTACTCAACATAGTTTTGGAAGTTTTAGCCACAGCAGTCAGAAAAGAAAAAGAAATAAAAGGAATCCAAATCGGAGAAGAAGAAGTAAAACTGTCAGTGTTTGCAGATGACATGATACTACACATAGAGAATCCTAAAGATGCTACCAGAAAACTACCAGAGCTAATCAATCAATTTGGTAAAGTAGCAGGATGCAAAATATAAGACACTGATGAAAAAATCAAAGACGATACAAACAGATGGAGAAATATGCCATGTTCTTGGATTGGAAGAATCAACATTGTGAAAAGACTATACTACTCAAAGCAAACTACAGATTCATTGCAATCCCTATCAAATTACCAATGGCATTTTTCACAGAACTAGAACAAAAAATTTCACAATTTGTATGGAAACACAAAAGACCCCAAGTAGCCAAAGCATTCTTGAGAAAGAAAAATGGAGATGGAGGAATCAGGCTCCTGGACTTCAGACTATACTACAAACCTACAGCAATCGACAGTATGGTAGTGGCACAAAAACAGAAATATAGATCAATGGAACAGGATAGAAAGCCCAGACATAAACCCACGCACATATGGTCACCTTATTTTTGATAAAGGAAGCAAGAATGTACAATGAAGAAAAGACAGCCTCTTCAATAAGTGGTGCTGGGAAAACTGGACAGCTACATGTAAGAGAATGAAATTAGAACACTCCCTAACACCATACACAGAAATAAACTCAAAATGGATTAAAGACCTAAATGTAAGGCCAGACAATATAAAACCCTTAGAGGAAAACAGGCAGAACACTCTATGACATAAATCACAGCAAGATCCTTTTTGACCCACCTCCTAGAGAAATGGAAATAAAAAGAAAAATAAACAAATGGGACTGAATGAAACTTAAAAGCTTTTGCACAGCAAAGGAAAACATAAGCAAGATGAAAAGAGAACCCTCAGATTCAGAGAAAATATTTGCAGATGAAGCAACTGACAAAGGATTAACCTGTAAAATATAAAAGGAGCTCATGCAGCTCAATATCAAAAAAACAAACAACCCAATCCAAAAATGGGCAGAAGACCTAAACAGACATTTCTCCAAAGAAGATATACAGACTGCCAACAAACACATGAAAGAATGCTCAACATCATTAATCATTAGAGAAATGCAAATCAAAACTACAATGAGGTATCCTCTCACACTGGTCAAAATGGCCATCATCAAAAAATCTACAAACAGGGCTCCCCTGGTGGCGCAGTGGTTGGGAGTCTGCCTGCCAATGCAGGGGACGCGGGTTCACGACCTGGTCTGGTTAGATCCCACATGCTGCAGAGCAACTGGGCCCGTGAGCCACAATTACTGAGCCTGCGCGTCTGGAGCCTGTGCTCTGCAAAAAGATTGCAGAGCCTGTGCTCTGCAACTATTGCTCCGCAATAGTGAGAGGCCCGCACACTGCGATGAAAAGTGGTCCCCACTTGCCACAACTAGAAAAAGCCCTCGCACAGAAACGAAGACCCAACACAGCCATAAATAAATAAGTTAATTTAAAAAAATCTACAAACAATAAATGCTGGAGAGGTTGTGGAGAAAAGGGAACCCTCTTGCACTGTTGGTGGGAATGTAAATTGATACAGCCACTATGGAGAACAGTATGGAGGTTCCTTAAAAGATGAAAAATACAACTACCATATGACCAGCAATCCCACTACTGGGCATATACCCTGAGAAAACCATAATTCAAAAACAGTCATGTACCACAATGTTCATTGCAGCTCTATTTACAATAGCCAGGACATGGAAGCAACTTAAGTATCCATCGACAGATGAATGGGTAAAGAAGAAGTGGCACCGATATACAATGGAATATTACTCAGCCATAAAAACAAATGAAATTGAGTTATTTGTAGTGAGGTGGATGGACCTAGAGTCTGTTATGCAGAGTGAAGTAACTCAGAGCAAGAAAAACGAATACCATATGCTAGCACATATATATGGAATCTAAAAAAAAAAAAAAAAAAACTGGTTGTGAAGAAGGTCGGGGCAGTACAGGAATAAAGACACATACAAAGAGAATGGACTTGAGGACATGGGGAGTGGGAAGTGTTAGCTTGGACGAAGTGAGAGAGTGGCATGGACTGATATATACTACCAAATGTAAAATAGATAGCCAGTGGGAAGGAGCCGCATAGCACAGGGAAATCATTCGGTACTTTGTGACCAACTAGAGGGGTGGGATAGGGAGGGTGGGAGGGAGACACAAGAGGGAGGAGATATGGGGATATATGTATATGTATGGCTGATTCACTTTGTTATAAAGCAGAAACTAACACACCATTGTAAAGCAATTATACTTCAATAAAGATGTTAGAAAAAAAAACAAAACAGAGGCAGTACTGTGACAAATTCAATAAAGACTTATAAAAAAAAGGTTCACATCAAAAAAAACCAAAAAGAACCTTTATAGTATTATATAAATAGATTTTTGAGGTAATTTTTCAGCAAGTTACAGTAAACTGTTATTCACGTTATTTCATGATGTCTAATTGTTTTGTCTTTAAGTCTGACACCCTGACACGCTGAGATGCCTGCAGTGTTTGGGGTTTATGTGTTATGATTTTAGAGGAGTTATGATAGCCTTTCCACATAGGTTCTTCCAGAGTGTCCCATACTATGGTCAGAAGAGGACAGTTGTGGGGGTAGAAATGTTACTAACATATACAAAACACAAAGGATCACACCTCACATTTCTAATCACTTAACAATTATTCCCCTCTCTCCATTTATACTAGTTACACCACTCAATATTTTTGCATACATGTGCACACACACACACATACATACACATGCACGCAGCAACCACAACTTTTTTAAAATCCACTTCTTCTGGGTGAGATTTTGTCGAGTCTAGTAATAGAATATGGGCAACTGAAGGTGAGTGGCTCCAACCTCCACACATCTAAATATCCAATAACTCATTTGCTTTAAAACTACATGGTAGGGCTTCCCTGGTGGCGCAGTGGTTGAGAGTCCGCCTGCCAATGCAGGGGACACGGGTTCGTGCCCCGGTCCAGGAAGATCCCACATGCCGCGCCGCAGAGCGGCTGGGCCCAGTGAGCCATGGCCGCTGAACCTGCGCGTCCGGAGCCTGTGCTCCGCAACGGGAGAAGCCACAACAGTGAGAGGCCCGCGTACCACAAAAAAAAAAACAAAACAAAAACTACATGATATCTTTACCTCACAACGAAGATCTTTATGCAATTCTGCCTTTTTATATTATGAACCTTTATTTTTATTGATTGTAATTTTTAGTGATTTTACTGCTCCATCAATCATGAGGTATTATGTAACTATTACTTTGGTTATTCAGGTATCATAGCATTATTAAAATGCTATGATTAATGATTAATGATTAAATGCTTGTATTAAATGTTAGCTGGAAAAAACAGAATATGAAATACTATTTGCAAAAACATCACAACAATGTAAAAGCATTGCCTGGGGAAAATGCATGAGGAAATAGTCTCAAATATTAATAATCGTGAACAACAGTAAGGTATATGAAAATATGGTTTTATTCCTCAGTTAAATGTCTAGTGACTCCAGAGGTGTAGTATTTCTTTGGCTTTTGAAATAATTATTTCCCCATTTACTAAAATTAACAGTTAAATAATACTTTCTGATAATTATGTCAAAGTGAAGTGATTTAAATTAAACACACAATTCACTACTTATAAGTTACAAAGCTTAAAGGCATCATGGAATTTTAATGGGTTTGTTCACAACAATGTAACCCTCAGATTCATTAGTCCTACTGGCATAAAACAATGTTTAAGCTCCTGCTTGTAACCTGTATTCTTTAAATGAATGCCTATTATAGGCCAGTATCTATGCAAGGCAAAGCAGATTCAGTGAAGAACTACCAATGTAAAAATCTTCTGATAGTCCAACTTCAATCTATACACAGTTTTTCTTTTATAAATACAATTAAATATTTATTAAAATGACTATAAAATATTGATGAACTTACAGAAATATTTCAGAGAATTACATACCAATTACCTTTTTAGAAGTATTGTGCTTATGTCATTTATTCCTCTTTATAGTAGGTATAAAGAACTACAAAGCTCAGTTCCAAATTGGGGCATATTTTCATATAGGTGGACACTTTACACTTTCAACAGCTTGGGTGCTCAACCACATTGCCTGTGTCACCTAGTTCCATTGCCCAATAATAATATGTTCTCCAGTTTCCACTCATAGTACAGAACATTCAGTCTAGCAGAAGCATTAGCATTTGAGGCCTCAAACATTTTTGACTCTTAGGGGCTAGAAAAACTTTTCCTCTGGAGACTTTTGTAATTTTGCTTAAAAAATGTCCAAAGTTTTCCTTAGCCCACTCCATCCGGGCATTGGTCATGTAACAGGCCCTTAGTCTGGCTACTAGTCTTATATGGAAGCATGCCAAAGCCAGAGAGATGCATTTAGTAACTCTGACCCCTTCCAACACTTATCCTTCAATATTTCCTTCATTTTAGTATAAAGAAGGCACAGAAGAGAGCAAATAATGCTGCTTTATCTATGTTCTTTATAAAATTTATCCGAACTTGGTTTATCTTCCAGATGAAGACATATTTACCTGCATGTTCTTACTATAAAAGTTGAATGGGCCTTATCATTTCTTTCAGTGCTCATCCTTAACACCACAGCCACAAACCCACTCTTCACATTCACTTTTTTTTTTTCAGGGTTACAGATATTTATCCTGCAGTGTCATCATCTGTAAAATAAAACTCTAGAAAGCAAGGATCATTAAGATCTATTTAAAGATGAAAAATTTTGAGGCTATACAAAACAGTAATGTATCTATTATTTTATCTCAGAGTAAGTTGTTCTTTCCCAAGAACGCCATGGAAAAACTCAAATTAAAAAAAAAAAAAAAAATTCAAATTCAGATAGACCAGAATATGAACCACTCATTGTCTTAACAAAAAGAAAAAAAATAGAAAGAGTTTATGGTCCTGTTGGCATGCTTTGATGATTCTAATAGATAACAGGTAGAACTTGTGATTTCTGTTTGTGTTTAAAAAAATGATGACATGGAGGACATTCAATTTTCTATGAACAGATTTGTTATCAATTTTGGTGCATGCGGGGGCAGTCTTTACTGAATGTACCCTCTCAGCTCTTTGGAACAGTTCACAAGTTGCGGAAGTCATCTTTGAAAATGTGCAGTGTTAGCTTTTTTTTTGTTCAAACTTAAATGCGTTTTAACATACAAAATAAAACAAAATATGGCAACAATTATAAAACTTACATATGTAGCTTCTAGACATGCAAATGCTAATGCATATTTAATAATTCACAAACAGTAAAATATAATAGAGAAATTTAAACATTGTCAGTAAGGGAATAGTGTATACGTGTGCCTGTGACTTTGGTTTTGCTAATTTGAGACTGTCAGAGAGAATGAGATAAACAGTAAGTGATGAAGAAAGAAGACATCTGAATCCTTCTGGATGGCTTTTATATTTTAAGTCCAACAAGACAACCATTCAGAACAGATAACCCATTTTCTGACAGGATTTAATAATAAACCATGATATAGTGTACAAGGAATTCTAGTTAATCAGAAGTATTTAGAGTTAAAATATTAAAATATAATGGAATAATTTATTATGCCTTTTAAAGATATCCATTAAATCGCTACTCCGGTGTTTTTTCTAAAAGTCTTATTGCTTAGCTTATTCTATAGTAAATGTCTGTACATCACTAAAATGTCTCAAAATGACCTTATTTAATTCCTCATGTGTATTAACTTAAATATGCAATAACCCAAGTAAAAAATTAATTTCCATATCAAAAGGCACATGAGTTCCTCTTTTGCATCAAGGACAACTTTTCATTACCTTGTTCTGAATATGAATTTTTATATATATATATGGAAGAAGAACAATAACAGTATAAAGGCAATATTTACCAGTTGATTACTATAAATAATACCTTTTCCAAGAAAATGCATCATTAACACATACATTGTCTAGGATTTTAGTAATACTCCTGCAAAGTAATCTATTTATACTTTCATTTCCTCTCATAATATTATCCAAATATGAGAAATAGATACTGTAAGGTATACAGAGGTATATGGCACATAGTTACTGTTTTGAGGAGTTTATGATATAGAGGGGAAAATATGAAATACCAGGATGGCTATGTAGAAAAGTTTCATTAAGGTGCCATACACAATCTACTACCATTCATAGAAAAAAGACGGTTTTTGAGAAGTTTCATCAAGAGAGATTCCTACATAATTATGGGACTTGAAGGATGGGTTGAATCCTTTTATAAGCTTAAGTTTCAGAGAATAAAATCCAGCCTAGCTTATTAACGGAGGGAAGTAGAGGCACATATAGTCAGTGGAGAGTATGGAAAACGGGCTTGCCCAGGAGTGGTTCCTAGAACAGCATACACAGTTGGCACATAAAGAAACAGCAATCTTTATCACAATCAAAAAGCTGGGAAATCAAGAAGTGGTACCCTAGCTACTGGCACAACCATACCACCTCAGAGCCTAAGAAGACCACTCTGAAGGTAATAACATAAAGATTCTTTCACTGTGTTACGAAAAAGATGGAATGACAGATATAAATTAGATACAGATGTCTTATTCCCTCTAATAAATGCTATTTGAACTTCAAGTGGCATACCGTGATTTTTGGTAGACTGAGATTATTTACTCAGTCTAGTAAATAGTTTTATTTGAAACTATTGAAATACATACATAAACTATGCCTGGCTTGCTGCCAAGATATACATGTAGTTCTAGTTCCATTTTGTAAAGGAACTTTAGTAAATGTATAGTAGTAATTGGGCACGTTTTCCACAGAAGTTCCAAATACTTAAACACATACAGGACTCGGTGACATACACAAAGTTGGATATTGTGTATACCAGATATCCCCCAGACACTGCGTGCAGAATACAAACAAAATTATTTCAGTACATCTCTGTGACAAGATACATGGTCTGATACTTAGCTCTAAAATATAGCAGTCCTGCTGGTCAGGTGTTACAAAAGATAGGAGATAATCATCGAAGTCTCCCTGGGCTCTCACTGATATTATCAGGCCAGGCAACTCTCAGTCATCTACAAGTCATTAAAGCCAGATGCTCAGTTATCTGACTCAGCAAGCCATAAAGCTGGGCATGCACAGCAGCCCTACAACATGAAATGAAAGTGGTACCTATGAGAGAGGCCCAAGGAGTCCCTGAAGGCACAAGTAAACTACATGAATCGCATGACGAAGTGGCCCAAATGCCCGTGGTCTGTATTCCTGCCCTACTATCTTCTCTCTCCCAGCCTGAACCTATGGTCTCCTGGAAAGTTCTGTTTGATCAGTTGACAAAGGAAGAGAAGACTTGGGTCTGGTTTACAGATGGTTCTTCACGATATGCAAGCATCATATGAAAGTAGACAGCTGTACAACAGTCTTTTTCTGGAGCATCCCTGAAGGGCAGTGCTGAAGTGAAATCCTCCCAATGGATAAAACTTTGAGCAAAGAACCTGGCTGTTCATTCTGCATGGATGGAGAAAGGGCCCGACATCTGATTATATACCAATTCATGGATTGTGGCCAATGGTTTGACTGGATGGTCAGGGATTTGGAAGAAACATGATTGGAAAATTGGTGACAAGGAAGTCTGGGGAAAACATATGTGGATAGATGTCTCCAATTGGATGAAAAATGTGAAGATATTTGTGTCCCGCATACATGTTCACCAAAGGATCACCTCAGCAGATGAGGATTTTAATAATGAAGTGGATAGGATGACCCGTTCTGTGAATACCAGTCTGCCTCTTTCCCCAGCCATCCCAGTCATTGCCCAACAGGCTCATGAAAAAAGTGGCCATGTTGGCAGGAATGGAGGTTATGGCAGTTATCAGTTTGTTGTTCAGCTAATATCTATGCAATAATACCATTATTTTCTGTTTTTACGCCCTGAACCATAATTTCTTCCACCCCAACACATGAAATATCCACATGTCAAAATGCATGGTTATTGTGTGTGGGGGTGGGGTGGAGATTTATTTTTGTATAAAAAATTCCATGGAAACTCTCTGAAGTGATCTTTTGATCATTTAGTATAATCTTACATTTCTTTCTGGGGACAGAAATAATAGATATCATTGTTCTTTGGGAGAAAAAGTCATTCCCTGATCCCTTAGATTACTTCAAAAATGATTAAGGTCGTAACTTAGATAGGAAGCAGAAAATATATTTACTATACTAATATATACTAAAATATATTTACTAAATGTGAAAATCAGAATATATTCTACATTATCTGTTTAGTTACACTTTCTATATGCATGGTTAGATAATACCAATTAAATCAATGCATTTTGAATTCTATGTCTAAGCTTATTTTCCATTAAAACCTGCTCAGAAAAAAAAAGTGAACAACAAAAATCATTTCCTATGCAAATAGTGTTACCATTCAAATTAAGCTAAGAAATGTGATATGTTTTTTTGCCTTTTATCATCCCATATTCAGTCACCTGCTAAGCCCTGATCTATTTTTTTCCTATATTTTCTTAGAGTCATTCTTTTATCCCCACTGCAAATACTACTATGCTAATGAAAGTCTTTGCTATGTTTACCTAAACTATTTAAATTTTTTTTCTAATTGGGCATCCTGTCTTTAATATATTTTTCTTAATTATGTTGCCATGCAAGTTCTTCTAAAACATCACTGTATCAGAAATCTCCTAAACATTTCTATGCATCACTTGCTTCTAGTTCCAACTCTGCCTAGCCTCTGATCAACCTCATATAGATGCAATCTGACATTGCCTCAATTTTTTGCCCAATTTACAATTCAAAAGAGCAGGGGTATTAACTGTTCATGGGGTGAATGTTTAACCAATGTAACTTGAGAAGAAATGGTTAAATTATTCTTACTTTCTCCTTTCTCTCCATGAGGAACAGTCCTGACACAGTTTATATGGCTTCTTGGGGCACCCTATCAAGGACTGAGTATCAGTCACATTTAGAAGTGACCAACTTAGCTCCTGCTCTTTCTCCTCCCCAGCTTCAATCCCTTGTCCCTCATTTCTGTCCTTTGAAATGTACTTTCTAAGAAAAGAGGAACATACAAGCTTATGCTTCAGGATCTGTTTTCTTAGGAACCCAGGCTAAGACACTAGATTTGGGCTTTTCATTCTCTCTTAATAAAAAAAAAAACTTTATTAACAAAAATCCAAACCCCTTAAGTCTTTAATTCAAAGGATTTCACCAACTGAAGACTTCCGACATTTCTGATATACTTTTCCACATAAACTTAACCTGAACTATTAGTTTGAGCATCTTTCCAATACCTTCTATATTATTCTACCCTCTCAATGTCTTTCCTGTCTCTTTCTTCTTTGGAAATCTTACCTATCCTTCAGGACTCATTTGCACCTCTTTTATGAAGACTACCTGAAACTCAGTCTGCAAGTGTTCTCTCTCTTCTCTATATTCCAATAAATACTGTAAATTCACCTATCAACTGGGATCTTATCTTGAATGTATTAACACTGGGGGAGATGTCACCCCTATATCTCTCTTTAAAGTCCTTAATGTGATGAATCGTAGTTCATATTTTTTCACATTTTTGAAATAAAACAAGTAGTTTATACTGAAAATTGTATGATTTTGAAACAAGCATGAGCTTCTGAGTTTTATCATGATGATTCCCTGTTTTCTTTTGGAATCAACAAATTTATCTTCAAAAAGCACTATTCCAGATTTTATATAAACATTATTTTAAATTTGACATTTCCTTCCGTAAGGTAAATGCACACCTGATCGCTCTACATTGTACCATTCATTCAAAATATACAGCTCCTATTTGGAAGCGATTCTTCTACTAATATATTTCATGCAAAGAGATTTTAATTCTAATGATTTTTCTTTTTTCTTTTTTCTGCGGTACGCAGGCCTCTCACCGTTGTGCCCCCTCCCGTCGCGGAGCACAGGCTCCGGACGCGCAGGCTCTGGACGCGCAGGCTCAGCGGCCATGGCCCACGGGCCCAGCTGCTCCGCGGCATGTGGGATCCTCCCGGACCCGGGCACGAACCCATGTCCCCTGCATCAACAGGCGGACTCTCAACCACTGCGCCACCAGGGAAGCCCAATTCTAATGATTTTTAACTATAGCTACATTGTATATGTTCATTATGAATATTTTATGTAACAGTACTTAGTGATATGTTGTTTACGGTTGTGTTTATTTTAAATGAGACATTAATGGATCTCATTCATATCAGGTAGGTTCTCAACAGTACATAAGACAATACAGAAGCTACTTTTTACCTACAGTGATTATTGTTCTGAAAAAACATATATGACACTCAGAATTTTAATAGTAAATCGTAGAATTTCCCCCTTAAAAGTATTTATGTTGTAAGCTCTTCATGAACATGTAATAAAAAGAAGTTATCATGGTAAGTTGTGATGTTTATGCAACAGTCTAATTGCTCATAATCAAACGGGAACAACTGTGAAAAGAAAAAGAGCCAGACAGAATATTCTGATACTCATATTATGACATAAGCATAGCAATTAAAAACCCCAGAGATTCAAATAATGTTCACCAAGATATTACATATCAATATGCTTATAAAATTGGCTGGCAAAAGGGGAAGGGACAAAATTGCCATTACTTAATACATTTCTTTAAAAAATATATCTGTATCTATTTAAATATACATATAGGTAAAGCAAGTAATTAATGGATCTAAATATGAATCCACAAAGAAGTCAAATAATTATGCCTCAAATATTAACCACTTCTAATACTAACTATGTAAATTGTTACTTCTCTAAGTTTTTGCAGTCAGTGTAATAGATGAGATGGCTTTTTTTACGTATCTAAAAGACTGTGAAGCAAAATAATATTAAATTTATTGCTAAGCAAGATAATGTCTTTCTTAATAAGCAGAACAATTCTGAAATCAGTTTCAAGTATATAATACTGTTTTGTTCAGCATACACTTCATCGTACTGATTTCATAAACACATAAGTAAAGAAGGGTAAGTAAAAAATATACAGACGAATAGAGAATGTAAGGAATAGAGAATAAAGCAGATGACAGGATTGGAGACTTAAATCGGCAGAACCAGAGGAACTAAAGGGATACTAGCCTTCAAAATCAGAACCTGAAGAGTACGTTTGAGAAATTACATGCCCAGGGATGGCTGCTGAAAGAGCTAAAATATGAAATGCCCCTAACTTCCATCCTAATACTAGCTTCAATTGTCATTATATCTCCTTCAGCCTGAATCCAAATACCAGTGTTTCTTAATGTTATTGACATTTTCAGCGGAAGCGTTCTTTGTTGAGTAAGAATGTCGTGAACCTGTGGGTCTTTCACTTACCCAGTCCTTCCCACTAAATGTCTGCAGTAGCCCCCAATCACTGAAGACCTCAAACATGCCCGTTTCCAGATGCTATCTTAGGGATGGTACAGTCTCTAGTTGAGAACCATTGCCAATAAAAAGCACTTCTCATATGTCAACTACATAGCTAATCCAGATTTCTGAACTTTTTTCTTTCTCCATGGCGATATCTATTTCGTTAGAGTAGGGGAACAGTGGAGAAGTGTATAACTCCTACTATTGGCAAGTGATTTAGAACTGAAGAAAAAATTTCTGAAAACTTTTTTAAAGAATGACTATTTCAAATATATATATGTATAAAATACGTACACGGACAAACACCTGTAGATATATATATATATAATATATCTGTGTGTGTATCTGTATATACACACAAACATATTTATCATAATGATGCTAATGATAGTAAATACATACCTATTAGAACTTTTTGTTGAATTTTCTAATTACCATCAGATTGCACATTTACACCAGAATGGTAGCCTGCACCTTTTAGAGTCAACACAGATTTCTTGAGTATGTATACACAATGCAGTGCTGTTCAAACTCTTTAATTCAGGGTGGTACTACACGGACTCCATAATATATCTAATCCAGTTACAAGTAATTTTTCACCTGCAGACCCCCAAAGATCTGGTGGTTCAGCCACTCAGCCTCTTCCTTTTTCCTTGAAAAGTGGGCTCCAGCAGCACTTAGCAGGAACCACAAAAAACAAAAACAAAAAACAGTTTCAAAGTACCAGTCTAGATTAGATCTTTGAAGCAAAAGTAACATGCTGCACTTTCTTCTATGAATAAAAGTGAAATTACAACACACAGATTCATGACAGTATGAAATATTTGAATACATTAAAGTTGTAAGTATTTTTTTCCAGTCTCTTATCATTTTGGACTCCTTAAAAACCCTAGTGTCTCTCCACACTCTGTTTTATACTGTACTCTGTTTTTAAAGCAGCCTTTCTAAAATACACACTTGTCATTCCACAGCTTAAATATCACAACAGCTTTTTCAGCACACACAGAATAAAGGCCAACATCTTTAGCATTCCATACTGGGACTCTGATGATCAATGACCTCTCTACTTTCCCAGCTTTCGCTCCCATTTGTCTCTTCCATATAACTTATCATGCAGCCAAGAAACACTATTAAAATACAGTTTAGGTGTCTTCACTCTCAAAAGGCATTTATTGTTGCTGCCAAACAGGGTGAGGTGTGTCTTCTCTACTTATGACTCTGATTATAACAGTCATAGACATACTACACTGTTATCATCATTATATCTTTATATCCTCCAATAGATTATAAGCTAATTAAGGGCAGGGGAAGCCATATATACATATACCTGTCTCACATATAGTAGGTACAAAATTTATTAACTTAATTATTTACCTTCTATAAATTTTGGTAATGTTTTTTAATTGGAAAAAGTCATTTTTTATCCAGCACATTATACTCTTTATTTAAATTGAACTTATGATAGCCTAAGTCATAAAACTAATTTATTGAAGCAAAATACTGTACATTATATTTATTCTTATTAAAATTTACCATATTGAGTTTTTTTTGTTGCTGTTGTTGTCTTTAGAGATACTCTTTGATTCTAACTCTGTCATCTCTTGTACAATTCTTCCTGAAAAGTTTGGTGAAAATTGATTCTAGGTCTTTATCTAAGTTATTACTTAAGAATTTCAAATTTTAAGGATAGTTCCAAAGACTTAGATTTGAGAAGCTACCAAGTACCATAAGAGAAATTATTTTTAAAATAATAATCTAAATTTTAAATAATTTTAAAGAATTTCTTGAAAGAAATTTTAAAGTATTATAAAGAATTATTGTTTCCACTAAGATTTTTGTAATTCTGCACTATCTTTAGTTCAGTATAAATTTCATTGTTGAAGGTTTAGCTAAAATGAGTTAAATACTAAATATTTATATCTATCTCTATCTCTTTAGAGATATATAGATGGATAGATAGGGGGAGAGAGAGAGAAATAAAGAGAGAGAGCATTGTATGAACTTTAGAGAGCTCTCACTCTCCTTTTATCCTCATTGGAGCCTAGAAATATCTTGATTTCTGTAGTACTTCTGATTTGTTCCTGACTACTTCAGTTTCTTACCTATAAATTCATATTTCTATGTTATGTAACAGTTTTTAAGCAGTTTTACTTCAATTATCTCATCAAATCAAACTTGACTAAGACACTTGAAGGAGATTATGATGGATTAAGGGTCCATACAATTCTTAATTATAATTAAAATATATTGATACATATGAGTTTCTGCAGACATATCAGAGCGAAGAATTCAAGATTCTTTTTTAAAAGCACAGTTTTTATTCTACAACTAGCTTATAAAGAGTGATTTTCCTTATAGGTCTTATTTAAAGATAGAAATGTAGTTGAATTTCCCAGAGGACCTATAATTGCTCTAGATTTACAAGAGTCTAAACTCTGAAGAACTCCTTCTTACACCAAATCACCTTATCAAATGAATAATCATTAAATATCTTTCTTTATTCACTCAGAGAGTCTTAAGATTAATGTAAGGAACACAAATTCTGGGTTCAAATAACTTTAGTGAGGTACAGTGGCCTTACAATGCCACTCAGATAACTCTAATTACAGTAATTTGTTCGTGGTTAGCAATTCTGCACTAATAGTATTTTCCCAGGGAGACTGTTCTATGAATTTATAACATTTCATTTGCCTTTAGATTTTTATGAATTAAATTGGAGAAAAAAATGAACCTGATTTCTCAGAAAATCAAGCTGCTAATGCCACTTGATTATTCTAGAAATCCAGTGGCGCTAAGTCTTTTTTTTCCCCTTTAGATAAAATGTTTCTAAGGTGTAATAAAATGACTGAAAGGGCTGGCAGGCACAGTAGCTAACCTCATTTGAATCAAGCTAGATGTTTATTTATCCTCTTACCAATGATTTCATGAAACAATATAAAATAACAAAAATATAACTTGAAGGAAAAAAGCATACATTCAAATTATTTTGGAAAAGTTTTGTAATTGAGAGAAATAGAACATTTATTTTAGCAGAACGTAAAGGGCTCTGTTGCTTTTCTATATTGTCTTATAAGATACGTTTCTAGTTATTCCCTAAAATTTTACCCTAGAAATGCTGCATGTCTTTGACTATATTCTGTTGTACTATCATTTTTGTGACTGATGGTAGTTTATTCACCATAAAACTGTTAATTTTAGGAGGACTTAATCATTGTTTTACCTTATTATATATGCCAATATAAATGTGCAAACACTGAGAAAACATTCCCTTCATTATCTCCCTTTTAAACAGTGACCAAGGGTCCTTTTCCAATGCACACACATATCCACCTACTGTTTAGGATAATTACAGGTTCTTTGCTCATGAAATTCTGACTTGGTACAGACAATGCCCCATGTCAAGTGAGAATTTACCCCTTCTAAAACCCAATACATTTCCAACGGCAGTTCAGTCTTTTTGTTGATTTTGTTTTCCAGAAATTGCTGTCTTCAGGTTGCCTGTATGTCACCTAAGGCTGCCTTTGAAGGGATTTACAGGCAGACCTCAGAGATATTGCAGGTTCAATTCCAGATCACCGCAATAAAGCAAATATCACAATAAAGCAAATCACAATTTTTTTTGGTTTTCCAGTGCCTATAAAAGTTATGTTTACACTATGCTGTACTCTGTTAAGCGTGCAATAGCATTGTCTTAAAAAATGTACATATCTTATTTAAAATAATTCTAACCATCAACTGAGCCTTCAGATAGTCCTTGTAGTAACACCAAAGATCACTGATCAGAGATCACCACAGTAAATAAAGTTTGAAATATTGCAAGAATTACTGAAACATGACACAGAGACCGAAAGTGAGCAAATGTTTTTGGGAAAATGGCACGATAGACTTGCTCAATGCAGGCTTGCCACAAACCTTCAATTTGTAAAAAACATAGTATCTACAAAGTGCAGTAAATGGAAGCACAATATAACGAGGTAAGCCTGAAACTTGTGGCTACTCTGATGTCATTTCTTTAGTCTTTCCTTCATGATTTAAGCCTATATCAAATGTGTATTGTTTATTATTTTGCTGTCAACCACTTTAAGTTTTATCACCTCAAAATGGACTTCATATGATTCTTAATATTTTATTTTGGTTACAGGTGGCTCTCTGTATCCACGGGATTCTGCATCTGCAGATTCAACAAATTGCAAATGAAAAAATACTAGAAAAAAAAATCCAGAAGTTCCAAAAAGCAACACTTGAAATTGCCACACACCAGTAGCTATATATTTACATAGCATTTTCATTGTATTTACAACTGTTTACATAGCATTTTCATTGTACTTACAACTACTTATATAGCATTTACCTTGCATTAGGTATTAAAAATAATCTAAAGATGATTTAAAGTATACAGAAGGATGTGCATAGGTTATATGCAAATAATATGCCATTTTTTAATACGCCATTTTATATGTGACTTGAGCATCTTCAGATTTTGGTATCTGCAGGGGGTCCTGGAACCAATCCCCTACAAATACCAAGAGGTTACTATATAGGCTGGCTAGAACCTTGGAATGCTTATGGCCTTATATAAGTTCCAAGTATCCTGAAAATCAGTTTTTGTACAGAAAATATTTTTCAGTAATACAAGGAAAATGTAGGACTGACAGAAGTATTTCTACCAATCTATTAAGTTAAATTTATTTACTCATTCAGTCATTCATGCATTTAAGAACACTTTTTTATTCATTAGGCCAACTGTACATCTAATAAAGACGTTGGACATTATTTTTAGGAGAAAAAATTGACCCAGATTTAAAATAAGTTTGTAAATTTGATTTTGGAATTCTGGTGTTATTCTTATGAAATTACACCAAATGCATTTCCAGATTCTCTAAGTACTATGTAATCTGGAAATGAATGGAAGAACATGGTCTTAAAAGATTTCACAGTGATATAAATAAGCACATACTATATTGCAAACAGAAAAATAAATCACTATTTAAATGATATACTAAAATAATTTATATACATTCATTTTATATCTTCTAGAATGATAAAATATTTAAAATTTGCCAAATCCTTTCTTAAGTAAGCCGATAAATGCCTTTTTCTTCTCAGCAATAAAGCCAGTTTTTCATATTAAAGTTATATATTTCTTCCCTCTTATAGCTCTATTAGAAAAGATGCTATAGTACTAGCAGGATAGCATAAAATTTAATAGTACGTGGGCTCTGGTGCCATGTTGCTTGGGTGGTATTACCAGCTCTGCTACTTACTAAACACATGACTTTCCCATCCTTTCTATGACTCACTGGTTTTCTCATCTATGAAATGAGGGTGACAACAATAATAACAGCACCTGCCTTCTATATTTGTTGCAGAACTTTAGTTCACTTAAAATATCGCCTGGCACCACACAATAAAGATTCAATAAATATTGTCTACCATTGCTTAAAATAGTCTATTTTATACCTTACTTGCTCTCATTCAATCTGCTCAGTTAAATTATTTTGTATGATCATGGCAACATTAACTTCATTTTCAGGACTACATTTTTGGTTTCCTGACATGCCACTCAGTGTCATACAGGGTTCCCTGCTAGCACTACCTAGGTAATGGTAACACAAGAGCTGGCTCAAGCCTTCAAGTCCTCAAAGACAGGGAAAGTCTGAGTTTGGCAAAGGCTTTGGTCATTATCTATGCCAATTTCCTGAGGTCATTTGGTTACTTGGATTCAGCACTTAATTTTCTCTCTAATCGATGCATCATTAAGCATCATGATGCCTAAATATTTAACTCATTGAAAGTATTCAGACTAGTATTACCAATGCAAATCTGTTCTGTTATTTTTAAGCTGATTTCTAACAAAGGTTTAAATGGTTAGAGAAGGCTTGGGTAGGAATGCCTAGAGTGGTATTTGAGAACTCTATTCAAATTCAGATTAGTTTTACTTTGTCTGATCTCATTACCATTCATAATTGCTGATTATACACATAGCCATATGTTGTGAGCATTGGGTAGTGGACATGGATATTTGCCTAATCATCATCCATTCCTGCTCCCTTTTTAGTCATAGATGCCCAATTTTTATCCAGGTGGCCACCTCCATGTGGCATGCACACAATTATACATTTCATGGTAAAGCGAACCTATATGCAGTCCCAAGAGAGGGCATAGTTGGCTCAGTTCATCTTCCTTGCCATTGATTGGTACAAGAATATTCATGTGAGCCAACTCTAATCCATCAGACATGATAGCAAGTCAGCTGGATTGCCTCTACAAAAACATTCATATATTCTATGAGAAAGTCATAGGAAGTTAAATTTTTTTCCCTCTCTCTATCTATGGACATCCCTGGGTCTGGATATAACGCTAGAACTTCTTCAGACATCTTGAATGTCTTAAAAAATGTCATCAACCCTGAGAGTACTAGACTGAAATGGAAAGATCTTGGGTCATACAAGACATACTTGAACTGCTGAGTCAATAAACCTCAGATTCTACCATATCTCTGCAATTTCTATATGTGTGGTAATAAATTTCCTCATAGATTAAACCAATTCAAACGAGCATTTCCTGCCATTTGCAGGGCAAAGCATCCTAAACGATACAGGATAGAAAGGATTATTTTATATTAATTAATCCTTGCCTCACAAAACAGTTGAAGGTACAAAGATTCTGGCAGGGCAGTTTAAGTCAGCCAACAACTTATTATTTTTAGGCTGCTGAGTGAGTATATATTTTAAATGGTAGCAGTGATATATTTCTCTTTCAGTAATTAGATTGAAACATTTTTTTTAGGTTTAAAGGAGAAGTTATCAAGGTTAAAATGTCCCAATCCACAGAAATGAATTCTGAGGATTAAAATTTAACGTAAAAATTTTAGGAATATTAACTTTTTTTTTTACACCTTTATTTAACTATCATTGTTTTACAATGTTGTGTTAGTTTCTACTGTATAACAAATTAAATCAGCTATATGTATATATATATCTCCATATCCCCTCCCTCTTGCACCTCCCTCCCATCCTCCCTATCCCACCCCTCTAGGTGGTCATAAAGCACCGAGCTGATCTCCCTGTGCTATGCAGCTGCTTCCCACTAGCTTTCTACTTTACATTTGGTAGTGTATATATGTCAGTGTTACTCTCTCACTTCCTCGCAGCTTCCCATTCTGCACCCGCCCCATATCCTAAAGTCCATTCTCTATATCTGCATCTTTATTCCTGTCCTGCCCCTAGGTTCATCAGAACCATTTTTTTTTTTTAGATTCCATATATATGTGTTAGCAGAGGGTATTTGTTTTTCTTTTTCTGACTTACTTCATTCTGTATGACAGACTCTAGGTCCATCCACCTCACTACAAATAACTTAATTTCGTTTCTTTTTATGGCTCAGTAATATTCCATTGTATATATGTGCCACATCTTCTTTATCCATTAATCTGTCGATGGACACTTAGGTTGCTTCCATGTCCTGGCTATTGTAAATAGTGCTGGAATGAACACTGGGGTACATGTCTCTTTTTGAAATATGGTTTTCTCAGGGTATATGCCCAAGTGAGATTGCTGGGTCATATGGTAGTTCTATTTTTAGTTTTTTAACAAACCTCCATACAGTTCTCCATAGTGGCTATAGCAATTTACATTCCCACCAACAGTGCATGTACTGTCCTTGTCTTTTGTAATACTCTTTATTTTAAAGTGTATTTTGTCTGCTATGAGAATTGCTACTCCAGCTTTCTTTTAATTTCCATTTGCATGGAATATTTTTTTCCATCCCCTCACTTTCAGTCTGTATATGTCCCTAGGTCTGAAGTGGGTCTCTTATAGACATAATATATATGGGTCTTGTTTTTGTATCCATTGAGCCAGTCTGTGTCTTTGGGTTGGAGCATTTAATCCATTTACATTTAAGGTAATTATCAATATGTATGCTCCTGTTGCCATTTTCCTAATTGTTTTGTGTTTGTTGTTGTAGGTGTTTTCCTTCTCTACTGTTTCCCGCCGAGAAAATTTCCTTTAGCATTATTTGTAAAGCTTCTTTTGTTGTGCTGAATTCTCTTAACTTTTGTTTGTCTGTAAAGCTTCTGATTTCTCCTGACTTGCAGTTTCTGCTGAAACATCAGCTGTTAACATTATGGGGATTCCCTTGTATGTTATTTGTTGCTTTTCCCTTACTTTTTATATTTTTTCCTTGTATTTAATTTTTGATACTTTGATTAATATGTGTCTTAGAGTGTTTCTCCTTGGATTTATCCTGTATGGGACTCTCTGAGCTTCCTGGACTTGACTATTTCCTTTCCCATGTTAGAGGAGTTTTCATCTATAATCTCCTCAAATATTTTCTTAGACCCTTTCTTTTTCTCTTCTTCTTCTGGGACCCCTATAATTCAAATGTTGGTGCGTTTAATGTTGTCCAAGATGTCTCTGAGACTGTCCTCAATTCTTTTCCTTCTTTTTTCTTTATTCTGCTCTGCATCAGTTATTTCCACTATTTTATCTTCCAAGTCACTTATCCGTTCTTCTGCCTCAGTTATTCTGCTATTGATTCCTTCTAGAGAATTTTTAATTTCATTTATTTTGTTGTTCATCATTATTTGTTTGTTCCTAGTTCTTCTAGGTCCTTGTTAAACGTTCTTGTATTTCTCCATTCTATTTCTGAGGTTTTGGGTCATCTTTACTATCATTATTCTGAACTTTTTTTCATGTGGACTGCCTATTTCCTCTTCATTTGTTTGGTCTGGTGGGTTTTTACGTTCCTCCTTCATATGTTGCATATTTCTGTCTTATTTTGTTTAGCTTACTGTGTTTGAGGTCTCCGTTTCACAGGCTACAGGTTCGTAGTTCCTCTTATTTTTGGTGTCTGCCCCCAGTAGGTGAGCTTTGTCAGTGGTTTGTGTAAGCTTCCTGGTGGGAGGAACTGGTGCCTGTGTTCTGTTGGGTGGGGCTAGATCTTGTCCCTCTGGTGGGCAGGGCCATGTCTGGTGGTGTGTTTTGGGGTGTCTGTGAACTTAGTATGACTTTAGGCAGCCTCTCTCCTAATGGCTTGGGTTGTGTTCCCATCTTGCTAGTTGTTTGGCATGGAGTGTCCAGCACTGGAGCTTGATGGTCAATGGGTGAAGCTGGGTCTTAGTGTTGAGACGGAGATCTCTGGTAGATCTCTCGCTGATTAATATTATGTGGGGCCAGGAGGTCTCTGGTGGTCTAATGTCCTGGTCTCAGCTCTCACACCTCAGATGTTCAGGCCAACACCCACCCGGAGCAACAAGACCCTTGTCAGCCTCACAGCATGGAAGAAAAGGAAGAAAATAACAACAACAACAAAAAGCAGACAGAACCCAAAAACAAATGGTAAAAGCAAAACTAAACAGACAAAATCACAGAAGGAAACATACACACACACTCATAAACATAAAAAAACAAAACGAACAGACAGAACCCTAAGACAAATGGTAAAAGGAAACCTAAACAGACAAAATCACACATAGAAACATACACACACACTCACAAAAAGAGAAAGAATAAAAAAGAGAGCAACCAAACCGATGAAAAAACCCACCAATGAAAACACGCACTAAAAACTAAACTAAGATAAATATAAAACCAAAAACAAATCAAATGCAAAAAGAAAACTGCATGTCTACAGTTGCTCCCAAAGTTCACTGCCTCAATTTTGGGAACACTCATTGTCTATTCAGGTATTCCACATATGCAGAGTTTATCAAGTTGATTGGGGGATTTAATCCATTGCTCCTGAGCCTGCACAGAGAGATTTCCCTTTCTCCTCTTTATTCGCACAGTTCCTGGTGTTCTGCTTTGGTTTTGGCCCCACCTCTGTGTGTAGCCCACACTCAGTTGGCTGTTCTCTGCCCAGACAGGAGGGGGTTAAAGCAGCGGCTGATTAGGGCTCTCTTACTCACTCAGGCTGGGAAGAGGGAGGGGTATAGTAGTCATAATTGGAAGTGGAGCATGTCTGCAGCGGCAGAGGCCAACCTGATGTTGCAACAGCCTGAGGTACACCTGTTTTCTCCTGGGGAAGTTGTCCCTGTAACATGGGACCCTGGCAATGGCGTGCTACACAGGCTCCTGGAAGGGGTGTGGGTAGTGACCTGCACTTGCACACAGGCTTCTTTGTGGCAGTGGTGGCTGCCCGATTCTGGGGTCCGAGATGATAGCCATGGCTCGCGCCCATCTCTGGAGCTCGCTTAGACGGTACTCTGCTGTCCATGGACACATGGAACAGGAAGCCCCTCTCCTTGCGCACCCTGAAACAATGGTCTCTTGCCTCTCCAGCAGGTCCAGACTTTTTCCCAGGCTCCCTCCTGGCTAGCTGTGCTCACTAGCCCCCTTCAGGCAGTCTTCATGCAGCCAACTCCAGCCCTCTCCCTGGGATCCGACTGAAGCCCAAGCCTCAGCTCCCATCCTCCCCCTGCCCCAGCAGGTGAGCAGACAAGCATCTCAGGCTGGTGAGTGCTGGTCAGCACCGATCCTCTGTGCAGGAATCTCTCTGCTTTGCCCTCTGCACCCCTGCTGCTGCACTCTCCTCTGTGACTCCAAAGTTTCCCCCCCACCACCCCCCGTCTCCACCAGTGAAGGGGCTTCCTAGTGTGTGGAAACTTTTCCTCCTTCACAGCTCTCTCCGAGAGGTGCAGGTCCTGTCCCTACTCGTTTGTCTCTGTTTCTTCTTTTCTCTTTTGCCCTACCCAGGTACGTGGGGAGTTTCTTGCCTTTTGGGAAGTCTGAGGTCTTCTGCCAGCATTCAGTAGGTGTTCTGTAGGAGTTGTTCCACATGTACATGTATTTCTGATGTATTTGTGGGGAGGAAGGGGATCTCCACATCTGATTCCTTTGCCATCTTGAAGATCTCCAGCAAAAATATTAACTTTTTATAATGACTGAATTGTTCCTGTTCTCCCATACCCCAAATGATACAGTATATTTCATATACATTATTATGATGTGGTGAGAAGAATACTATCCTAGCACTTTTAGAAGACAGGTCTTCAAGTGCACACAGTGAAGAAGTGCAGTTGAAAGAACTTAGCACTTTGGGAAGATTTAGTCTTGGTTTTGAATTAACCAGTGTGTGAACTTGACTGGAACAACCATTAATTTCTCATATATAACATAAAATAGGCTCAAATTAAATCAGAAATTTTCACCTCCTTATTAACATCTAAAACGTTTCTTTTTTCCAAATAAAATTCCAGGCAAAAGTCCAATATATATGGGCTACAAAGTAGATGTGCTTTGGTTCAAGTGGGAGCAGAGGACCTAGAGCCACTCAGTAAGTATCAACATCATACTCTGATGTCTCTTTTGTGAAATCTGTATGCTGTACTAAGGATAGTTTAAAAACCTCTGAACTAGATAGATGATCCCTAAGCCCTTTTTTAGCTCTTAAATTATAAGATTCTATAAATCAAATGGAAAATTAATTTTTAAAATATTAGGAATACAATGCATGTTGATGATTTTTTATGTATGTTTGAGTTATTTTTCTAATGATAACTTCTCAAATTATTTAACTTTAGAAGAACTAGACACTTAATTTTGGTAAGTAATAATTCTTTGGATTACTGTTTCTGATCAATGTCTTTTCCATGAGACCATCTCCTAAAGATGATATTCTGTGGCTCTAACACTGAACTTACATTTATACATTAGTGTATTATATACCGTTATAGAATTAGCAATATATTTTGATTTTCTAACATTTTTAATATAAATAGTGGTTGTTAATCATCTGGGATATCAAACTTAGGAATTCATTTGTATTTTTTGTTTCATACAGAGTCCATGAACAGAAACAAAGGTAAGACATACAGAGGGAGACTCAACTCTTCATGTTACAGAAAACAGTTTTCTTGAGCTTCATTATTCCCTTCACAAATCTCATAGGTTCTCTTGATGACCTCTTAACTCAATATTATGTGCTGCTTAGTTCTTTATCTTGTAAAATAATAGGTAGAATTTTAAAAATAAAACTTGTTTTAACAGAATTTAAAATACAGTTCACTCTTTCATACATAAAGAGATAATCATAATATTTTTTCATTGTAAAAATGAAGTTGATTTTGAATTATTGGACTCACTATTTATTTTTAAAATCTTGAATAATAATAAACAACCTGAAATACTAAAATAGCAATTATCTTTAGGTTCTGGGTTATATTTCTTCATTATGTTTGTTTCTGTGGGTTTATTTTATATTACTTGCAATAAGCAAATATTTATTTATAATCAGGAAGAGCAGATGTTTTAATCAGCATATTTAATTTTATATACACCATTTGATTACAATTATGTAAAAATAATATAGACAGCAAGAAGTCAGGAAGAGAGTAAAATAGGGTTAATAAATGTTGCCTTGGAGTGATTAACTAAAAGCGAAGTTCTTCCTGCACATTTTCATAGTTCAAATTCTTATGAAGAAAAGTTAATTTTATAATAAACTAATATTGTCAAACTACTTAACAGATCAGTTACTTGATTTATTTAAATAATACAAAAGTATTATTTTGATGGGAAGAATGATGAATGATATTGCATTTCCTGAAATACTAAGCATTTTATAACAATTTCTATGTAATGAGGCATCCCTTTAAGTTCTGTTCCTTTGAAGCAAGCTGCAGAAATTCAATACAGGTAAGTCCCAGACCTATGTAAACCTCCCAGTGATGACCCTACACTTTCATAATTTATTTCTAACCTGCCCTCACCTGTGTACTTTGTTTCCTCTAGATTCCATACTTGATTCTATGTACCCAAGGCTTCAATCTTAGCTTGAACTTGATGTTGTTTCCTGTTTCTATCATTTGAAATCAATCATTTTCTAACATTATTTGGTCTTCTTTTGCTTTTCTTAACCCAATCTTGCCTTTGTTGTATTCTTTGACCTGTTTTTAGCAGCTTAGATACTATTTTGTCCTTTGACCAGGCAGGTGTCACTTGGCACAGAAGAACCATATATGTAGCATATTCTGGTAAAAGCTGAAATATGTTTGAAATTAACATTATATAAGTAGTACAGAGATGAACTTTCTCCATCAGTAGTAATATAACAACCCAACAGATATTATAATGTAATTGGTTACTCCAGTTAGAACTCTTACATAGGGTTTTATACAAATTTCAACTGATTTAGAGAGTATAACTCTTGGGAACAGATAATAAACTAGTCATCTCACTCTATTCAACAAATCATGCAATCTAAGTTTTGTAAGAATAATAAGCAGAGGATGCAACTGTCTTAATTATAAGTAAAGGCCATTAAAATCCTAAAAGACAAAGAGATGATACTATGTAAAACAGGAACAAGCCTAAATCCACCTTTTAATTATGAGATGCCTTAGATGTCTGTGATAAGAAGGCATTCCTTATGCTTCCTTGATAATCAAATTCCATTTGATAGGATAAACCTAGGTATTTTAACGGCAAGGAAGATGAGGTACTTTTGTAGGTATATATGCCTGAACCCATAAACATGTCTGTATTTAATGTGATTGCTGACCACTAACCAATCAAAGCTACCACTTTCTCTGGAGAATTGCCCTTGTTGAAATGAGAGTTACCCATCCAGGAGGTTAGTTTCCCCCTAATTCCACCTCTGTCTACACAGCCTGCGGCCACTCACTGAACAATGCTGGTAGAAAAGGTCAGCCCCAGTGTGGGACCAACTTCATAGTGTAATTCACACCTTCTATAGAATCAGCACTGTCCAAAAACTCAGGCTGAAGCTTGGATCCAACTGACACCATACCTTTGCTTAGCTCCTTCTGTTGCCCCATCTTTCTTTACTCCCTGTCTCTTAAGTATGGTCATCAGATTAAAAAAATGGACTCACATAAATTTGAATTTTAAAAAAAGAATGAATATTATTTTAGTATAAGTATGCCCTGAATATTTCAAACAAATATTCACTGTTTATCTGAAATTCAAATTTCATTAGGCATGCCATGTTTTTATTTGCTAAATCTCATAATCCTATTCCTGGGAGCATTTCTTCAATAAATTATGTACACTTGAAATTTTGCTTCAGAATCTGCTTCCAGGAAATCCAACCTTAGATAATGCCAATTATATAGTGATAGGTTATTAAACACATATTTCAAAACTATATACCTCTCTCTCTGTCACATATATATATGTATATATATATATATATATATATATATATATATATATATATATATACTGATCAATGTGAAATATGTGTGTGTTATGTAACAAAAGTAATGAATATATAGAATACATGCATTATACAATAAATTATTCCTGGAATGGTGAACACTAGCCTCTAAAAGAAGTTACCCATGAACAAAAGAACAGGATTTGTGAAAGAACTTTTTGTGGTAATCTCCACTTTACACTGAAATTCTCATATTATTTGCAGTTTACAACAGAATGTTATAACTCCAGTATACAATAATAAAGATAAAGTTCATTGTATCATTGATTTTCTCCCCATAACAGTTGAACACTCATGAGATTTCTCTTTCTTATTTTGTTTTCCTGTTAATATCCACTGACTCCAAGCTGACATCATATGTAGCAAAGTGAGAAGGGGTTGAGGAAGATTAAAAAGGTGTAGGAAAATAATTTATCAATAGGAAAACAATGCTAGCTACATGCATATTTCAAAAAGAAAGAAAAATGAAAACAGAAAAAGCAATCATAGACATAGATGGGAACTATTGTTTTTTAAGTAGGCTTAAAATTAAATATATGTCAGAGCTAAGGCATAAGCTCACTGGAAGTCAATATAAGGCAAAGTTGAATTTTCCTCCTAGGAATATAGGTAAGTAACAGCAGCCAACTGTAATGTATCCTGCACGTATGAATATTTATCGTGAAATTAGGCTTCAGAGAAAACAGCATGTGAATGCAACAACAAAAAAAGATAAATTATGAGTGTGGGGTTACAAAATACAAGTAGAAATAACCTTGGACCAACAGGCAAAAGGGTATGAGATCTAACTCTCATATCATTAACATTAGGTTACCTTAGACAAGCCATTATGGGTATTTGTTTTTTTTATAAAATGAAGTGTATGTAATATATGATTTTTTTTTTTTTTTTTTTTTTTTTTTTTTGCGGTACGCGGGCCTCTCACTGTTGTGGCCTCTCCTGTTGCAGAGCACAGGCTCCGGACGCGCAGGCTCAGCAGCCATGGCTCACGGGCCTAGCCGCTCCGTGGCATGTGGGATCTTCCCGGACCGGGGCACGAACCTGTGTCCCCTGCATTGGCAGGCGGACTCTCAACCACTGCGCCACCGGGGAAGCCCTGTAATATATGATTTTTAAAAGCTCTCCAATTCATAAATTCTATGACACTTTAAAAAGGATAGTTGAGACTGCCTTATTCTAATAAATTATTTTAATCTCATATTTTACTCTAGCAATAAAAGGAATATAATAATACAAAGAAATAAGAACCCTACATTTTAGTAAACATGTTTGCATGATAAGCAGAAATAATATGTGTTCTGACTTTGCAGTGAATTATTATTGTACTGCCTCCTTTAATCTTGTGTGATCATACTTTTTCTAAGACTTGTAATACCAATCTGAAGATTTCCACTCCTATAATTGTATTTTCCTTTAATAATATTTATATGAATGTCAAAAAGGCATACAGTTTTATAATACTCTTTTTTTTTTTTTTTTTTTTGTGCACAGGCTCAGCGGCCATGGCTCATGGGCCCAGCCGCTCCGTGGCATGTGGGATCTTCCCAGACTGGGGCACGAACCCGTGTTCCCTGCATCGGCAGGCAGACTCTCAACCACTGCGCCACCAGGGAAGCCCCTATAATACTTTAATATTTAAACTATTAATTCTTTGTATGGTGATAGCTATGTATATATTTCACTGTTTGGCTGGAAGCATACTTATTTTAGATCTTTATATGCACCATAGGATAGAGAATCACAGTACTAGGTACTTGCTGGCTAAATGCCATGAAACATTCTATTATTAGAATGATATTGGTAAATCTTTAATGTGAACTTAATTGGTTAAAAATAGATGAGATTGTTAAATGGATCCTTCACTGAATAATTAACTACACTTATGGGAAAATCAATAAACTAGACATATCTATGGTACCAGCATTCTTCAGCTTTCTTTCAAACTGTAAAAACTCAGGCTCTACTGTGACATTGAAAAGACATATGAGATTACACATAAATCCTGGGGGCTGCCACAAAACCAGAGTCAAGTGTCAGAAACTATAAACCTCCAGCATCACTGACTAGTAATAATGCTTATTATTATTTATTTATTTTTTTTTCAGTACGCTGGCCTCTCACTGTTGTGGCCTCTCCCTTTGCGGAGCACAGGCTCCAGACGCGCAGGCTCAGCGGCCATGGCTCACGGGCCTAGCCGCTCTGCGGCATGTGGGATCCTCCCGGACCGGGGCACGAACCCGCGTCCCCTGCATCGGCAGGCGGACTCTCAACCACTGAGCCACCAGGGAAGCCCAATGCTTATTATTTTTAATACACTGCTATGAATTATTTCCAATGGATAATTTCTTGCCTTTGTGCTCACAGTGAAGGCCAAACAGAGAGTTATGGGTGGTTGGCAGTAAATCTACATCTGTGAATAAACTCTCCTGGGACCCTATGAAAGACTGTAATGAATTCAACACACGGTGCTAGTCCTAGAGGCAGACACATTCACACGGTGAGAGAAGACATTTAGGGTTTTCTAATAAAACTTAAGCGCCAAATCAGTCTGTGTGAACACTACTGCTATTAACTGCTGTGCCCTGGATTGAAACACACATACAAACACACACACGCACACACACACACACACACACACACACACACACACCAGTTAAAGTATATGAAGACACACACTGTTAAACAACTGTTACTTGTCTGATTTTGTCTCCAAAAATATATGTCTCTGCCCAGTTATTTTTTTCCTGACAAAACCTACATAATCGAATATCAACTTTTAGTAGGCTATGTAGTTCAATCGCCTTTTTAAAAGAAGTAACATCGAAAATATACCATTAGAAACTATTTTTTATTTATAAATCAATTTACCTGTAGGTTATCTAATGAGGAAATTGTAAAAGATTTCTCACTGTTTCTCTCATCAGAAAGCATGGATCATTTCTCTGAGTTCTGTTCTGTTTCCTCCAACTGTTATTTCCAAGAGTATAGGGGTAACTATGCTTGCACTTACAGTTCCTGGAGAGATACAGTTATGCTTTGGTATTTGCGGGGAATTGGTTCTGGGACACCCCCCTGCAGATACCAAAATCTCTCCGATGCTCAAGTCCCTTACACAAAATCTATAGTAGAATATTAAAACATGTATACTGAAAAATAAAATAAGTTGAAAATGAAATAACTAATAAAATAGAAATATATAGCCTTTAATTATGCTATACCTCCTTAGCCTATATTAAGAGACAAAAATAAGTGCTGTTTCAAAATAGCATAGTCAGATTAAAAGTGAAAGTTCATGTAAATGTTATATCCAAATCAGATTACTGCAATTTGTTTTTAGAAACACTAGATATTTCACATAGATGTGATTATATTTACATATGTTTATATGTAGACTCACATTTGTAAATTAATTTGTAGAAATAGAGAAGACATTTCATAAATAAAATGTAAAAGTAAATACAATCTAACTATGTACCTTAACTCTTAACATTTAGAATATATCTTTTTGTATATAGTTTTATATCTCAGGGCAATTAACTCAGAAAAACGGGAGCATGAATCCTGTAGTACATTAGCTTATTCTAGTATTGGTAATTTTTTTCCCAGTTTATTATGAACAGTGGTACTTCTGGTAAAAAGAGATAGGCAATGCTTTTGAGGATTCTGTGCTGAGCAAGTTGAAAGATCAGAATGAATGTCTCTTCTCCTGTCCTTTGACATAAACTTGTAGATACTAACATAGGCCCTAAATATCACACAGAAAGAGTGAACCTCACTAAATATATCTTACTTTAACAAATAATTCTCACTAAATATATCTTACTTATAAGACTGTACTCACGAAATGTATCTTACATTAACAAATTACTAAGGGTTTTTTTGGTATACAAAATAGGTATCATACATTTCCATGAATTATTTTCAAAGATTTGGTAGAATCTGTTTTTATATGTCTGATTACACAATGTAGTTTAACATGTATGGTTATAGAAGTAAATACAGAATAAAATGCAGAATGATACTTTTCTAAATCACCCACAGTAAATTTGACATGTTTCCAGAGAGATATTAAGATTCAGTAGATAGTCAATTTTGGTGATAACATTACTAACCACTGAACCTTAACTGACGATTAGGTAAGGGAGGACTATACAGTTATTTCACAAAGGTGACACTCAGTAAATATCTGTTGATTTCATATGGCTTACTAGAGGCGTGCTAACAACTTTCCTCTGGCATAATATGACTAACACTTCACACAGTAACCTGCAATATCATAAGACTTTTCCATCATGAGAATTTCTCTTCTGAATAAAAATATTTTACTAAAAAGCAATTGTAAATCTTGTATCTTAACAGATTATTGCCAGCTCACCTGAACTCATTAAAGAGTAGTTTATCAAATTATTCACAAATCACAATACAAGGATTATAACTGAATGAGGAAACTACAAGGCATGTATAGGTTGATGGATGACTAGAAAGGTAATTGCAATCACATTGTATAATCAAGCTTTCCTTGATAACTCTTCATGTAATTAATTAGAAAATCTATACATCTCCTTATTTCCACTGATTTTTTAAACATCTTTATTGAAGTATAATTGCTTTACAATGGTGTGTTAGTTTCTGCTGTATAACAAAGTGAATCAACTAAACAGACACATATATCCCCATACCCCCTCCCTCTTGCGCCTCCCTCCCACCCTCCCTATCCCACCCCTCTAAGTGGTCACAAAGCACTGAGCAGATCTCCCTGTGCTATGCGGCTGCTTCCCACTAGCTATCTATTTGACATTTGGTACTGTATATATGTCTATGATACTATCTCATTTCATCCCAGCTTCCCCTTCCCCTTCCCCGTGTCCTCAAGTCCATTCTCTACATCTGCATGTTTATTCCTGTCCTGACCCTAGGTTCTTCGGACCATCTTTTTTTTTTTTTATTATTCTATACAGGTGTGTTAGCATACAGTATTTGTTTTTCTCTTTCTGACTTACTTCACTCTGTATGACACATTCTATGTCCACTCACCTCACTACAAATTACTCAATTTTCTTTCCTTTTATGCCTGAGTAATATTCCATTGTATATATGTGCTACATCTTCTTTATCTATTCATCTGTCGATGGACACTTAGGTTGCTTCCATGTCCTGGCTATTGTAAATAGACCTGCAATGAACATTTTGGTACATGACTCTTTTTGAATTATGGTTTTCTCAGGGTATATGCCCAGTAGTGGGATTGTTGGGTTGTATGGTAGTTCAATATTTAGTTTTTTAAGGAACCTCCATACTGTTCTCTAGAGTGGCTGCATCAAATTACATTCCCACCAACAGTGCAAGAGGGTTCCCTTATCTCCACAATCTCTCCAGCATTTACTGTTTGTAAATTTTTTGATCATGGCCATTCTGACTGGTGTGAGATGATATCTCATTGTAGTTTTGATTTGCATTTCTCTGATGATTAGTGATGTTGAGCATCCTTTCATGTGTTTGTTGGCAGTCTGCATATCTTCTTTCAAGAAATGTCTATTTAGGTCTTCTGCCCATTTTTGGATTAGGTTGTTTTTTTGATATTGAGCTGCATAAGCTGCTTGTAAATTTTGGAGATTAATCCTTTGTCAGTTGCTTCATTTGCAAATATTCTCTCCCATTCTGAGGGTTGTCTTTTCATATTGTTTATGGTTTCCTTTGTTGTGCAAAACCTTTTAAGTTTCATTAGGTCCCATTTGTTTATTTTTATTTTTTGATTTCCATTTCTCTAGGAGGTGGGTCAAAAAGGATCTTGCTGTGATTTATGTGATGGAATGTTCTGCCTGTGTTTTCCTCTAACAGTTTTATAGTGTCTGGCCTTACATTTAGGTCTTTAATTCATTTGTGTGTGTGTGTGTGTGTGTGTGTGTGTGTTTGTGTTTTTGGTTTTTTTTGCGGTACGCGGGCCTCTTACTGTTGTGGCCTCTCCCGTTGCGGAGCACAGGCTCCGGACACGCAGGCTCAGCGGCCATGGCTCAGAATCCCAGCCGCTCCGCGGCATGTGGGATCTTCCCGTGTCCCCTGCATTGGCAGGCGGACTCTCAACCACTGCGCCACCAGGGAAGCCCTTTAATCCATTTTGAGGTTTTTTTTGTGTATGGTGTTAAGGAGTGTTCTAATTTCAGTCTTTTACATGTAGCTATCCAGTTTCCCAGCACCATTTACTGAAGAGGCTGTCTTTTCTCCATTGTACATTTTGCCTCCTTTATCAAAAATAAGGTGACCATATGTGCGTGGGTATATCTGGGCTTTCTATCCTGTTCCATTGATCTATATTTCTGTTTGTGTGCCACTACCATACTGTCTTGATTACTGTAGCTTTATAGTATAGTCTTAAGACAGGGAGACTGATTCCTCCTGCTCTGTTTTTCTTTCTCAAGATTGCTTTGGCTATTCGGGGTCTTGTGTGCTTCCATACAAATTGTGAAATTTTTTGTTCTTGTTCTGTGAAAAATGTCATTGGTAGTTTGATAGGGATTGCAAAGAATCTGTATATTGCTTTCAGTAGTATAGTCATTTTCACAATGTTGATTTTTCCAATCGAAGAACATGGTATATCTCTCCATCTGCTTGCATCGTTGTTGACTTCTTTCATCAGTGTCTTACAGTTTTCTGCATACAGGCCTTTTGTCTCCTTAGGTAGGTTTATTCCTTGGTATTTTATTCTTTTTGTTGCAGTGGTAAACGGGATTGTTTCCTTAATTTCTCTTTCAGAATTTTCATCATTAGTGTATAGGAATGCAAGAGATTTCTGTGCATTAATTTTGTATCCTGCTACTTTACCAAATTCATTGATTAACTCTAGTAGTTTTCTGGAAGCATCTTTAGGATTGTCTATGTATAGCATCATGTCATCGGTAACAGTGACAGTTTTACTTCTTCTTTTCCGATTTGGATTCCTTTTATTTCTTTTTCTTCTCTAATTCCTGTGGTTATAACTCCCAAAACTATGTTGAATAATAGTGGTGAGAGTGAGCCCCCTTGTCTTGTACATGATCTTAGTGGAAATGGTTTCGGTTTTTCACCATTGAGAACAATGTTGGCTGTGGGTTTGTCATATATGGCATTTATTGTTTTGAGGTAACTTCCCTCTATGCCTACTTTCTGGATGGTTTTTATCATAAATGGGTGTTGAATTTTGTCAAAGGCATTTTCTGCTTCTATTGAGATGATCATATGGTATTTATCCTTCAACTTGTTAATATGGTTCATCACATTGATTGATTTGCGTATGCTGAAGAATCCTTGCATTCCTGGGATAAACCCCACTTGATCATGGTGTATGATCCTTTTAATGTGCTGTTGGATTCTGTTTGCTAGCATTTTCTTCAGGATTTTTGCATGTATATTCATCAGTGATTTTGGCCTGTAGCTTTCTTTTTTGTAGCATCTTTGTCTCGTTTTGGTATCAAGGTGATGGTAACCTCGTAGAATGAGTTTGGGAGTGTTCCTCCCTCTTCTGTATTTCGGAAGAGTTTGAGAAGGATAGGTGTTAGCTTTTCTCTAAATGTTAGATTGAATTCGCCTGGGAAGCCATCTAGTCCTGGGCTTTTGTTTTTTGGAAGATTTTTAATCACAGTCTCAACTTCAGTGCTTGTGACTGGTCTATTTTCTATTTTTCCTGGCTCAGTCTCGGAATGTTGTGCTTTTCTAAGAATTTGTCCATTTCTTCCAGCTTGTCCATTTTATAGGCATATAGTTGCTTGTAGTAGTCTCTCATGATCCTTTGTATTTCTGCAGTGTCATTTGTTACTTCTCCTTTTTCATTTCTAATTCTACTGATTTGAGTCCTCTCCCTTTTTTACTTGATGAGTCTGGCTAATGGTTTATCAATTTTTTTTATCTTCTCAAAGAACCAGCTTTTAGCTTTATTGATATTTGCTACCATTTCCTTCATTTCTTTTTCATTTATTTCTGATCTTTATGATTTCTTTCCTTCAGCTAACTTTGGGGTTTTTTTGTTCTTCTTTCTCTAATTGCTTTAGGTATAAGGTTAGGTTGTTTATTTGAGATGTTTCTTGTGGTAGGATTTTATTGCTATAAACTTTCATCTTAGAACTGCTTTTGCTACACCCCATAGGCTTTGTGTTGCTGTGTTTTCATTGTCATCTGTTTCTAGATATTTTTTGATTTCCTCTTTGATGTCTTCAGTGATCTCCTGGTTATTTAGAAGTGCATTGTTTAGCCTCCATGTGTTTGTAGTTTTTAGAGATTTTTTTGTGTAATTGATATCTAGTCTCATAGTGCTGTGGTCAGAAAAGATACTTGATATGGTTTCAGTTTCTAAAATTTACCAAGGCTTGATTTGGGACCCAAGATATGATCTATCCTGGAGAATGTTCCATGTGCACTTGAGAAGAAAGTGTAATCTGCTGTTTTTGGATGGAATGTCTCACAAATATCAATTAAGTTCATCTTGTTTAATGTATCATTTAAAACTTGTGTTTCCTTATTTATTTTCATTTTGGATGATCTGTCCATTGGTGAAACTGGAGTTTTAAAGTCCCTTACAACTACGGTGTTACTGTCAATTTCCCTTTCATGGCTGTTAGCATTTCCCTTATGTATTGAGGTGCTCTTATGTTGGGTGCATAAATATTTATAATTGTTATATATTCTTCTTTGATTGATCCCTTGATCATTATGTACAGTCTTTCTTTGTCTCTTGTAATAGTCTTTATTTTAAAGCCTATTTTGTCTGATATGAGAATTGCTACTCCAGCTTTCTTTTGGTTTGCATTTGCATGGATTATCTTTTTCCAGCCCCTCACTTTCAGTCTGTATGTGTCCCTAGGTCTGAAGTGGGTCTCTTGTAGATAGCATATATACAGGTCTTGTTTTTGTATCCATTCAGCCAGTCTATGTCTTTTGGTTGGAGCATTTAATCCATTTACATTAAAGGTAGTTATCGATATATATGTTTTTATTACCGTTTTGTTAATTGTTTTGGGTTTGTTATTGTAAGTCTTTTCCTTCTCTTGCGTTTCCTGCCTAGAGAAGTTCCTTTAGTATTTGTTGTAGAGCTGGTTTGATGGTGCTGAATTCCTTAGTTTTTGCTTGTCTGTAAAGGTTTTAATTTTCTGTCGAATCTGAATGAGATCCTTGCTGGGTAGAGTAATCTTGATTGTAGGTTTTTCCCTTTCTTCACTTTAAATATGTACTGCCACTCCCTTCTCGCGTGCAGAGTTTCTGCTGAAAGATCAGCCGTTAACCTTAGGGGGATTCCATTGTATGTTATTTGCTGTTTTTCTCTTGCTGCTTTTAATACTTTTTCTTTGTATTTAATGTTTGATAGTTTGATTAATATGTGTCTTGGCGTGTTTCTCCTTGGATTTATCCTGTATGGGACTCTCTGCACTTCTGGGACTTAATTGACTATTTCCTTCCCATATTAGGGAGTTTTCAACTATAATCTCTTCAAATATTTTCTCTGTCTCTTTTTTTTTTTCCTCTTCTTCTGGGACCCCTATAATTCGAATGTTCATGCATTTAATGTTGTCCCAGAGGTCCCTGAGATTGTCCTCAATTCTTTTCATTCTTTTTTCTTTATTCTGCTCTGCGATAGTTATTTCCACTATTTTATCTTTCAGGTCACTTATCCCTTCTTCTGCCTCAGTTATTCTGCTATTGATTCCTTCTGGAGAATTTTTTTTTTTTTTTTTGGCGGTACATGGGCCTTTCACTGCTATGGCCTCTCCCGTTGCGGAGCACAGGTCCAGACGCGCAGGCTCAGTGGCCATGGCTCACGGGCCCAGCCTCTCTGCGGCATGTGGGATCTTCCCGGACCGGGGCACGAACCCACGTCCCCTGCATCGGCAGGCGAACTCTCCACCACTGCGCCACCAGGGAAGCCGCCTTCTAGAGAATTTTTAATTCCAATTATTTTGTTGTTCATCATTGTTTGTTTGCTCTTTATTTCTTCTAAGTCCTTGCTAAACATTTCTTGTATTTTCTCCATTCTATTTCCAAGATTTTGGATCATCTTTACTATCATTACTCTGAATTGATTTTCAGGTAGACTGCCTATTTCCTCTTCATTTGTTTGGTCTGGTGGGTTTTTACCTTGCTCCTTCATCTGCTGTGTATTTCTCTGTCTTCTCATTTTGCTTAACTTACTGTGTTTGGGGTCTCCTTTTCCCAGGCTGCAGGTTCATAGTTCCCATTGTTTTTGGTGTCTGCCCCCAGTGGGTAAGGTTAGTTCAGTGGGTTGTGTAGGCTTCCTGGTGGAGGGGACTGGTGCCTCTGTTCTGGTGGATGAGGCTGGATCTTATCTTTTTGGTGGGCTCACCATATCCAGTGGTGTGTTTTGGGGTGTTTGTGAACTTATTATGATTTTAGGCAGCCTCTCTGCTAATGGGTGGCATTGTGTTCCTGTCTTGCTAGTTGTTTGGCATAAGGTGTCCAGCAATGTAGCTTGCTGGTTATTGAGTGGAGCTGGGTTTTAGCATTGAGATGAGATCTCTGGGAGAGCTTTCACTGTTTGATATTATGTGGGGCTGGGAGGTCTCTGGTGGACTAACATCCTGTACTGTGCTCTCTGACCTCAGAGACTCAGGCCTGACACCCGGCCAGAGCACCAAGACTCTGTCAGTCACACAGCTCAGAAGAAAAGGAGAAAAATTAAGAAAAAAAATAAATTAAAAAAAAAATAAATTAAAATAGAAAAAATTTATTTAAAATAAACAAATTTAAAAATAATAAAAAACGAAAGAAAGAACAACCAAACCAAGAAACAAATCCGCCAATGATAATGAACACTAAAAACTACACTAAAAAAAACAAAACAGACAGTCAGAACCCTAGGACAAATGGCAAAAGCAAAGCTGTACAGACAAAATCACACTAAGAAGCATACACATACACACTCACAAAAAGAGAAAAAGGAAAAAAATATATATATATATAAAAAGGAAGAGAGCAACAAAATCAATAAACAAACCTACCAATGATAATAAGCTCTAAATACTAAACTAAGATAAACATAAAACCAGAAACAAATTAGATGCTGGAAGCACACTCCAAGTCTACAGTTACTCTCAAAGTCCCCCGTCTCATTTTTGGAATGATTTGCTGTCTATCAGGTATTCCACAGATGCAGGGTACATAAAGTTGATTGCGGAGAGTTAATCTGCTGCTCCTGAGGCTGCTGGGTGAAATTTCCCTTTCTCATCTTTGTTCGCACAGCTTCTTGGGTTCAGGTTTGGATTTGGCCCCATCTCTGCATGCAGGTTGCCTGAGGGCGTCTGTTCTTCGCCCAGACAGGACGGGGTAAAGGAGCAGCTGATTAGGAGGCTCTGGCTCAGTCAGGCTCGGGGGAGGGAGGGGTACAGAATCTTGGGCAAGCCTGCAGCAGCAGAGGCCAGCGTGACATTGCACCAGCCTGAGGCGTACTGATCCAGGGGAAGTTGTCCCTGGATCACGGGACCCTGGCAGTGGCGGGCTGTATAGGCTCCTGTGAAGGGAGGTGTGGATAGTGACCTGTGTTTGCACACAAGCTTCTTGGTGGCTAAGCAGCAGCCTTAGCATCTCATGCCTGTCTCTGGTGTCTGCACTGATAGCTGCAGCTCATGCACATCTCTGGAGCTCTTTTAGGCGGTGCTCTGAATCCCCTCTCCTCACGCACCCCGAAACATTGGTCTCTTGCTTCTTAGGCAGTTCCAGACTTTTTCCTGGACTCCTTCCCTGGTAGCTGTGGCACACTAGCCCCCTTCAGGCTGTGTTTTTGCAGCCAACCCCAGTTCTCTCTCTGGGGTCTGACCTCCGAAGCCCAAGCCTCAGCTCCCTGTCCCCACACACCTCAGTGGGTAAGCAGACTAGCTTCTCAGGCTGGTGGGTGCTGGTCAGCACCAATCCTCTGTGCATGCATCTCTCCGCTTTGCCCTCTGCACCCCTGTTGCTGCGCTCTCCTCCAGGGCTCCAAAGCTTCCACCCCTGCTCACCCCCCATCTCTGCCAGTGAAGGGACTTCCTAGTGTGTGAAACCTTTCCTCCTTCACGGCTGCCTCCCAGGTCCCATCCCTATTCTTTGTCTCTATTTTTCTTTTTTCTTTTGCCCTACCCAGGTACGTGGGGAGTTTCTTGGGAAGTCTGAGGTCTTCTGCCAGCATTCAGTAGGTGTTCTGTAGGAGTTGTTTCACATGTAGATGTAGGTGTGATGTATTTGTGGGGAGGAGGGTGATCTCCGTGTCTTACTCCTCCGTCATCTTGAAGGCGCCCCTCTTGTGATTTTTGAATGATGTTTTATTAGTAGATGAGTTGTTCTTTTAGGAAAATTGTTCTGTTAATATCTGAGATATTCCACATCTATATATATATTTCCAAGAAAAAGAAAAATCATGCCATCTAATGGCTAACTGCCCAATTCTTTTATTCTTATGTTACATTTTGTTTTACGTACAGCCATGGGTTTTATACCACAGAGTGTATTCCAAGGCTACACAGAGAATATGAGAGAAGAAAAGGAATCTGGAAAAATTCTCAGGAGCCACCTGCACATACCAGGTTTTGTTATGGAAGTTATGTGGAAGGGCAGGTCTTTATTTCTAAACAGGATGTATAAAGAGCTGAAGATTTTATGTTTATAAAAATCTCATTAAATATATCTAATTGTATCACATATTCAAATATAGTAAAGATTAAATCACCTATCTAGAACTAAGTGATATCTTGTCCTAAACTGTGGCCCTAATGTTATGACAAAACTTTTAATATTACTCTATATTGTTGCTCAACAGTAGCTTCCAAATGCATTTTCTTTTAAATTCTTTCAGCAACTTTCAGCAACTCTAGCTATTTTATTAGTATATATATTTAATAGATGTAGTAACTGTAGAGACCAAATGCATTTCCAATGGTCACATAAGTGTTAAAGGGTAAGACTAAAACTTGAACACCAACCTGTTAATTCCAAGTTTATTTTTATTTTATTACAAGAAAATATAGGTAAATTTTGAAAATGAATCATGTATGATAAAATTGTATAAGAAATTTCATATTTGGAGTATTGCTCAATATATGAACATTCTGAAGTGAGAGATGCTTTGACTTTGAGAAATAACATTATAAAGCAACAATCAGTTCAATGCTTGAGAGGATAGCTTACTACCTCATGCATGCCATATTCCTTATATCAATCAGTGTATATGAGTGTCTATTTGAGTTTAGTATTTGTTTATACTAACCTATTAGTTTATACTAATAGATTCATATCCATGTATACGACTCTAAATTTTTATAAATTTGTTGGTTATTAGAGACAAAAGATCTAGATCTTCCCTCCTTAAAAATTAGAAGTGGTTCAGTGGTATCAGATTTACACTGCTTATAATTTACTTGTCTTCTTTTGTGTTTTCTTAGAATAGGCAGATATGTAGCATACTTCAAAGGGAGATTTTTAAAAATAGGTTTAAGAGCATCATTAAGTGCATTTTACTTGTTAACTTTTAAAATTGTTCCTTTTAGCACAAAGATGCATGATTATTTCATTTAATTGTTCACGATGCTTTATCCATTAAAATGATTTTTCTAGATACCAAAAATAATTTTATACCCCTAGGGAAGTAAACATTAAAAACAGTTTTGAAGAATTATGTATTGAGGATAACTTAAAGCACAAAATTATTAATAACAGTTATAATACTGAAATAAGCAAGAATGACAACGTAATCCTAATCTTCAGCTAGAGTTTTACTGATAGGTTAGGAGAAAATATGCCTGAAGAAAAGAAAGAGGTTTAGTAACCTGAAAATCATTTTTGTAAAGAAGTTTTGAGCTTATTATTAAAAGTAAGATGGATTATGTATACCAGGTATTAAAACATATTGTTAAATTTACTTTGGACAGAGAGGACACACACCCATCCCCCAACAAAGAGTGAGAGAGAGAGAGAGTACTCCATTTGTACGTATATTTTGCCTACAAACCCTGCCTAAAATCCTCAACAGAGAAGAACAGGGGGAAAATGTACCTGATTCATCCTACCATTATATTAAAAAATATTTATTTTATATTGGATTTATGCTAAGACTTAGAAGTGCTTATTGACTATATATTCATAAATTTGTCTTCACATTTGTTATGCTTGTCTGAATATTTTTTACTGTGCTAAAGTATGCATAAACATTTACCTTTTTAACTACCGTTAAGTATAAAATTCAGTGATATTAATTACATTCACAATGTTATACAGTCATCACCAGTATATATTTCTAAAACTTTTTCATTACCACAAGCAGAAACTTATAACCATTAAATAATGTTTCCTATTTTCCACTCCTCCCAGTCCCTGGTATAATAGGCTGCATTTTAAATTTTCACTTTCAAAACAAGACAGTGAATTTTAATATTTGTAATAATTTCTTTAAACAAGTATGAATCACAATTCCTCAAAGACTTCAACATACAGACATCCATCAACATGCATTATTGCCTCACGTGTTATCCTGACTTGATCTTCAGTAAATCTTTTACAATGATAATGAGTGCTGAATAAATCAAATATAAGTAGGTATTGATCTTTGACAACATCTAGCAATATATGTACTATCATTCTTCATGTGTAAATACACAATATTTACTAAAAAAAAAAGAAGAAAATACAGACTTTATAAATATGATGGACTTCAGAGTTTATATGGAATTTAACTTAATTTTAAGTCCCCAATAAAATCACGTGGAGTTCTATTAACCCTGTACAAAATAAATTTAGCTTCAGGATTTCAATTTTCTCATATCTGTACTAACTGGATAGTTATTAACAGTGATATTCCATTTCTTCAAATTAATTCAATTTTCTACTCCTATATATTATTTATGTATCCCCGCTGCCAGGAAATGCAATACTCACATAGAAATGCAGGTTCTATTTTCTTAAATATCAGTGTTTATGTTCAATTTTTTCTATCATCATAAGATTAAAAAACATCCTGCACAAGCTTACAAATCATAAATTGTGCCTTGAGCCAGGATGGTTGTAGAGCCACATCTTCAAAGGAAGCTACTTCCTTATCAGAAAAGAATCACTTCTAGAGCCATCCGCCTGCTTATCGTTACATCTGGCCAGACTTATGTTTTAAAGGAATAGCTAACTAAATAAGGAAGAGAACGTCAAGCTAATAGACATTTCTGGCAGTCAATAAAAGGTTACTGAGAAAAAATAACCACACATGCCACAAAAGCAACTGGTGAGTACAGGATGTTATCTAGAGCAAAGGACAATGGTGAGGCCCTAATTAGATACTACTGAAGACATTAAATGGCAAAGATGATAAGAGTACTGACAATATTACAAATGAAATAAACTCCTTGCTATATTAACAAGAAAATTATATGATATTTTATCTAATATAATTATTTTAAAAATAATTATCTATATTCATATATCCTTGGATATACTACCATGCTTCTAAATTCAGCATTCTATAATTTTGTTTTATTTTTTCACCCCCTCCCTACCTTGACTCTATTTGTATACATTTTTCCATTTACCCACTCTGGTATAGGAACTGTTCTAGCCATTGAAGATGAAGGAGAAAAAGTGATGAAGGTCAAGTTCTGAAAAATCAAAGTCTTTGGGGCAGTGATTCAGGAAAATAAATAAGTACAATAAATTACGGAAAGGTATTGCCATGGAAGTAAGTCCAAAATGGCTGTGTTTGGGCTTATCATTTATTTGACTGCCAACATCCAGAACACATGATATAGGTGGAAAAAAAAGTACTGAAATCACATGTGAAATTTTAGTTAATAACTTTAGGTTAAAGTTGCACAGGACAACAGTTTATCTAGCATATTGAAACCTAGAGAAAACAATTTTTCATATTCCTTGGAAAACTAAATTATTTTCAAGAGTAATCACAAAGTGAAACCAAAAAAACGTGAATAAAATGTGTACATTTTGAAAGACACATTAGAGAGATTTACTCCTTCAACAAAACCATTTTGGATTTTTCTGTTTGTAATTTCTTTTGTATACTTAATGTTTGGCATTGTAGCTAATTCCCCAAACCCCTTCCATGTAGATGATTGTGTACATTGCTCATTATAATCCCATTTCTCTTTTTCAGGGATTGGTTTATCCACCCAACTCTGACAAATGAGATGTGAGGGTGAGTCTGCTGCTAATAGGAAAAGGTGATTCCTTGTCATCCCCCAGATATTATTATTTAAATGTTGTGTTTACAATTACCACAATCAACTTCAAGAATGGCAGACTAGAAAACTAGAAGAAAATTATGTTACTGGTGATATCTCAATCAAGCATACCTGAAATCCCTCTGAGCTCTAAAATTCCTGTTATGTGAGATGATAAATCATGTATACTTTGAACCAGATTGATTTTGCATTTCTATTGGTTGTAGCCCAAATTATTGGATTGGATATATCTGGTAATAACAGAGAAAACTGTTTTTATTTTCTGTTTACTACATTAATAGAACCAGTGTTTAGGCAGAGGCCATTCATTTTTATCACCTTATATTTATGCATCTAGTAAGTGTTTCTGTAAACATACAAGTTTTTGCTTCAATTATAAAAAGCTAACAGATGTTTAATACCAAGTGTTATAGATTTATCCCATCCTTAATACTACTGTCAAAACAATTAAGTTTAAGTACATAACTTATTTGTTAACAAAATCAGTTATACATATATTTTTCATTAATGTTCTTTAAATGCTTTTAAAGATATTTCCAATGTTTGATCTTTAAAGTTTGAAAAAAGTGAAGCAAAATAATTTATTCTTACTAAAGAATTCATATAATATACATTGCAGAATATTTAATAAAACAGTAACTTGACTCGATATATTTTTTTCAGCATATTTTCATTAAAAACAAACTTTTAAACATTCTCAGGGGATGGAACTATATCAGCTTTAGCTTAACAAATTAAATGATTTATGAAGAATCATTATAATGGATATAGCTAACAGGCTTTTCTTGCTTTCATGTTATTATGAAATTAATTGTATAAGTGTTTGAGTATAAGCCATAAATATACATATTGTCACTCTTTCCAGTATTTTTTACTTACTAGCTATAAAACCATCAGAATATTGTTAAATTTCTCTGTATTTACTTTCTTATTCTATAAAATAAAGATTAAAATAGTAACTATCAAATGGATTGTGACTTAGTACAAGTAAAAATTAACTCTAATAGTATCTGACATATAACTAAGGTTCAAAAATTTTTTAGTTTTATAAACAATATCAAAAACAATGTAGGGATAAGGATAAGTGAATCCTTATACTTTTTTCTTCTTTTTTTAAAAAATGATCTGGCCACTCCTAACTCCAACCTCATATCCCTCATTAACTGTCCTTTAGGGACAGTATCAAGTACTTTCTTGTCCCAGAGCCATCTTGTAACCAAGCAGGGGCCTTCCTGGGGTACACCCCACTGCCCCCATCATGTCCTCCATCTGCATTTTTTTTTTTTTTTTGGCTGCATTGGGTGTTGGCTGCTGTACACGGGGCTCTCTCTAGCTGTGGCGAGTGAGGGCCACTCTTGGTAATTTGAAATATAAACATATTTCAAAGTGAATAAAACAAGTATACGAGAACACAGAATTAGTAAATATTATGTTTATATTTCTATAAATATAACACATCTTGGTAATTTGTCTTTTTTTCTACATTTTTACTTATGTGATTTTCTAATAACTCATCATTATTTTTGAGGAAAACAATATTTTGTATGTGTGTTGGGGTTCTTTAAAATTTAGGTTTACTAACTTCAGACATACTCATTCCTTCAACAAAAATTTTGCTTGAGTGAGAGTTCTAGATTGTGGAGATAGGACACAAGATAAGAATAGAAAGAGTAGTAGCAGTAATAATGTCATTAGTAATGACAGTGCCATCAGCAAATACATATTCAATGCCTTTTATATGCTAAATATCTTACATATTTTATTATATTTAGTTGTCACAATAATTATATAGGTGAGTATGATTGTTATTCCTTATTAGAGATGAGTATATTGAAGCAATTGAAACTGAATAACTTGCCAAGTTCACACAACTAGCAAGAGGTTTACTAATGTATTAATTTCAACCCAAGTATTGTGATTGTGGAGTCAGTCATTTAGTCTAAACCTCTATTTAATGAAATATCCAGAAATTAATACATTATACTTAGTTGCAACCTCATGCAGCTAAAAATGTAAATAGCATTTTTTATTGCAATTAAACATATAGTTTATTAAATTTAATTAAAATAATGATAACTTATCACAATATAATTATAAATAGATTTTAAATAAATATACTATTTATATTTTTCATTATGTATGCATGTATGTGCATCATACGTGTGCATACAAACATACCTATCTCTCTCCATAAATACATGCATATATATAAATATACACACATGCAAAAATACATGTATCTATCTTCTATCTACCTTCTTCTATCTATCTATCTATCTATCATCTATCCTTACATACATATATGCACATATACCCACATGTACCCATATACACACTTACATGGTTAAGATTCCTGTGTGGTTTTTAGTGGGTGGGTGGGTAAGGACCACTGATGTTATTTTATTATGTTCATGACTGACTCAGCAAACACTAGATTAACATGTATAAGAATTTTTTTTCTAATTTAAATTTATTTATTTATTTTTGGCTGCATTGGGTCTTCTGTTGCTGTGTGCAGGCTTTCTCTAGTTGTGGCGAGTGGGGAATACTCTTTGCTGTGGTGCATGGGCTTCTCATTGCAGTGGCCACTCTTCTTGTAGAGCATGGGCTCGAGGGCGCACAGGATTCAGTAGCTGTGGCTCACGGGCTCTAGAGTGCAGACTCAGTAGTTCTGCTGCACGGGCTTAGTTGCTCCGCGGCATGTGGGATCTTCCCAGACCAGGACTCGAACCCATATCCCCTGCGCTGGCAGGCAGATTCTCAACCACTGAGCCACCAGGGAAGCCCAAAAATGTATAAGTTTTTTTTATTCACATAATATATAAACAGTTACTGACATGTGGGATTTTATTTTATTTTTTTAACAGTGTGCACTTTCTATCTTCTTACTTAGATCTTAGGATTATTTTAGATTCAAAATGTTTTATCTAAGTTTATGTAAATTCATGTTGGTATTCCTGTCCTTCTGGTCTCTAACTCAGGAAACACATGATTTTTAGGTTGAATCAGCATTCTCTTTCCTCCACACTTATCTTTTAATTCTCTAGTTATATCCATCCTACAGCCCATCTTATCTTGTCTCCCCCTCAGAGTCTTCATCTTATACTTGTACATAGTTAAATTTTCCTGTTACTCCTCCACATCCTAAAATTAATTTCCCACAATCTCAATTTTCATTATGATTTCCAATGCAATTTTAATTTTCTCTTTCAAGTTTAGCCTCTTTTCTCCTTTATGTTATGTTGCTTTGTAAAAAATTTATATTTCCTCTTCTTTGTGTACTTATGGTTTTCTGCTTCTGTTCCTTCATTTTCATGCCTTCATACATCATAGTGATGCATTTTCTTCTAATTCTTGTAAGGTAATTTGAAATATATGGTTTTTCTCATATGCTTCAGAATTATTGTGTTTCTACCACCTTTTGACAAAGATGAAGCCAGCCAATATAAAAAGAGCAGAATTGATAATTACATAAAAATCTAAAATTTTGACAATGTAATATTTTACTATGTATTTAAACTGTTGCTCTGAGATGCAGCAATATATAAATTAAGGGAACATACACAAAACAATAACAAAATATTGTAACTTCACATTTTAACAAAAAAAATGAGATGGCAGCTTAGGATGGTGGGAGTTAAACTCTAAAGGTGTCTTCTTTGCATTCACACATAAAATTTCAGATCAGCAATGAAGAAATGAATAAAACTACAATACTGTCAAAAGTAGGTAAAATAAATTGTGTTGATTATAATATAAAATGTCAAAGTAAAATGATTGATTTTAGAATAGAATTCAAGTCATTCTATTACCTACTTTTCTATAAGATATTTTAATACAATCCTTTTAAATTATTTTATTTACAGTCTTTTCTTGGAGGTAGTGGCAAAAATTCAGTTTTACCTAATAAAGTCATTTTATTTCCCTCCCAACTGTGGTGCTACCACTAAGTTTTCCCTTCACTCATTTTTCTTTGATAATGTCTTTTAAAGGTAGTAAAACATAAAGCAGAAAAATAAATAAATAAATAAAATCAATAATGAAGGAAGAGACACACAAGGTAATACTTAATGGAATTGTCAGCTCATGAAGGCAATTCACAAGCTGAAGTAAAATGAATTCTATGTATGAAAGAAATCAATACTTATCCTAGCATCATTCCTGCTACACTGCAATTTATCAGTAAACTAGATGCTGTCACATATCATAGACATTAGAAAACTAGTTGCTCTCACAAGCAATATTTATTCTGCATAAGTTTCACCACACCTGAATTTATTTAAGCAAAGCAAAGCTTTCCTGGCAATTAAAGAACCAGGGTATGATAATACACAAATACACAAATATGATTTGTGACAAAGGTACCTGAATTAAAGATAAAAGCCATATGGAGCTATGGAGATTCTAAACATTGGGAAAGAGAAGAAATAGGTTAATTACAAAGCATAAAAATGAGTTATCAAGTGCATTTGAACACTAAACACAAGCAATGTCTTTTTTATTTAGGAAGAATGTACAAACATGAGAATAAAGTTGACTCTGAATTTTCTTGTTTCTTCTCCTGCCTTCCTTCCTTCTTTCCCTCCAGCCCATCTTTGTCTTTTCCTTTCCTTATTTTTATTTCCTCCTTCTTTTCTTTCTTCCTTCTCTATTTTTTTCTATATTTTTCTTCCTTTTACTATGGTGAGATTTATAAACATCTGTAGAAGTTAAGTTTACCCTTTTGCCCATCTGGCAAATCTCCATACTTGCTTTCTGTGTCATGAAAAAAAAAAACTTTATTCTTACAGAACTACTGTGCACCTGAAATTAAAGAAGTGAATTTAATAAATTTTAATGCTTAGTCATCATCTAGAATCCAGATTTTCTTTAATAATAATACATTTTATGTCATTATCACAAAACAAATTATTTAAATACATTTCCATTGATGTTTCCAGGGCATCTATGTACCTCAGTGCAGGTTTATACACATTATTCTAATTTAAATGTCCAACTGTTAGGACTTTAGGGCATGGAGTAATCACAGCAAGCAAGGATATTACAGAAACAGCCCAAGAGTTGCTGATTGATGAGCCATCTCTCTGAGGGAGCTCTCTATTCTCTCTGCCTCATTCTGGAGCCATGATCCAATTCATCTCCAGTTTCTCATACTACTTATCTGACTTTCTGTTCTGAATCTGTTAGGACCCTAGGGCATAAAATACATGCAACAAGCAACGATATTACAAAAGTAGCCTACATTTATCTTTATAACTGTATACTTCCCATACCGTTTTAGGAGTTCTAGTGTTATCACTGAGTGGGCCTTTAGAAACACTCATTTAACCTTCATTCTCATAAATAGCTCCTTGGATAATTTGAAGGTATTTCCCCCCACCTATCAAGGTGCAATATCTTAAGTTTTTCCTGCCTTGAAAATGTTAACATTGCATACATAGAGGGACTCAAGACATCAGTCACTATAATATTTTAATTTCATTTTATGAACAACTAACTTGCTCTAGGCCCCGCCCAAAGCACATAGCAATGATAGAGGAATTATTTTAGAAAATGAATAACAGCATACTATAATAAATCTCACAAACTGAGTTAAATATTGCAATGGACAGATATAGAAGAGAAAAACAAAGAGGTAAGTGGACCTGAATCTGCAATGAGTGAGACTACTGTTTTAGAAACAAGCAAGGGATACTGGAGAATTCCTGCAGAGAGATAGCTCATCAATCAATCAGCAGGAAAGTGGTGGCACAGTGATATTAAGATAATTCAGGAAGGTCTAATAAAGGGACTGATTGCCAAGCAATGTCAAGACATAGCAAAAAAACAGGAGGGCTCCTGCTGTACCCCAGGGGAAAGCTGCTATCTCACTAGACTCCAAGTTATGAAAAGGAACAGTGGTTACCCAAACATAGAATATAGGGTCATACAATAAAAAGTAGGCCAGTTGAGTTGAGATAAAGAGCCAATCTCTCTGCAAAACATCTCCAGTCTCTTCTGACAACTCAGGAAAGTATCCAAAGCAATAATACCTCAGCCATTCTCTCTTTCTTCCCATTCATCTCTGGCTGGGTCTTCCCATGTCTGAACCCAGTTAGTAGTTAGAGGACATGGAAGACCACAGATAGGCTCTAAACAGTATTAGTATCCTGAATAAGATAATGAGAACCACAATAGTGAATGGGGGGGCAACATAATATCTAAAAAGATGGGGAATGAAAGTGTCTGGACTCACTGACTCAAAACAAAACCTGAGGTGACATACCCCCATCCAAGAAAACAGGTGAAAAGCCTGGACTGATCACTGTTTGGGCCCTGACTTATTATATGAACCTGATCACTTTATAGAGGCTGGTGAACCAGTTCTAAGTCCATAATTAAGAGATGAAAACTTGATTACTGATCAGATACAAATCTATAATACATCTAATATTACCACAGGAAAGGATTCCCAGGTAGACAGTATAACCTGGTTTAATTGAGAACCACAGAGGGTCAGAAGAAGTCAACTAAAAATCTACCAGACAAGGAAGAAGGGAGATGAAAGTGAAGGTGGGAGACACATACGTACACACACACACAGAGAAGAATTCAAGGTGAAGCTACAACTAGCATTCTCAAATCCAAAAATTAAAGAAAAACTAACAAATAAGCAATAGTAGATGTGTTTATTCTAGAAAATATTTGAGTGCAATATAGAATGCTATAAAGTAAGTAAATTTAGAGTCATCAAAGAGATAAAGTATAGCATCCATACAAATAAGAAAATACTGAATTCTATTCAACTGATATTGATTAATAAGTGGAAATGTTAAATTGCAGTAAAGATATATGTAGACATTTAAATAACTCAATAGACACTACAATATCTAAAACAGTCACAGTCATATACGGAATTAGAGAACTAAAATAGAGACTATAACCCAGAATGCAATATAAAAAAAGAAAAGAAGGAATAAAACCACAAAAGAGCCATCAAATGACATAATAGTTAATTTGGCAAACTCTAGCATGATGAAGTTCCAGAAAAAGAAAATAAAAGAAGTGATAGGGAAGCTCTCTTTTAGAGAAAAAAAATTAAGATTTTCCAGGAAAATAATGACAGAGTACTCTGATTAAAGGTACACACTGGGCTTCCCTGGTGGCGCAGTGGTTGAGAGTCCGCCTGCCAATGCAGGGGACATGGGTTCGTGCCCCGGTCCGGGAAGATCCCACATGCCATGGAGCGGCTGAGCCCGTGAGCCATGGCCGCTGAGCCTGCGCGTCTGGAGCCTGTGCTCCGCAAAGGGAGAGGCCACAACAGTGAGAGGCCAGCGTACCGCAAAAAAAAAAAAAAAAAAAGGTACACACTATGTGATGTGAAGGTAAATTAAAACAAATCAACAACTGAATGCATTGGGCTGATAATATGTAACATTCAGAATAAAGAGAAAATATAAAGCTATTTGATAGAAAAGGTACATTTATCTAAAAAGTAATAGCAAATAGGCTAACAACAGACTTCTCTTGCAATACAAACAATGCAGCATTGCAGAAAATTATGGAGTAAAACCTTCATAATGCTGCACAAAACTAAATGTTAAACTAGAATTCTAACCCTGCTGAGTTATCATCCAAAAATTAGGAAAAATAAACACTTTCATATGAACAAACAGTAGGATAGTTTAAAAGCCATAGACCATAACTGAAATAATTAACAAAGATATAACTTAGAAGATAGGAGAAGGCGAGAAAAAAATTGTTGAGCCTAGAAGTTATTCATACTTGTCACAGAGATGTAATTAACTCAAATATTTTAAAAAATCATAATTTTTTTCTTAAAAAGTTGAAATCAATTTAGAGAAACATTTTTAAAAGTTCTGATTGTGTGTGTGCATGTGTGCATGCCTAGGTTGAGTACATTATCACTAGTAGGATTGCAATTAATAACAGAATGTTCTTCACAAAATTTTGTGAATGTTAAATGAGACAACTTGTGCATTTAGAATAGTTCCTAAGATCAAACAAGAAGTGGATGATAACTTTCAGATATTCCCTATTTTCTAGTTATTCAGGAAGGGTCCATTTTTGTTGGAATGTGGGATGGAATGTATTATTCACTTAACTCAAAGTTGCTTTATTGTATTTACTTCTTTCTTATCAAGAATCATGTCCAGTTTCATTCACAAATTCCCTGATACATGAAACAAGACTTGGTAATCAAATCATCTAGCAGGATCACTGATGCATGATTTCAAGACAATATTATTTTTAAATATTTAATTATAAAATGATTTGAAAAGAACTCCCTTATTCATGTATTTATTGATCTATTCAGTTATTTTGTGACTACTCGTGCCATTTTCAATGTTTCAGTATGGATAGTGAATAGGAGAATGTTGACAAAGAAGGAAATTAGTAATCATTATAATTACTTTTGTCAGTCATACCCTACACGTTTAAATTTAAGAAATATGTATTATTAATTCTATTCAATAGGAGAGAAAACTGTTTTTTTTAAATCAATAATTTGTCTAAGGAACTAGAGCTAATAAGAGGTAGAGTGTAATTTGAAACTGTCTCCTTTTTTAGAACTCACACTCAGTAAAGATAGACCTATAATCAATAAACAGTTATACTATGTGTAACACCTTCATTTGTATGAACTGATTTATATGTCGCTTAGTCAATAAAGACCCCCCAAACCTCATGTAATTGCATTTCCAGGAAAAAAAAAAAAACTGTTCCAGTGTATCTGCATGAACATAGAAATGGTTATTTATCCTTTGGAGACTCTGTCGTGATTGCTAATACATGAATTGTTTTATATACAGTTGACCCTTGAACAACTGGGGCATTAATCTGTGTATAATCTATAGTTGGTCCTCTGGTATCCATGCTTCCTCCACATCTGTGGATTCAACCAACTGCAGATGGTGTACTACTATAGTATTTACGACTGAAAAATATCCCCATATAAGTGGGCGTGCACAATTCAAACACAGTTGTTCAAGGATCAACTGTAGTTTATTTTTTGTCTCACAATCCCCTTTTCATACAATAAAAGGGAGAGGCTAGTTGTTACTTTTGTTTTCAGCAACCACCAGTAGAGAACCCTTACAAGGCTCAGGAAAGTAGGTACACGCTGGAGACCAGGTATAGGGCTCAGTATCTCTTCAGCAAACCAGTACCAAATAAGGAATGGTGTCCCTTAGATAGTCCACTGATCAGGAAAGAAGCTTACTTGACAAAATCCACAGTCTAATCCTACGCTCATCAATCTTAGGGCAATAGTAATTCCAATGTTAATGACTTAAATTCAAAAATTAGACTTATTATTTCTATTGACATAATATACCCTCTTTTTGTCTGTAGATATGTTGTTCTCTCTAGCCATTTTAAATAACAGGCAACTTCAATCAGAAAGGGAATTTGACCTTTGGTTGATCTTGTACAATCTTGATCATTTCAGTCAAGTAGTATAAATTTCCAAATAGCTCTTGAAACAAATATTTTTCCTTTCTTCAAGGACCGAAATAGCATATTTCATGATTCTTCAAACCTTCTGAGTGGCTCCTGTTGCTTCTAGCAACTAAACTTCCTGCCAAGCTTTTATCATGAAAGAAAAAACCCAGAAAACCACAGGTTTTGTTTTGAAAATTGGTGGGTGAAGGAAGTAATAAGGTTATTTCAATTATGTAATCAACTAAAGGTTGATGTTCTGTTTAAATGCAATTGTAAGGAAAAAGTAAACAAAATGTCATTGTATTTGATTTATAATTTATTATAAACTCATAGAAATTAATAAGTCTTTGAATTGCTATGGGAGCTCATAAATGTTCTAATTAATCTTCCTTAATTTACATCTGAGATAACTGGAGCTCATTTTTTCTAAAATCGATTCTTTTACCTTTTGTTAATCATTTTTGAAGAGACAACACTAAAAATTAGTTCATGTTCCAAGAGATCACATTGCCTTAAAGCAATGAGTACTGATTTTAAGACTGCTTAATCTTTTGACATTTTTAAAGACTGTTTTTGATAATTTGAAGATATTTTGAAAAGAATATTTTTTTTATTTTGGTTGGATAAATTATACGATAGCTTTTTAGAAAATTTAAAGGATTGTCATATGAAAAAAAAATTTTAGTTAATGCTCAAGAATTCTCTGATATGTGAATTAACGTATGTATCCCCCATATGAAAACACTGAGATCTATAGAGATTTGCTAACTGTATTAAGTTACAGTTAAAAATCTAAGGAGAGATCTAACTCAAATAAATTGTTGATCTTAATTCTTCAAAAGTTTTTCTTCTTCTAATATGTACATGAATGTTTGAGGGCCCTTTTGTATATGTAATCCTTCCAGAAGGCAATGCTCCTATGCAATGCACTATTATATCCTTATTGCTCTCAGGATAGTGCCTTGGACACAGACCTTCAACCATAATTTCAGATGAAATAAATCATTATATGTCAGTATGTGTGTGATGTTTTGTCAAAGATAAAAATCTAATACTAGCTAACTGGTCAAAGGAAGAATAGAGACCTAAAAAACCATTAATTACTCACTGGTGTTTCACAAATGCTGAACATCCATTGAATCAAAGAAATAATGTTACTGAAAGTTAATGGAAGTCAGTACTGTAGACCTGAATCTTGAAATGTCATAAAAAATTAGAATATTTGTTTAATAACTAAAGATGATATTAATTAATGAATAATATAAAACAAATCAATAGTATAGCCTTAAAAAGCTACATTTATTGAAAACTCAATATATAGCACTAAAATACAAATTATAGTCAAACTCTTAGATTTCCTACCTCATACTATGCATTTTAAGGTTAGCACGTTTTACAAAAGAATTCAAGTTATCTACTACTTTGGATTATTTGCCTTCCTAGACCCTCAATGTTATAAACATTTGAAAGTTAAATGTATCATTATTACAATCACAACCAAAATTTATATGTGGTTAACAAAACCTATGTTCTATGCAATTATCTTGTGGAACTGCTTCCTAGATGGCCAGTTTTCTGCAATTCAATTTGTGTTTCAATGTATTTTGTGAACAAATATTTTCTTCCAGTTAAGATACTCAAGGAAGTAAATTTTGACATTGATGCAAAGGGAATAACTAATAAATTTCACATGCACATGAACATTATGATAGACTACTGTAAATGCAAAATTAATGTGTCAAGTTAATTTCCCTCCCTCGCCTCTGGCTAATTGGCACTAATTAAATTTTATGCTAATCTTCCTGAGATGACAGCATACAATTTGGAAATTTAGAATTTTTGCTGACATGAGAAAACATATTCATACAACTGCTGCAATACAAAATAACCACAAAACCATTTTACCATAGTGTTTAATTGTATTATATAATTAAAATTGGGAGTGTATGGACATCATTTTTCGTCTTAGATATTGATCAATTATTCATTTTTCTATTTGTACATTTTTTTCCATTGAATTGGGTTAGTTAAAAATTTAGTGTACCTGTATTTTCAATCTGGTGTAATAGATTATAATACTGTACTTGCAGATGTAACACACTTCTTAGTATTTCTGTGTTTGCTTTGGAATGACTATGTCTTCCTAGCTTCTGAAGAACGAATACATTGTGAAGTTAATTTAAAAGACCATCTATTTTGATATTTTGAAATAAATAAAATTTATGACATACAATATTAAAGTCTGAAATAAATGGACTGTATATTCACATTCAATTATATTTCCTTACACACTAAAATTGCTCTGTACATGTTTGTTATTGGGAACAGGAAACTTTTCAAAACAAATGAACGTTTTGTATTAAACGTACAAATCTTCTTTGAAAAGTAACTGTGATAGGCAGAATTTTGGCCTCCATCATCTCCACCTCTTGGTGTAACTCCTGTTATTATATTTTATGTTACATTACAAAATGGACTTTGCAGATGTAACTAAGTATACTAAGTAAATATATTTTATTTCCTTAAAATAAGGAAATAATTCTGTATTATTTAGGTGAGTAATTGCATGAGCCCTTAATGGTAGAAGGGGGAAGCAGAAAAGGAAACCAGAAAGATATGTGACAGAGGGGGAAGTCATTAAATTCAAAGCATGAGGACTCATGATGCACCTTTTCTGAGTTGAATTATAACATTGCGGGTCTAGGAAGGCAAGTAATCTAGCCAAATGAGAAAAAAAATGCAGGCAACTCCAGAAGCAGAGTGGCCCCTGACTGACAATCAGCAAAGAAACGGGGACCTGAGTCCAACAACCTCAAGGAACTGAATTTAACCAACAACCTGAGTGAGCTTGAAAGTAGATTAATTCCCTAGATCATTCAGACAAGAGCCCAGCCTTTCTGACACCTTGATTAGACTCTTGTGAGAAACTGCACAGAGAATCCAGCCACGCCACACCAGACTTCTGACAAACAGAGCTGTGCGATAATAAATGTGTGTTGTCTTAAGCTTCCAAATGTGTAGTAATTTGTTACACAGAAAGAGAAAATGAATATAGTAACTCAAGTCAATAGCTCCAAATCAAAACTCCCATCTTTTATGAGTTTTTTCCACAGGTGAGCTGCTTAGGTGAAGAGAATGGGATTTTTTTTTTCTCAAAAGATCCTTGAGCAAATGTGGTAAAGTGTTATGGATTAGAGAATCTGAGTTATGAAAGTGTTCATTGTAATACTAATGTATTCAAATGTTTTCAAAATATGTTTGGGTAAATTAATAAAATGAGTATTATATAGATTTTCTACAAATAGCATTCTAAATACCTCCCTTGAAGTTTTCAAATATTATAAGATTACAAATAAATTGAGAGGCTTCCCTGGTGGCACAGTGGTTAAGAATCCGCCTGCCAATGCAGGGGACATGGGTTTGAGCCCTGGTCCGGGAAGATCCCACATGCCACAGAGCAACTAAGCCCGTGCACCACAACTACTAAGCCTGCGCTCTAGAGCCCGCAAGCCACAACTACTGAGCCCACGTGCTGCAACCACTGAAGCCCACGCACCTAGAGACTGTGCTCTGCAACCAGAAGCCACTGCAATGAAAAGCCCACGCACCACAATGAAGAGCAGCCCCTGCTCGCCGCAACTAGAGAAAGCCCGTGTGCAGCAATGAAGACCCAACGCAGCCAAAATAAATAAATAAATAAAAATAATTTATTAAAAAATAAATTGTTGGTTAAATAAATAAATTGAAAGGAAAAAGTAATGCATTATTCAAAAAGACTTGGTGGATCAAATTAAGGGTTGTCCCATGGTTAAATGGCATGACATATCTAACATCACTTTCCATCTTTATAAAGCCCTTATTCGATTTTTTCAGAAATTGTACGTGTCGTGATCCTGAATTATAATGTAAGTTTAAAATGATTTTCCATAGTCACATTTATTATTTACTACTCTGTATTTTCACATAACCACTAAAATTATTTTGGTATGAGCTTCAGATAAGATGAATTAAGTCTCAGCACAGATAATGACAGAAACTTCTAATGAATATTTTCTTTAATTAAAAGTGCAATAGGGCTTCCCTGGTGGTGCAGTGGTTGAGAGTCCACCTGCCAATCGAGGGGACACGGGTTCGTGCCCCGGTCTGGGAAGATCCCACATGCCATGGAGCGGCTGGGCCCATGAGCCATGGCCGCTGAGCCTGCGCGTCCGGAGCCTGTGCTCCGCAATGGAAGAGGCCACAACAGTGAGAGGCCCAAAAAAAAAAAAAAAAAAAAAAAAAAGTGCAATAAACGAAACATTATTAAGTATCCTAATTGTAGTGAATTCTCATCCATATATCATGCAAATATTTAACAACACTATTCAACGGATGATGCATTTCTCAAATAACCAAAATACTACAAGGGATCAATAAGCTTTACATCAATAACTTTATGTAGGCAAATAACAAAATTATTTAATAATTATATAGCATATCCTCAGTTGAATAATTAGGTTATTTTAGTATGTAAATCTACATGTGTAAATATAAATATTTTCAGAAATATTCATATTTTCATTTCCTTTCCTCTTCTTTTTTCCTTAAGTTTAGGCTATAAATTGGTCTTATTTCCTAATTTTATTTTTCTATGCCTTTGTAACTTCAAGTCTCTGAACAACTTTTCTGACAAAGTTTCTCACCCCAAATTTGCAGCAAGAAATTTAGTTTGGGGAAACATACACACAAAGCATATAAACAACATATTTTCTTGTTTGTTGAGTTTGAGCTGAGAAAGAGAAAAACAGCCCCTGACATCTTGGAACCAGTGTGGCATTCACAGCTGAGCCTTCTTGTTCTCCTGCTGAACATAAGCAATTTCGCAAATCATCAATACCAAGTAAGGCCACTTTATCACCATTATGGGCCAAACAAACATGAGAACTATCTATAATCATATCTGAACACAGACAGAATCATGTACATTGTCTAAAACACAAAATGATCAGCATCCTCCAGCTAATAGGAATCATGGCTGCTGCTTTACTAATTACAGATTTATCCTCTAATTTTCCCTTCTTCTTCATAAGATTTATAATAGCCAATCATAACAATACTCCGCTTCTTAATTTGAATAAAGACCTCTTCCTTAAGTCTTTCCCTAAATCATCTAACACAAGCCCAAATCTTATAATAAGTCTCTCTAACACTCTGTTACTAATACACCTCACAATTCTCCATGGTCAGGTGTTTCAATGAGTTGCATGAGCAATAAAGGATGCTTGTACAAGCCCGTATGTGTTCCTGGTAGTGTTTGGCAGAAGGGCAATGACAGACAAGTTGGAAGTTCAGATAGTAAATTACTAAGAGTATTGTTTCTATGAAGTTTTGGTTTATAATAGCCAGAGACTCCCTGGAATTTTATATTCGAACAACAGCAACAACAAATGAAGAAAGGGCTACATGGGAAAGCATAATACAATATATTAAAGTACAACAAATGAAAACAGTTGGAAGTTGCAACCCACGTAAATAGTCTAAGATGCAGCTTATTTTAGATTTGATTCAATAGTGACAATACCACTAAAGATGTGTCTATTAAGTAGTAGACACATGCTATCTTAATGAGGTACGTCTGCTTGATTGGATAAGAACCATACTAAGAAATTTTCATAGGACTCCTTCTTTTGTTTCCTTTTTGTTAGGTTTACCCATCTGTGGACTTTTGTGTGAAAATTAATTTGAGGAAAAGCATCAGTTAAAAACTGCATGAAAATGCCATTTAAACTCTATATTCAAATGGCAGTGAAAGAAAAATCTAACAATGGCATTATTAAAGCCAAACGTCAAGCTTAAGGAAACTTCACATTCAACAATGGAAATGGTTTGAAGTTTCAATTTGCTATAATTGTATAATATAAATTATAATTTATAAATGTTTTGTTATAAAATTTTAACTTATTATTGGCATAAATGCTGAAGGGAATCTTCTGAACTTCTCTTTTAGGTGAGTGTACGGTAATTTGAACACATATCCCCCTATTATAAAGAGGTGAATATTAAGTTAAAAAAATTTAAAAATCAGAAAAGCACAATTCTTTTGTCTCCAATTGCATCTCCAAGAGGTTAAACCACCAGAAAAAAATCTAATAAAAAAAAAAATCAATGTCATCTGATTAAGGTGGCTTTCAATTCAGTAAAATGAGCAGCCCTGCATTAGGCAAGACTTGTGCTTTATTTGTGGCAAAGTAAGTTTTGTGTATGTGTGTGTGTGAAAATAAAGGCATCGTATAAAGAAAATCTATATCACTTGTACCACTGTAAATATGACTCTATTTCATGTGCTGTGAAATTAAACGTGAAATTTAATATTTATTTTTTATAACTTTAATAACCAGGAATATCTTACTACCTTGCAAAGTATTGTTTCTGTTAGCATCATCACCCAAGATCAGTTTTCTCACCAGAAAATATTTATCAATTTATAAGTTTAATTTTAAGTTGTGAAATCTAACACTTATTTGGAAGTATATTTTATTAACTGGGATGGAAATATCTTACTATATTGAAAAGGACTATTGCTTCTTTTAGCATCATCACCTACAGTTAGTTTTTATCACCAGAAAACATGTATCTTGTTACTAAGTTTAAGTTTGCGCAACAGCTAGAAAATGTGTTCTCCTGGCTTACAAATATTGAGATAACTTTTACTGGTAGTCCATTTTTGATACTGGAAGCTACTTAAGATAGGAGTGATTAGTGGATATTTGGTCATGTTCCACACTCCAGTGCTCTTTGAGTGTTAAAATGGAGAAATATTTTACTACTTCTTAAAATTCCTGATGTCCCTTTAAAAATAAAGACAAAAACAAACATAAAAAAGCTCTTTCCTTCAAACTTCCCTTATCTGGATTTGAGAATATAAATCATTGATAAAAAATCTTTCTCGAATGTTTGACCATTTAAAATATTTTTTCTCTGTGTTCTTCAATTACTTGTATGTATTGGTAAATGAAATGAAGCATAAAGATTTGAACAGATTTTAAAGAGAAGAAATGATAAAAACTAAGTATTATTTTATTGAAAAATACCAGCTAAGTCTTTTGTCATGGAAAGATAGGTAAATAGGAGACTCTAATTTATATATATATATATATATATATATATATATATATATATATATATA